>NW_027493967.1:0-345460 GCF_021521415.1 Bidens hawaiensis | reverse complement strand
AACTGATTGGTCACAACGGTTACTATGCAATGATGTTCAAGCAAATTTGGCTATGTTTGGGTTACATAAAGATTGTCAAGATGCTACTGGTAGTGCGATGTCTTCCGATAATGATTCTGGATCTGATTCTGACGACTCTTGCGACAAGCCTTCTGAATCAATGTTTTCTTGCATGACTAAGATCAATGAGGTTAGTAATTCTATTTCTACTACTTCATTTGTTAAAGCATCATGTGTTGACTGTGACTCTAACAAATCTAAGTTAGAAGCATTGAAAAATCAAAATGATAATCTTATAAGAGAAATTGCTTCTCTTAAGGATACTTATCGACAATCTCTTGAATCTCAAAGGAGATCTCGAGAAAAGATTGAAGCATTGTCAACAAGTAACCACGATCTCAAAGCTGAGTTATCTGTGAAAATGACCATTAATGACCAAAAGTTTCAGGAAATCTTGAAACATCGTTATAAGATAACTGAGCTTGAGAATGAGGTTCTTGAATTGAAGAACAAATTGGGAAAATTTAGGAATTCATCTTTTCTGTTGAATGAAATTATTGAAGTATCTGGAAAACAAAAAGATTCTAAGAAAGGTATTGGTTTTGTTGAAATTCCACCACCTTTTCATAATGATTATAAAATTAATCCTTTTGAAAGAAAAGAAGAGGATTTGATTCAAAAAGAATCTGTTGAAAAACCTAAATTGGTTAAACCTGAAATTGTCAAATCCCATGTTGCTCCTCAAAAACCTCATGTGGAAAGTAAAAAGGTCTTTGTTGAAAATGTTGATAAAGTGATTATTGAAGATGTGTTTGAACCTGAGATAATACACAAGAATAAGAACATTCCTAGTTCTAATCATATTCTTTGCGAACCTCAAGAGTTTGAGGAAGCTGTGTATGGTTCATTCAAATCTCAAATGAACAAGGAAGAAACTGTGAAAACCAAACCAGTGAGGACAAAGAAGTCAGTTAAACCAAAGATTTCTGACGAGGACTTAATGCGTTTCATTTATCCTCCGAGTTCTAAGTCTTCATCGGCTAGAGTTTTTAAGTTAAAGGGAATGGACACAATGTTCACTGAAAAAGACATTCCAATTAGTATCATTAAACATGAACTAATTGAAAGTGTGTTTTACAATGAAACTTCCAAAGTTCGTGAACTTGAACGTATGTATGCTCAAGCAAAAACATCAGTTTCATCTGATCCATTGACTAAGGCAAAACAATTTTTAAAACAAGATAGAAGATTAACTTTGTGAAGTCAACTGGAACAGATACACTGAAAAGCTTTTCGAACTGCTCTAATTTAGATTTTTATTTAAAGAAGAAATCTAAATTATCTGATGAGTTTGCTAAGAGCATGACTAAAAATGTGAGTCATCATCAATCATCTGCATTATTTATTCCAATTTCTTCTAAACATCATCATGTAGACATGCGAACTTGTTTTTTATGCGGTCAACAAGGTCATGTTGTGAGGAATTGTAGTCAGCAAAACTTTCAGAATCTTCATCCTTTTATCAAGGACAAATCTAAGCCAATTCTAGTGGTCAAGGAGATCCTGAAATGACCTGTGTCGTATGCTGATGATACTCATATTTTGTTCTCTGATGTGAATCCTCGGAAGGTTTTTCATATCAATGAGACACACGGTCAAGTGAAACCAAAATTCATTCCAACTGAACCTATATGTCAAAACAAGAATTCAAACATTGTTCAAGCAGCATACTTAAGACGAAAGTCTAAGAAGCCAGTAACTTATTCACAAGTGGCTGAACAACAATTGAAATCTGTTAAGGTTAATGTTCAAAGAGAAAACCAAAAGGTGCCCAAGACCGAGGCCTGGGCTGCCTTTTTGATCTAATCACTTTTGTTTGTGTGTAGGGTTCATCCAAGACCATTTCTGGTGAAAACTGTATCATGGATAGCGGATGTTCTCGTCATATCACTGGGAATCTCAACCTGTTAACCAACGTAAGAAATATTCAAGGGGGTTATGTAGCGTTTGCTGGGAATTTTGGGTGCATGATCACACATGAGGGTGAAGTTTCAAATGGTCACATTACGTTTGAGAAAGTGAATTATTGCGACAAGGTTGATCATAACTTATTGAGTGTATCGCAGATTTGTGATAAAAAGTACACTACGATATTTACTGACAAAGAGTGTCTTATCTTGAAACCGGGTTATGTTATTCCCGAGGACATGGTTGTCATGCGATCACCACGATCAAATGATATTTATGTCTTAAATATGAGTTCTAAGATATCAACATCGATCGAAACATGTTTTGTCTCTAAAGCAACCGAGAAAGACTCGATTCTATGGCATCATAGAATGGGTCACATACATGTCAGAAAGATGAATTATTTAATGGCAAATGACTTAGTTGAGGGTGTCTCGTTAAAGAATTTTAAGTTATCTGATCACTGCGTTGCATGCAAAAAGGGCAAGCAGAAGAAGAAGAAGAAGAAGACACATCCCTCTAAGTTATTGAATTCCATTGATACTCCTCTTAAACGACTTCATATGGATTTGTTTGGTCCAGTGAATCGTGCGAGTATTTCTAGAGACTGGTATTGTCTTGTAGTGACAGATGATTATTCAACATGTTCATGGGTGTTATTTATGAGTTCAAAAGATCAAACACCAGTTTTGGTACAAAACCTTATTACTAAGATCGAATCACTGTATAAACAAAAGGTGAGGAGAATCCGAAGTGATAATGGTATTGAATTCAAAAACACTATATTGGATTTCTTTTGTATTCAAAAGGGAATTCACCGAGAATATATTGCACCTTATGTACCTTAACAAAATGGTGTTGCTGAAAGGAAAAATAGAACTCTGATTGAAGCTGCACGTACAATGCTCGCTGATTCAAAGCTTCCTGTTCAATTTTGGAATGAGGCAGTGAATACAGCTTGTTATACGCTTAATTGAGTTCTAACAGTGAAACGACTCAAGAAAACAAGCTACGAGATCTTAAATAATAGAAAACCTAATTTAAAGTACCTGGAACCATTTGGGTGTCCGTGTACAATGTTGAAGAAGGATTCGGGTAAATTTGAAGAAAAAGCTATCGAAGGGAATTTCTTGGGATATGCATCTCCAAAGAAAAGGGTTTTTAATTTCACATCTGGTTGTGTTGAAGAATGGTACCATGTGGACTGTCAAAAGTACACAACTCCTCCTCAAGGGAAAGTTCCAGACTGGATGTTTGACTACGATAGTTTATTTAATTCTTTTACTCCTTCAACTGAACACATCGATGAAGATCTGGTTCGAGCATACTTTGAAGATCATTTGACCATTCAACGATCTTCAAATTCTAATGAAGTTGAAGCTCAACCAGATGCTCCAACTGAAGAATCTCAAGTTGTTTCTCCAGTTGCTATTGATAATGTTTCTACTTCTTTTGATGATAATCAAGCTGAAATTCAAGTTATTTTACTTGACAGTGATAATGCTTCATCTCTCGAGTTGGGTGAACATTACACTAACTTATCTGATAATATTGTTGTTCCTGAAAATCCCACTCTTCGGATTCATGGATATCATCCACAGGAAAATATCATTGGAGAACTTGATGTGGGCGTTCGTACACGTCATCAAGTTGCTTCATCAAGTGACAATAACACATTGTGTGCTTACACTAACTTACATTCTTCGGGAATTGTGAATATTGCTAAATTCAATTGCTGTCTATCTCAAGTTGAGCCAACGACAGCTCGTATGGCACTTGAAGATCCTTCTTGGGTAGAAGCTATGCAAGAAGATATACAGCAGTTTGCACGTTTGGGTGTTTGGGATTTAATAGACAAACCTAATAGAGTTAAGAAAGCCATTCCGACTAAGTGGGTATTTAAGTGTAAGAAGGACGATCGAGGGGTGATTGTCAGAAACAAAGCACATCTAGTGTTGCAGGGTTTTCATTAGCAAGAGGGTATTGATTACACAGAGGTATATGCTCCAGTTGCAAGATTAGAGTCGATTCGAATCTTCCTGGCTTATGCAGCTTATAAGAATATCAAGGTCTATCAAATGGATGTTAAAAGTGCTTTTCTCAATGGTGAATTACACGAGGAAGTGTTTGTCCAACAACCACCTGGTTTTGAAGATACTGATTATCCAGACCGTGTTTACCGATTAAACAAGGCCCTGTATGGTCTAGATCAAGCCCCGAGAGCTTGGTATTGCACGCTCGCCGACCATCTGACTGATAATGGCTTCAAACGAGGAACTGTTAACTGCAGTTTATTTCATAAAACTGTTGGTGACGATCTTCTTCTAGTCCAGATTTATGTTGCCGATATTATTTTTGGGTCTACAAACGACACATTATGTAAGGAGTTCGAGAAGTCCATGCAAACAAAGTTCGAGATGAGTTCGATGGGAGAGATGAATTTCTTTTTAGGGTTGCAGTTTCACCAGTCTGCTCATGGAATTTTTATTCACCAGACTAAATATGTGAATGACGTCTTGAGCCGATTCAAGATTTATGCTAGAAAAATCCCTTCAACTCCTCTTCCAGTAGGGCACAATTTATCACCGGATGAATTGTAGGATTCCGTTGATCCTACCCTCTATCGTGCCATGATTGGTTCTTTAATGTATTTAACAGCTTCTCACCCTGATATTATTTTTGTTGTTTGTCTTTGTGCTAGGTATCAAGTAAGTCAACGAGTGACTCACCTAGCTGCGGTCAAGCGTATTTTGCAATATCTACGGGGAAATCCTGACATCGGGTTATGGTACCCCAAAGATAATATTTTCAATATTACCGCCTACTCAGACTCAGATTATGGAGGATGCAAGATCAACTTCAAATCAACGACTGCAGGATGTCAATTTTTAGGAAACCGGCTTGTTTCCTGGCAGTGTAAGAAGCAGACAACGGTCTCCACTTCAACCGCCGAAGCTGAGTATGTTGCAGCCTCGAGTTGCTGTTCCCAAGTTTTGTGGATACAACAACATCTTCGCGACTACGGTTTGAAGTTTCTTACTACTCATTTTTTGATTGATAATTCTGCTGCTATTAGTATCACCAAGAATCCCGTACAACATTCTAAAACGAAACATATCGAAATTCGATATCATTTTATACGGGATTGCTTTGAAAAGAAATTAATCGATCTTGAGAAAGTACATACTGATTTTCAGAAAGCCGATCTGTTTACTAAAGCTTTTGACAAAACGCGTTTTAAATTTTTGCTTGATTTAAACGGATTGAAGACCCTCGCTGATATCCTTAAACAAGGATGACAATCTTTATTTTCTGTCATATTTTTCTTTTAAAATTTATTTTGGTTTTAGGGGGTGAAAATCTAGAAAAGACAAAAAGAGTGTGTTTTCGTTTGTATAGATAAAATCCAAAAGCATTAAAAAATCTCAAAATTAAAAAAAATTGTGATTTCTGTTCTTTAATGTTTTTCTTTTAAATATTTAGAAAAACCAAAAACATTTAAAATTTTGAAAAACCAAAAAGAATGTGATTTATGTTTTGTACAGAAAAATCCAAAAATCCAAAAAGATTGTGAAGTTTATTTTGTTTATAAGAAATTTGAAAAAGACAAAAATATTGTGTTTTTAAAGTTTGTACAGAGAAAAACCAAAAAGATTTTTGCAGACGTTTTTAGATTATTTTCTCGCTGAAAATTACGTCGGTTATTTAAGTTTGTGAAGCATGCTTGCATGTCTTGGTCCTATGATTCACTTGTGAATTGATGGTTAGCCATTTATTTATAAACTTAAGTTAACTGGGGCGATTAAACTTATCTTTTCTTTATTTTATGCTCCTCAAAATTTTGAGTTTTTGAAGCAAAAAGAGAACATGATAGTACATTGATTACCTTGACCCCAAATTCAGCAAAAAGTAAGCTTAAAAGACTGTGTGCTTAATTGCATTGGTGCATTGGTAGGTCTTAAAACAACCCAGTAGAGTAAAGTATGTGATATAAACATAAAGAAACGCCAAATTGAAAGGGGTGTTAGTCTCTAGCAAAAGTGTCGGTGAGGATGGCTGAAATGTAATAACCAGTCATACTCAAGCCTTATATTTGTTGATCACCCAAAAATCAAATAAAGCAAATAACAAGCGTTAAGATTCTGGACACTGTGAGTCTTTATGTGGCTTAACCATCTGGGTATTCATAAGCATGAATATTTCACTTGCCTTCTAGAGCAAACCCAAAGTCATTAAACTTGATCACCGTTGTACTTCATACAATTTAAATTACTGACTTGATCAAAATCCGCTATTAGTCATACAATTGTTCCTCCCTTGCGTGCGTCTTAATACCATTAAGAAATGGACCCCAGGGGATACAATGTATGTAAGCCGACAGATGGACTCGTGCATACTCACTCACAGTAAAGGAAACTTGATGCATTGCTCAAAATTTCTACAGTTGGTATCAAAATTTTGATCAACAATATAATGGTTTAAGTCAAGTTGGTGTGATTTGGCAAAAATCAAATTAAGCTTGAACCGAGATTAGAGGCTGATAGTTTCTGATATTCTGTGCTTTAATTGAACTATTTAATCATATTACAAAAATACTTGAATGTGTGTTATTAGATTTATGTGGATAATAATACCAATGACCGACCTATCGCCAGTCATAATATCGCTGAAATATAAAACTTTGATGGAAGGGCATTTTGGTCAATATGATTCTCTGCTCAAACTCAACAAAAAAAAACGGACCGGATATTCTTTTGTAAATAAATTCTTTAAATTCTTACAAAATACCAAAAATATTTTCGTCTTCTTTGTACAAAATACTTAAATAATTTTAAGTTATGTTTCGGAAATCTGAAACATTATTAACATATCTACTTATCGGGATAAAAGGGTTTCTCGATAATTTGATTTATTTATTTATTTAATTTTTTAATTAATTCATTTAATTAATTCATTTAATTATTTAATTTAAAATTAAATAAAAGAGTTTATTTCGTTAAAATCCAATTCGTTATTTATGGATAACGAACTAGGTGATTCTTTAGCGAACTAGCTTCTGGTTCGCTAACCTAATTCGCTTCCGCACTCTGTAACGAATCATCCCTTCGTTATGCATATTTAACGAATCATGACACGAATCATGTCACGAATCATGTCTTGATTCGCTACCTTTAATTTAACGAATCACGTAGCGATTCGCCAACATAAGGTAACGAATTGAGTTAGCGAATGGGTTAATTCGTTAACTTGCCACCAGGTCGTCAAACTGAAATGCTGTTAAATCTACTACATCTATATGAAAATCAAATGGCAGCTGACCGTCAAACTCAAGAACGACTCATGGAGAATCAACGACGAATGATGAGTTATATTTCTTTTTGTCAAAAAGAGACTAAGTCGTTGCGTACGATTGTTGAGTCTCAGGGGGTGAAATTAAAAGAACAAGAAGAGTTGATTTTACAATTAACTTGTAAAGAAGATGCCCTCAAGAAACTTAAGAATGACGATGATGATCCTGACGAGTCTGATGCAGGAGGTGAGCCTAAACAATTGCATGGTTCATCCTCTGGTGCAGATGTTAGTGGCCGTGATGATTCGAACAAGCAGATAATTATTTATCAAGATCCAACAGCTGCCAAGCCAATTGAAATGATTGCAGCTAACACAGTGATTTTTGTTGATGGATCAGGGGTGGTTCGTAGTGTGGTAAATAGAGATGAGATAGAGGTCGGTGATTTTATTGTTAGATCTTTGACACGGGAGCAGATTTTGATTCTGCTTGGGCTGAATGACGATCAGTTGACTGCTTTAGAGACTGAGCCCGATATCGAAGTGATCAATGAAGAAGAAATGGAAGTTGATCCGTGATTTATGGATACGGATTTTATTTATGAGAACGAGGAGATTGAGATGGAGGATGTGACAGCTGAAGAGTACCCGGACTTGTATCAACACGCAAACGTTGATCAACGTGCTCCGGTATTTCACAAAGATGTAATTAAAGAGACTGAGGATGAACTAGAAAAGGTTGTGCAGCGAACAGTTCCTTCACTCAAAGAAGTGACTGATGATGACATAGAAAGATGGTTCAAACGTCAGAAAGTGGGTAAGATTATCAGTGCTTATCGGTATGTAGATCAAGAAAGAAAAGATACCGCTGCTTCTTGGATTGAGGCGAATCAGGTGACTACTTTCAAGACTGTTTCTAAGGTACATGGTGATATTGTCTCCTGGCTCTATGATTCAGACCTTAAAGTTTGTATAGTCAAGTGGGAAAAGGGTGTCCAGTATTACGAGAGGATAATGGATGTTTTAACTCTACCGCGTTGGGATGTACGTACCTTCGCAAGACGTCCATTTATCAATCGTGGGAGTCACCGAACGGCTGAGTGGTTTCATCAACACTTACTGTTCGAGGTCAATCATGGCTTCAAATTCTTCAAGCCTCAGGTTCCAAGACGTATGCGCATTGACGAGATTGATCCAAGGACCGGCTGGAAGAAACTTGTCTTGAAAGTGAAGCAGCCAAAGACAATGAAAAAGGTTCCTGTGAAGACAATGCCTCAAGATATTTATCTATCTTTCAACCGTTGGTACTATGACAATCGTACTGGCGAGGCCGTTATTGTTCGTGGTCGAGGACTGCAGACCGAGCTCATCAAGATAATCGACCCGATGTGGTTGGTTAATTTATCAGAGACAGACAACGACGTGCTATACAGGAAGCAGATTTTGTTTGAACGCCAAGAAGATTACGATCTGGCTATGCAATTCCAACGAGTCGTTTGTGTGTGTCACGAACATGGAATTCATAGTTGCAGAGACTGGCAGTCCAAGCGCTTCAAATAAGTTAAACACAAAGAGCTCAAGACGAGGGGGTGTCTGTTAGTGCACGGTTTTGCGTCTAGAGTCTTTGTATTTATCATTAATGTTTTATTTATCAATTAATGTAATATTTAATGTTTATTATTAACTAGTTCGTTAAGGTTAAGTCTAGTTCGCTAGGGATGTTAGCGAACTAAGACTAGTTCGTTAAGGTTAAGTCTAGTTCGCTAGGGATGTTAGCGAACTAAGACATTATAATGTATACCCTCCTGATTCGTTAGGGGATGTTAACGAATCAGGGGGTGGTTCGCTATGTTAAATTATGTAACGAAGGGGGAGCTGGTTCGCTAGGGGATGTTAGCGAACCAGGTCGCCTTCTATATATAGTGAACTACTGTTCACTTTAATGAAAGTTTTTGGAGAAAAGTTTTCAAAATGAATTTTGAGTAATTGCTCTCTCTCAAGCTTCACTTTAACATTATTTGTTTAATCTATTGATAATATATACACATGCATAACATTAAATCAAGGTTAATTATGAGCTAGATCTTTAATAGTGGTAATCGGATATTCACATATCTGAGATCTGTTTATTGTTATCGACTGTTAATCCGGGTTCCAACAATAACGAATAGCCTTCATGTGTTAACTCATTCGTTAAACAACCTTAACGAATGAGAACAAAACACACATACTCTTTCGTTATTATAACACTAACGAATTACATTATTTACCAAAATACCCCCTATACATTAATCTATTCTCCAAAATACATTAACCAAAGACCGAGACGCCAAATGATATATATTTCCACATTTAATCACCATAGGAAGCTTATATAACATATTTACCAATTAACTGATAAACCAAGTTAAGAGGAGTTTTAACCAAGATAATACACTTTCATTCTTGATCAACTCTATAAAAAATATAAAGACCCAAAAATATTGTTTTCAAATTATGCTTTTAAATTTCTTTTACTTGACAAACCAAATTATTATGATGTTTACTTCCGTTTAAAAAAAATATAATGATTTATTAGTAAATATCAAACAAGTGTGTCTGTGGATTGATAAATGGTTCTTACCTATACTTTACTACATGTACGATAGGTACACATGCGTATTTGTATGTGGTTTATTTAAGATAATAATCATTTTTATAAATTTAAAACTAGACATTGTCTGAAACAAACTTTTGAAAAACTTAACAGCTATTTCTACTACATCTCACGCACACCCAGGATAACCAAGAGGAGCCTATGATGGTGGAACTAAACAACGAGCTAATCATGAGACAATATGGTATGCCGACACTCAACGGCTATGGATGTAGTGTTGCACCACCCGAAATTCTTGCAAACTTCGAAATCCAATCTAGTACCATTCATATTTTTGAAAACTCTGTCCACTTTTATGGACCTCTGGATGATGATCCTTTATCTCATATTTCCCAATTTCTTCGAATTCGTGAAACTTTCGAAGTCCAAAATTCCGCCGAAGATCAAGTGAGACATAATGTATTTCCATTTTCGCTCTGAGGCCACGCCTTGGAATGTCTTGAATTTTTACCATCCGGTGCCATCACCGACCGGAATCAGATGGTATAGCAATTCCTTCTAAAATACTTTCCACCTAACAAAATTGACAAATATCATGTGTCGTCATTGGATGGATGAAGACGAGTCACTACATGCAGATGTAAGAGATACAAGAGCCTTCTTCTACGATGTACATACCATCAATTGAACACGTGGCTTCAAGTCGAAACTTTCTTTAACGATCAAACCAGCCAAAACAAACAAGCAATCGATCAAATCACTGGTGGAGATCTAGGAACCAAATCTCCAATGAGACATTCAAGATCCTGGAGAATGCTGCCAAGAAAAGCTTCGCCTATAATCCACCTCGATCAACCCCATCACACAAAAAAATACACCATGTCGATAATAGTACCTCTATCTCTATATAATTCGAGTCCCTCTCGAAGAAATTTGAACTTCTGTCTGAGCTAGTCAAAGAAAAGGTAAAGTTTGGAGGAGATCACAAGGTCAAGTACAGCCAAAGTATGAACATGAAAGAATGTGATTTGTAAAGCCGACAGAATAACATGTATGGCAACACATACAACCCTGGTTGGATAAACAATCCTAACTTCAGCTGAAGAGATTGAGCCAATAATCAAACTCCACCTGGCTATATTAAACGACCTTCCAACCTTCTCAACCTAAACCTCCATACCATAACCAAGGTAAAAGTACCAACCAATAACCGAATGATGGATCTACAATGGAGACTCTTCTGACGCAACTCAGAGCAAGTACTGGTGCTTCAAACAATTTTACCGAAGACCAGTTCTTGAAGAACGAAGTAGAGATGAGGAACCAGAAGGCTTCTTTGCAAAACATTGAAAACCAAGTAGGCCAGCTAGCCCAACTACTTTTTAAGAGACAGCCTGGAGGACTTACTAGTAGCACGATTACCAATCCCAATGCTAAAGCCAATGCTATAACTCTAAGAAGTGACATGATTATTACAAACAACTCACAAGTCACACATATCCAATTTGAAGGTGAGACTGAGGTTCATGACAAATCCAACAATCAACCGAAACCAACTAATCCTAAACTTGTCAAAAAAACTGTGAAACCATATGTTCCACCAATTTCTTTAACAAGCCTGATTGAAGCAGGAAAATATGGAGGCACAATATGGCAAATTCCTAAAACTCTTTTAGCAACCACTAACCTTCCATTCATAGAATCCATTCTTAAATTCCAAAATATGCTAAGTTCTTAAAGTAAGTTATATCCAACAAACAGAAGCTAGAAGAACTATCACACATGATACTCAGTTAAGAATGCTCCGCCATTCTTGAGAACAAGCTTCCAAAAAAAATGATTGACCTAGGTAGTTTCACTATACCCTGTCTGATAGGAAACTTGTTTTCCAGCAATGCCTTAGGCGAATTAGGAGCTAGCATCAACTAAATTCTTTATAAGGTTTTCTCAAATCTAGGAATTGGAAAACCCAGTCCAACCCGTACGAACATTCAGCTAGCCGATAGTTCAATAAAATACCCAAGAGGCATAGTTGAAAACATGTTAGTCAAAATCAACAAATTCGTCTTTCCAGTCGACTTCATTATTTTAACATGGATGAAGACAACTTTGTACCACTTATCCTAGGAATACCATTCTTAGCTACCGCTAGAGCACTCATATACGTTTGCACCGGAAAACTCACTCTCAGGGTAGAGGATGAGGAGGTAACCCTTGACATAGGCAAATAAATGAAACATCCACAGGACCCCGAAAATTCTGCATACTTCCTAGAAATGTGTGAATCAATAATGAGTTGTCATCTACGAAAAGCAACATAAAAAGAAGCATGTGACACGCAATTGATTTAGGAGAAGGAACACTCAATTCATAGGATCAAGTTGTTTATCAAGAACAGGAGGAAGAACAACTCTGAGGAAACATTTGAAAGAGTACACAGAAATTTAGAACCTAAAGCCAAACCTTCTATCCAAGATCCATCTACTCTAGAACTAAAATAATTACCCAAACTCCTCGAGTACGCTTTCCTTAAAGGTAGTTCTCATTTACCTATCATCATTGTTTTCGACCTATCGAGCGATGAGAAAAAAAGATTACTTGAAATTCTTAATATCATAAGAAAGCCATCACTTGGAAAATCATCGACATCATTTGAACTCACAAAATTGTGATGGAAGAAGACTTCAAACCTGTATTCCAGTATAGAGATGACTGAATCCTAATATGCTAGAAGTGGTGAAGAGGAAAGTTCTAAAACTACTTATGCAGGATTGATTTACCCCGAATCCGATTCTCCTTGGGTAAGTCATGTTCAAGTAGTCCGGAAGAAAGGAGGAATGACGGTAGTCACATTGACAAGAATGAGCTGATGAATATGAGAACTGTCACGGGATGGCGTGTTTGCGACGACTATCGCAAACTCAATGATGCCACTTGGAAAGATCACTTTCCTCTCCCATTCATTGATAAAATGCTCAAGGGCCTATAAGGAAAGATGTACTACTGTTTTCTTGACAGATTCTCTGGCAATCTTTAAATTCCAATCTCACTGAAGATCAGGAGAAAACAACATTCACATGCCCTATGGCGCAATCGCTTACCGACATATTTCCTTTGGGTTGTGCAATGCTCCAGCTACTTTTCAACACTATATGGTAGCTATCTTTCATGACATGATTGAGGATTATATGAAAGTCCTCATGGATAACTTCTCCGTCTTTTGGGATTCTTTCAATCTATGTTCTAAAAATATAAAAAGGATGTTAGTATGATGTGAGGAAGCCAACCTTCTGCTAAACTGAGAAAATTGTTAAAGAAGGAATTGTTCTCGAACACAATATCTCTCAAGTAGGGCTAGAGGTGGATAGAGCCAAAGTGAAAACCATTTCCAAACTTCTACCACCCACATCTATTCAATCCGTTAGAAGTTTCCTTGTCCAGACATGTTTTTATCGTCATTTCATAAAATACTTTACAGAAATAGCCGGGCCAATGACACAACTTCTTAAAAACGATGATCCATTCATCTTCTCCGAAGAATGTTTGGATGTATTCTAAATTCTGAAGGACAAGCTTGTAGATGCACCAATTATGGTATCTCTGTGTTGAACACTTCCATTCGAACTTAAGTGTGATGCGAGCGACTTAGTAGTTAGAACAGTCTTAGAACAATGGAAGGATAAGCACGTTCATCCAATCAACTACACAAGCAAAAATCTCAATGATGGTTACATGACTACAGAGAAGGATCTTTAGGCCATAGTATTCGCTTTCGACAAATTTCGTTCTTATCTAGTCCTTTCAAAAACAATCGCCTACACTGATTATGCGGCAATCAAGTACTTGTTCACCAAACAAAACAATAAAACCTGTCTGATCTGATGGATTTTACTTCTACAAGAAATCGATATCGAAATCAAAGACAAAAAGGTACTAAAAATGTTGCAGCCGATCAACTTTCTCGTTTAGAATGTCCAGCTTCACAAGCAATGGTAGGGGTCAAGATCTAACAACTTACCAAACGAATTTCTTATGCATATCCAGACTAATGAAGGACATCATCCTTGGTTCGCCAACATCAGAAACTCTAAATCCAGCAGAATCGTTCTCAAAGGAATGACCTTTCAGTAGAGGAAGAATTTTGTTCTCTAATGTCAAGTACTACTTTTTGGAGGATTCTTATCTACCCCGCAGATGAGCCAATCATGGAATCCGAAGATGAGTGTATGGAGAAGAAGCACGCAAGATCCTGAAACAATGTCATGCTGGACCATCAAGAGGTCCTCATGGAGCATCAGCGACAACAAAGAAAGTATTCGATGCCGGCTTCTATTGGCATACAATTTCGAGAAGAGCATGAAATGGTTTGCTCATGCGATGCATGCCAACGTGCTAGAAACATCTAATCTAGAGATGAATTGCTACAAATACCAATCAAGGTCTACGAAGTATTTGACGTTTTAAGGCATCAAATTCATGGGACCATTTCCAACATCATTTGGTCATTGCTACATCCTAGTCGCGGTAGATTACGTGTCAAAATTGTTTGAGGCCCATGCTCTACCCACTAATGATGCAAGGATGGTGGTCAAAATCCAAAAAAAAATTATTCTCTCGTTTCGGTATTCCCAAAACACTAATAATGGATCAGGGAACACACTTTTGCAACACACAAATGGAGAAAGTATTAACAACGTACGGGGTGCATCATCGGCTCGCTACACGTTATCAGCCACAAACTAGTGGTTTGGTGGAAGTCAATAATCGGGGTATCAAATGAATCCTAGAGAAAACTATCAGTCATAATCGCAGAGATTGGTCGGAGAAACTAGACCACGCTCTGTGGTATTTTCATACTACTTACAAAACTCCTATATTGTACGAAAAGGCATGTCATCTTCTAGTCGAGCTCAAACATAAAGAATACTAGGCACTTATACTTCCAACCTTGATCAGCAATCCGCTGTGAAAAAACAGATATATGCAATTGCACGAGCTAGATGAACTGAGGGTGCAAGCTTACGAAAATTCGAGGATCTACAAGGAAAGGACGAATACACTTCATAATGCATGACTAAAGTTGAAAAATGATTTAAAGCAGACGACTAGGTACTCCTTTATAACTCTCGCCTCCGTTTATTTCCTAGAAATTTGAAGTCTAGATGGTTTGACCTTTCATGGTTAAGGATGTTTTTTGAGTACAAAACTGTTGAATTTGTTCATAAGGATGGACATAGCTCTAAGATAAACAGTTGACGTGAAGTCGAAGACTCACTCAAAAATAAGTCGAAGGTCCAGACCGTGGGCCACGGTGGTCCTCAGCCACCGACTTCATTTTTCTCCTACTTTCGCCTTCTCGAGTCTCTGGTTCCTTCAGTTTCCACTTTGCACTTCAAAGCAGCTCCGGAACCTCCCTTTCAACCTGCAAATAACCACACAAAAGTAGTTATCAAATCCTATGAAAATATTACTTATTACATAGCCTTTCATATCGTTTAAACACACTTACGGTTCATACTCCAATGCACCCGTCACATTCCCACACTAAACCGTTGCTTGCCCCCAAGCAACACTTCACCAAAACATTTTTTTTTCATTTTCAACTTATAACCACCAATCAAACCAACAATTTCGGTTCAGTAAAGGTCCCAAGTCAAACCCTATTCCCTCATTTCTATCGGTTTGCACTAGTATACTTGATAATCTGTTTAAACCATAGAATTCTAACCAAACCTAACATGCTTTCAGTTTTTACCCACAAATTACACACATTTACACATTAACCCTCTTTTTGGTGATCATACACGCATTTTCACAAATAACCAATTCTCGCATACACTTGTACAATCATCGAATCTCCGCCTGTATAAATGCTTTGACACAAATGCAAATCAAGAGGGCTTAAAACGGGTTATAACGGGGCTAGGTGTAAGGGTATGGAATGGAATATTTAAAGTAGCTTAAATGATCTGATCCTGATTATTACAAACAAACTAAATAACCAATTAAATAAACAACTATAAACATCACTAACTTACTATAAACATCACAAAACATTTTTTGCTTGAACAAATTTGCAAAAAACCCGCGGGTTCCCATAGCTGAAATTCTTGAAATGCGACCCACCATCACTAATAATAATCCGCGGGATACCAAACCGAACAAAGCTGTTAGCTTGAAAAAATTTGCAAACCACCGAATGGTCGTTAGTTCTCATTGCCATCGCTTCTACCCATTTGGGCATATAATCGACCGCAACCAAGATATATAAAAATCCATTTGAATTTGGAAACGGGCCCATGAATTCAATGCCCCATATATCAAAAATCTCTAACACCAAAATCGGTTTCAATGGCATTTCATCACTTTTTGTGATACTACCCATCTTTTGGCAGTTCAAGCAAAGTCGGGCATACTCACTTGCATATTTAAAAATGGCGGGCCAATAAAACCCACATTGAAGTACCCGATAGCCCGTTTTCTGACCGCTAAATGACCTCCACACACCGATGCATGTGCATGAGTCAAGGCCTCCCACACCTCGGAGTTGGGAACACACCTCCTTATCACTTGATCCGAACCAATCTTGAATAAGACCGGTTCATCCAAAATTTATTGTTTCACTTGGGACATGAACCATTTCCTTCTCTTCTTCACCCAATGACTTCGAATAGACCCTGTGGCAAAATAATTCACAAAGTGAGCATACCACGGTGCGGTCGACACAACTAACAATATTGAGTCGGGAAACCGTTCGTTTATCTCCACCAGGTCATCAACACCCTCCAATGGAATTCGGGATAAGTGATCCACCACTTCATTTTGACACCCATTTTTATCCCGAACCTCCAAATCAATCTCTTGCAAAAGCAATACCCACCGAATTAAACGCGCTTTTACATCTTTCTTCTCCATCAAATACGGAACCGCACTATGGTCCGAATAAATGATCACCTTACTCCCCCAAATATACGAGCGAAACTTATCCAAAGCATACACCACCGCAAGCAATTCCTTTTCGGTGGTGGTGTAATAAAGTTGTGCTTTGGATAATGTTTTACTCGCATAATAAATTTCCACTGACTTTTTATCAACTCGTTCACCCAAAACCGATATGATAGTATTATCACTAGCATCACACATAATACCAAATGGCTTTGACCAATCTGGTGGTTGCAAAAAGGGAATTTTCACCAACTGTTCCTTCAAAAAATTAAACGCTTGCAAACACTCATTAGTAAAATCAAAAGGAGCATATTTTAACAACAAATTACATAAGGGTTTTGTGATCACACTAAAACCTTTAATAAGTCTCCTATAAAAACCCGCATGCCCCAAAAATGACCATACCCCTTTAATGTTTAGGTGGAGGTAAAAATGATATTACCCGGACTTTTGCCTTATCCACATCCATTCCCCTTTCTGAAATAACGTGACCCAACACGATAACCTCTTGCACCATGAAGTGACTTTTCTCCCAACTTAAAACCAAATTTTTCTCAACACACCTTTTTAAATTTTTTCTAATTCATTAAGACAAGTTTCATAAGTTGGACCAAACATAGAAAAGTCATCCATAAATACCTCAATTGAATCCCCGACCATATCCGAAAAAATATTCATTATACAAAGTTGAAATGTGGCGCTGGCATTACACAATTCGAACGACATTTGCCGAAAAGCAAAAGTGCCATAAGGTGAAGGTGGTCTTGTGTTGGTCATCTGGGTGGATAGCAATTTGATTATAACCCGAGTACCCATCCAAAAAACAGTAATACTTTTGACCCGATAGTTTTTCAATAAACTTTTCAATAAATGGTAATGGAAAATGGTCTTTAGATGTAGCGGCATTTAGTTTACGATAATCAATGCAAACTCGGCACTCGGTGACTGGTCAGGCGGCGATTCGTTCACCTCTTTCATCTCTAATTACCTGTATACCTGCTTTTTTCGGTACCACCTGTGTAGGACTTATCCACGCACTATCGGAGATGGAATATATAATTCCCGCATCCAACCACTTTTATTACCTCCTTCTTCACAACTTCTCTCAAATTTGGATTCAACCTTCTTTGAGTCTCTCGGGTTGGTTTTGCATCCTCGTTGGTGATGATTTTGTGCATGACTATAGACGGACTAATGCCTTTTAAGTCCGCAATTGTCTACCCTATAGCCGCCTTGTTGATCTTCAACACCTTCAACAATGCTTTCTCTTGAGACTCATCCAAATTAGATGCATTAATGACTGGTAGTGTGTTATTATCCCCCAAAAATGCATACTTTAAGTGGCTAGGCAATTCCTTCAATTCCAGTTTTGGTGGGCATTCCAAAGACGATTTTGTACCTGAATCGATCTCGGCTGCTAGAGTTTCAATTTGATGGGTCCATGGTGGTCGTCCTTCTTTTACTGCCAACACGACTTGATTCTTCTCTTCCATCCTCAGTGCACAAAGATGTACCTATTCAGAATAATCACAAACACATACTTCCAAAGCATCTTCCTCATAATCATGCGGTTCACACATGTCAACTATATCTGCCATAAAACACTTATCACCACATAAAGAATTAGATCCGTTAGTGAACACATTTAATCTCATTTTCCTATTTCCGAAATCCTTATTAACCGTACCCGATTGATAATAAATAATAGCATGAGCGGTGTTTATAAACGGTCAACCCAATATAACAATATGTTGTTGGGTCGAGTCAACCGATGAGTAGTCTAAGACAAAAAACTCAACCGGATAGTAAACTTCATCAACTTTTACTATCACATCCTGCACAATCCCTAGGGGAAGTTTAAGAGACTAATCGGCTAACACAACCGTTGTCTCAACCGGTATTGAAGGACCAAAATCGTATTGGTCATATAAACCCCCCGGTAAAATGCTTACTCCGGCTCCAAGATCTAACAACGCCTTTGACATTTGAAAATTACCTACTTGAATATTTATTAAAGGCGTTCCCGGGTCTTGAAGCTTAGGATGAAGATCCCTTTTTAAGACCGCACTTACCCGCTCGGTTAAATCAACCCGTTTAGGCAGTTTTTGTAAATACCTATTCAGATCTAATCAATCCTTAATCGTATTCAATTGATTAGACTTCGGATCTAGTTAATTGATATGTTCTTAGTTATATAATTGATAATAATAGTAGTAATAATAAGATTAAACGAAGTATTGAACGAGAGAGAGAATGGACAGAGGTTCGGTGTAATATAAACAATACTTAAATTACTCAAGGCTAAACAACCTTATATAGACGATGGAACCCAATTCGTTACACATCACGTAACGAATTGGCTCCATTCGTTAACTTACATAACTTAAAGGGAAAGCATAACGAATTAGTGATTCGTTATACCCCCATTCGTCAACCTTCCATGACGAATTGGAAACATACATAACGAATTATTGTCCATTCGCTAAACATCCTTAACGAATGGACATTACATATAATGAACTGGCTAATTCGTTAAACATCGTTAACAAATTAGCCTATACATAACGAACTAGATGGTTTTACATAAATACCCTTACATTAAAATAATAATAAAATACAACTGACAAGTTACAAAGAATCTAGACGACAAAATCGTGCACTAACAACCTCGTCTTGAGCTCTTTGTCTTTAATTACTTGAAGCGCTTTGTCTGCCAATCACAACAAGTATGAATCCCGAACTCTTGATGCACACATACGACACGCTGGAATTGCATAGCTCGGTTGTAGTCTTTATGGCGCTCTATCAAAATCTTGTTCTCGAATATGAAGTCATTGTCGGTTTCGAATAAGATAACTAGCCACATCGGGTCGATAAATCTAATAACGCTGGTCTTCAAACCTTTACCCGGTACAACGATGACCTCGCCGATACGATTATCATAGTACCATCGATTAAACGATAGGTGAACACTCTGTGTAAACGTCTTCACCGGTACATATTTCATCGTTTTTGGCGGTTTAACTTTAACCACAGGTTTTCTCCAACCCGTAAGAGGATCAATCTCCTCAATGCGCTTACGGATTGGGGTTGGTGTCTTAAAGAAATTAAAACCACGGTTTACATCCAAGAGAAAATGTTGGGGAAACTATTATGCTCGACGATCTCCATTGCGATTAATAAACGGTCAAATCGCGAGGTTACGAACATCCCAACGCGGTAGTGAGAGAACGTCAGTGATATGCTGATAATACATAAAGCCGTTCTCCCACTTGACAATACAAAACTTTAAATCAGAATCGTATAACCATGAAACAATGTCACCTTTCACAGTCGACACGACTTTGAATGTTGTCTTCTGATTTGCTTCGGCCCATGCAACAACGTCCATTTTTTGTTCTCGGTCAACGTAACTATATGCCTCGATAATCTTACGAGCCCTTGTGCTCCGGTACTTAAACCACCCCAGAATATCAGCCTCAGTCAGATAAGCATCTCGTTCAGACATCTTGGCTTTAGTCTTCAATATCTTCTCCAAATGGTCTTCAGCAGCTTTAACATTTTCTTTAGTAAAAGTAGGAACACCCTGATCAAAACTTGATCGTTGATATAGATCAGGGTATTCCTATGCTCTCATATCTTCTATTCAATCTCCTCTTCTTCATAAATAAACGACGTATTCCCATGTGGAATAGTCGTATCAAGTAATACTTCCTCGTCATTCACCACGCCCACGTCATCCTCAGCTTCCAAAGCGTCGAGTTCTTCATCATTCAGAACTAAAAGTAATGAAATCTATTCGCTCGTTGGGGACTGATCGAAGAACTGTCTTTCTTCAATCCCGTCAAGGTTAGCAGTGCTCATCACTACGCCTTTCTTGAAGTCCTTAAATAGGATGGTGTTGGCCTTGATCGACTTAATGATGAGCTTTTTTTCCTAAACACCCGTACCCGTACCTGTTTAGTACCCGTACATGTACCTGTATATGTCTATTGGGTACGGGTATGTATACGGAAATTTATCTGATTATAGGTATTGGTACTTTAGGGTACATGTACTGGTAGAAGTACGGGTATTACGGGTACTGGTACCCGTTTAGAATATGTAGGGGTTTTAATTATGTTTCCGACACATATGACTTAACTTTCAAGCAGGATTTTTAAAACATGAATTTTATATGTGTATATTCATATATTGTGTATTCATATATTTTATTTCATGTATGTGTAATCGTGTATATATCTAAATAACACGTATTAACTTTCTCTCTTGTTATTATATAGAAATTGAGGAAGCAATAAATTACAAAAAGGAAAAGAAAATGAGTTTTATATTATGGCTGATTTGTTTCATTTTTAGTGTTGGTGTTATGGTTTGGTTGCGGTATTATGGTTTTGGTATTATAGATAACTGAATGTCGGTATCGTGCCGTTACTGATACATAGTTTAGTGGAGATTTTTTTATCAGTTTTGTTATTAATATACTAGGAAAGGAGCAAAAGAATAACTGAAAGAAAGGAAATCTTGGAAATCTATTAGTTATTCGTTAAAGTTTCGTTTATTCAATGACCAGAATTAGATGGGGATATATCGCTCGGAGACGTAGAACAAAAATTCCTTTATTTGCATCAAGCTTTCGGGGGGCTCATTCAAGACTTACGCGAACTATTACTCAACAAAAAATAAGAGCTATGGTTTCGGCTCATTCAAGACTTACTCGAACTATTACTCAACAAAAAATAAGAGCTTTGGTACCCAAAATACTTGTACCCATACTCGTACTCGTACTCATTCAAGACTAACACCCCTTTCAATTTGGCATTTCTTTATGTTTATATCACAAACTTTACCCAAACGGCTTGTTTAAGACTTATCAATGCACCAATGCAACTTAAGCACTAAGTCTTTTAAGCTTATTTCTTTCTTTATATGGGACCAGATGATCAATGTACTATCATTTTTTTTTTCTTCAAAACTCATTTTTTAGGAGCGTAACAATAAATTCTATCGCCCCAGTCACTTTCAGTCTACAGATTAATGGCTATCCTATACATCTACAAGTAGATAACAGGACCATAATATGCAAGCATGTTCCACAAACTTAAATAACCGACATAAAACGCACAACAGTCGCCCCAACTACTTTTCACTATCAGGTAAATGGCTATCCCGAACATCTATAAATAAATATTATGACCAAACATATACACGTATATGCCTTCAAATCTGAGTAACTAACATAATTTTAAGCGAAAGAGTTTAAAATTTTTTTTTGGTTTTTCTCTATACATACTAAACACAATCTTTTTGGCTTTTTCAGATTTTTCTTTACAAACAAAAACACAATCTTTAGAATTTTTCAAATTTTCAATGTTTTTGATTTTTCAAAATATTTTAAACAAAAATCACAATATTTTTGTATTTTTCAAAAATTTTCAATGTTTTTGGTTTTTCTCTATACAAACGAAATCATAATATTGTTGTATTTTTCATTTTCACCCCCAAAACATAGAAAAATAAAGATAATTATCCTTGTTTAAGGATCTCAAGAAGAGATTTTAAATCCATTTAAACCAAGCAGAAAGTTAAAACGCGTTTTGTCATATGCTTTGGTAAACAGGTCGGCTTTTTGAAAATCAGTGTGCACTTTCTCAATATCAGTTAATTTTTTTTTCAAAGCAATCCCATATAAAATGATATCGAATTTCGATATGCTTAGTCTTTGAGTGTTGCAGGGGATTTTTGGTGATACTTATAGCAGCAGAGATATCAATAAAGATGAGAGTAGTAAGAAACATCAAACCGCAATCTCACAAGTGTCGCTGGATCCAAAGAACCTGTGAATAGCAACACGAGGCTGCCACATACTTTGCTTCTAGGGTTGATGGTTAGACAGTTGTCTGCTTCTTACACTGCCAGGAAACAAGTCGGCTTCCTAGAAATTGACAACCCGTTTTAGTCAATTTGATGTTGATCTTGAATCCTCCATAATCAGAATCGGAAAACGCAGTGAAGTCAAAACTATCATCCTTGGGATACCATAACCCGGTGTAAGGATTACCCCTCAGATAGTGAAGTATACGTATAACCGCCACCAGATGAGTCACTCGTGGACTAGATTGGTACCTGGCACGCAAACAAACTGCAAACATCATGTCAGGACGAGAAGTAGTTAAATATATTAATGAACCTATCATCGCTTGGTAAAGGGTAAAATCTAAGATATCCTCCAATTCGTTCGGTGACAAATTGTGACCCACGGGAAGAGGCGTTGAAGGGATTTTTCCAGCAGTTATCTTGAATCAGCTCAAGATATCCCTCACATATTTCTTCTGATGAATGAATATTTCCGTATCAGAGTGATGAACCTGCAACCCTGAGAAGAAATTCATCTCCCCCATTGAGCTAATTTCAAACTTCATCTGCATCTACTACTCAAATTCCTTACATAGCTTGTCGTTTGGTGAACCGAATATAATGTCATCGATATATATTTGTACAAGGAGCAGATCATCACCAACGTTCTTGTAAAATAAAGTGTAGTCCACAGTTCCTCACTTGAAGCCATTATTGGTAAGATGGTCAGCAAGTGTGCTGTACCAAGCTCTCGGGGCTTGGTGTAGACCATACATGGCCTTGTTGAATCGGTAAACACGGTCCGGATAATATGAATCTTAAAAACCAGGAGGGTGCAAAACAAACACTTCTTTATGAAGTTCCCCATTGAGAAATGCACTTTTAACATCCATTTGATAAACCTTAATGTTTTTGAAATCCACATAAGCCAAAAAAATTCTTTTAGCCTCCAATCGTGCAACTAGAGCATATACTTCCGTGTAATCTATGGCTTCTTGCAGATGAAAGCCTTGAACAACTAATCTTGCTTTGTTTCTGACGATAACCCCACGATCGTCTTTCTTGCACTTAAATACCAATTTTGTAGGAATTGGTTTCTTAACTCTAGCGGGTTTGTCATTGAGATCCCATACACCCAGTCGATGAAACTGTTGCAACTCTTCTTGCATTGCCTCTACCCAAGATGGATCCTCAAGTGCCATACGAACATTCGTTGGTTCCACTTGAGATAGAAAGCAAGTGTATTTTTAGAGATTCATGATTCTCGATGTGTGTATATCACTATACGCACACAATATGTTAGCATCATTCGAAGTAGCAACTTGATGACGTGTTTGCACACCTACGTCAAGAACACCAATGATGTTGTCAAGTGGATGATAACAATGAATCCGAAGAGTAGGATTCTTAGACACAACAAAAATATTAGTTAAGTTAGTTAGATTCACCTCAGCATCATGAGACGATTCACCAATCTCATGTGTTTCAGGAAATGGATCCGAGGAGGAATCAACATATTGACCATCATCTGACGAGATGGAAATCACATCAGATGTATCAGGAAGATCATCTTGTGGATTTTCATCATAATTCGAACCAGAAGATCTTGGAGGTAATAATTGATCTTCTAAATAAGCACGTACAAAGTCTTCATCTTGTTGGTCAACTATTTGAGTGAATGAGTTAAATAAACTCTCAATGTCTAACATCCAATCAGGTCCTTTATCAGCGGGAGATGTGGTGTATCGTTGACAATCAACATGGTACCGCTCTTCTACACAACCGGAAGTATAGTTAAATACACGTTTCTTAGGTGATGCGTAAGCTAAGAAATAACATTCAATCGCTTTTTCTTCAAATTTTCCCGCATCTTTCTTCAACATAGTACAAGGACACCCAAAAGGTTCCAAATACTTTAAATTAGGCTTTCTCTTGTTTAGATGTTCATAACTCGTCTTTTGAAGCTTCTTCACGGTCAAAACACGATTAAGCGTGTAGCAAGCATATTCACAGCCTTATTCCAGAGTTGAACAGGAAGCTTAGAATCTGCAAGCATTGTTCTGCAACAAATAGTATTCTATTCTTTCTTTCTGCAACACCATTCTGTTGAGGTACATATGGAGCACTGTATTCTCGATGAATTCTATTTTGAATGCGAAAGAAATCCAATACATTATTTTTGAACTCCGTACCATTATCACTACGAATATGTCTCACTTTTAGTTTATACAGTGATTTGATCTTCGTGATTAGATTTGATCCAGAATGGGTGTTTGACCTTTCGAACTCATAAATAATATCGAAGAATATATTGAATAGTCATCAGAGACACCTATAAAATACCAATCACCAGCAATACTCGCACGATTAACAAGACCAAACAAATACATATGAAGTCATTCCAGTGGAGTATCAATGGTATTGATTAACTTAGAAGGGTGTGACCTTTTCTTCTGTTTGCCCTTTTTACAAGCAAATCCTCATCAGATGTCTTTGGCTTTTCTGACTCCTTAGCCTTAACCTTGACCGGTTTCTCCTTTTTCACATGAGATGCATTTGAACCATACACAGCCTCCTTAAATTCATAAGGTTCACACAAAATGTGATTTGAACTTGGAATGTCCTGGTTTTTGTGTACTACTTCAGGTTCAAATACATCCTCAGTGATTACCTTCTCAGCATTTTCAACAAAGATTTTGTTACTTTGAATATGTGGTTTCTGAGATGAAGATCGGGCATTCAAATTGTCATTTTTAACCACTTTAGGTTTTATCTCAACAACAGGTTCATTAACAACAACTTCCTCTTTCCCCGCAAAAGAATTTGCAGTTTAATCATTATGAAATGGTCTTCAACAAAACCTACAACTTTCTTTGAATTTTTTTGCTTACTAGTCACTTCAATAATTTCATTTAGCAAAAACGAAGAGTTTTGAAACTTGCCCAACTTGCTTTTCAAATCAAGAACCTCATTCTCAAGTACTGTTATCTTAGTTCTATGTTTCAAAATCTCTTGAAATTGTTGATCAATAGTCGTCATTTTGACAGACAATTCAACTTTCAAGTCATGGTTACTAATAGACAATTCTTATATTTTCTCCCTAGATCTCATTTGTGATTCTAGTGATTGTCCATGTGTATCTTTAATTGAAGCAATTTCTTTTTACCAATAGGTCATTATGCTCTTTCAGCGATTCTAACCTAAGCTTAATAGTTTCACAATCAACACAAGACACATTCGCAGATAATTTAACAGAAGAAGAAGAAGAAGAAGAAGTAACCTCGTCAATCTTGGCCATGCATGCAAAAGAAGTTGGTTGCATATGAAACGAATCATCAGAATCTGATTATGTTCCATTGTCCGATATGTTCCATTGTCAGAGGACAACTCGTTCACACTAACGTCTTGAAATCTTTCATTCAGCTCGAACATAGCCAAATTTGCTTGATTATCATTGCACAACAATTTTTGGGTCCAATATGTCCCTTCAACAGCAGCAAGAAGAGCTTGTGATCCCGAATAAGAAAGTCTACTACCAGAAGGCTTATCAGCAGCATCATTACCCTTCTTCACACTTCTATCTTGGCTTCGCGGTCCATTATACTCTTTCTTTGGCTTATCACACTCTTTGGCAAAATGACCAAATTCTTGACAGTTGTAGCACTTGACTTTTAATTTATCAAAACCAAATCCCCTGTTTAGAGATGGTAGATCTTTACAAGTTCTTTGCATGAATTTCTTCACTTTTCTCACAATCATTGCCATGTTTCACTTAAGATCCATAAGTTCCAAATCATCTGGATCGATTTGGTCATAATATTCATCAGTTAGCTCACTCGTGTTAATCTTACTACCAACCAAATTCTCATACGATGACATGAAAGCACATAGAAAAGCAAAATTCTGTTCAGCTTCTTTCATACTCACGTTTGGTGGTGTAGAAAAGTTATTTCCAATAGCAGATGCTCCTGAACCTCCAGAATTTTCAGTAAATCCAGATGCCATAAATCATGCATTAGGATCACTATAAGTTGATGATCCTTCGTTTGTACTCTGAGTAAGAAATGCAGTAATGGGAGTTGCAGTGCTACTTAATGGCATACAAACTCCATAAAGAGATGGATCTTGATTTTCTTTTGAAGATGTTTGACATGTCAGATCATATTCTCTAGCTTGATGTTTGACATGTCAGATCATATTCTCTAGCTTCCACTTTTTGCATTAATTCTGAAGCCGTTAGATCTTCATTCTTGAAATAATTATTTTCTTTCAACACCAGCAGGAATGTTGAATATGAACCCGGTAAAGCATTCTTGACTGTACCAATCTTGCCAGATTCAGTGGGTTCCATCTTCAATTTGTTCACTGCTGCTATCAAATGGTTAAAATGAGTAAGCATCTCTTCAACAGTCTCACCCTTTAATAAATTAAAATTTCGAAATTGAAACTTCAACATCACTTCTTGCTTTCTTCTGTGTTTCCTATGCTTCTCATCTTAATGTGTTGAAACAAAGAAGCACATATCTTAATACTCGCAACTTGGTGAAATATGTTATCGGGTAAAGCCATAGTCAACAACGAATATGCTTTGGTTTCAATCTTTAAAGCTATATTTTCCTCTTTCGAGTATTGAGAAAAAGCTTTTGGGTTAAAACCCGTAGTTTCACTACCAAGCATCGAAACTATATAAACGTCATCAAGACAATGAGAACAATAAGGATGCACTGAACCAAGGTGTGCTCGAAAACGTTGTTTCCATTTAGCAAAGTCACTGATCTTCATCAAACATAGACATTTCGAAAGAGATACAATTTCCGCATCAAGGTGTAACATTTGTTGCATCAGTACGTTTTGAGATGCCAACGCATAAAAACCATCGAAAATAGAAATCGTTTTGATACGTATTGATTAGCATACTAAAACCGTCGTAACTGAGATCCGGATTATGAACAATCAGTATTTTAGTTCATTTACTTGCGTCTGAAGTATCACTATCACCTCATCGTTAACCCGTTAACCCTTAATTTCGTCTGGTGTCGCTAATCATTAACCCTAACCTTAATCGATAAATTATAAATTGGATTAATCAATTGAGTATTATAGGGTTTGTTTAAAAGGGGTTATCTGTCTGTCTGTCTGTTCTTTTAATTTGTTTTTGTTCTGAAGTTTTTACCAGCTGCCATAATAGTGAAACTGGTTATGTTTGAGTGTTAAAGAACTGCCTTGGTTGGGGGCGCGGATTTGAATCCCTCCAGCCGTTATTGTTATTTTTTTAAACCATTCATTAGATTGAAATATAAATACATTTAAGAATGTTATAAATTATAAATATAATTATAAATTGATATTTTATATAAAATAATATATTAACCGGTCATTTTTCCAAACCTTGGTTAAACCATATATATATATATGCATATATATATGCATATATATATACTATATTAATATACATATAGAAAGGGCAAAACCGTCTTTTCCACAAAACTCTTAAAATTAAGAGTTGTATAACTCTTATTGCATGTATTACAAGTCATGAAGCTTTTAGTACCTTCCCACCATATCAAAAACCAAAATCTGGATCACAATTCAAAATTTAAATCTCTTCTCTCTCTCTCCCTCAAACAAATTCTCAAGCAGCTCAATTGAGGCTCACCAGTGTCTCCACCACTCAATCAATCGTCACATCCCTTTACCACATCGCCACTATATACTACTGACCTTGTGGTTTATCAAATCTATGAATTTGAATTCATATTTTCTGTTCAATTCAACTTTGACTTTCTAGGGTTTCGATTTAAATATGATGTGACAAAATTAGTTGTTGATATAATCTGTATTGATGTTTTGGTTACAGGAATCGACGATTGGAGCTGTGTTTATGTCGCAAACCCTAGCCATGAAAGATGTGACTGTGAAGTTTGAGTTCTTGCATATGGCTGGTCAAGAAATGTATCATAGTTTGGATCCTATGTACTACAACACTAGCACGATACTATTTTTATTATCTGCTTGAATTTAAGCTTCATAAAAAATTGTTTATTTAAGGTTTTTTTTTGTTTATGAGATTGGACTAGAATTAATATTTGTGTGTTTGGAATATTACAACAGAAGTATGCAATTACACCCCATTTTTACTTCTTTAATATTAATTCTTAGGGTTGCGCCTGCTTCGGTAAAATGATACTCTCTTTTTTGCAAATGGTTATATTTTTTTTGTTTTGACTTTGTATCTTGAGTACGTTTTGAAGGGAATCATTCTACGAGCTGCACTGTATGAAACTAATGTGCTAAAAGCACAAGGATCTTTCAATGTGCCAAATTAATGTTATGTTGTATAGTTTTTTTAATCTATTAACAAAACTGTGGTTAACAGAAACTGAACTTGCAGCTTCATTAATATCACATAATCCCCTTTTAAAGTTTTTTCTAAGCAAGCATTTTAATTCTGTATGCAGGCTAAGAAATTGCTCTTTAGCTTTATGGTACATGAGTGATAGCATAAATGGTGTAGCTGCGCCTGCAGCTGATACTTAAGAGATATTGTGGGGAGCTAATTTCTTGTTAACTATCTAGATCATTATTTATCTTATGATTCCTATCAGGTTCTATCAATTGCAATGATGTTAATATTTTTATTAATGTGTTATTATATCCATATTTTATAGATGTATCTTCATTGCAGGTTGTTTACAATGAAAAACACTGTTGTTTGAGGGTTCCTAACGCAAGTTTTAAGAAAAGGGTATAAAGGTCACACACTTTTTTTTTATATTTTTATATAAAAGATACCCGTTCAGAAACTGAGATTTTATATTTATCCTTATCCATCAAATTAAAATCAGTGAGACGATTATGTTATTATTAATTTTATAAATCTCATTATTGACCTTTTGCACTGATTAATGTTGTACACTATTATTTCATCGTAACGACGCTTGAATATAACTAACACATACTCAAATTGGAAAAGTTTATTTAGTTTATGTTCTTTGGATTAGGGGTGAGCATAAAATGTGTAATTTTTCAAACTAATATTATATCTTAATGACGCTTCACTTATGCATAATTATTGTTGGCTTATGTATATTTGTTCTTTTTGTTCAGAATATCATGATCATACTCATGACCCTGGTGTTGCTTCAGTTAGCATAGTTTGTGAAGGAAGCTTAGATCATGAAAAGGTTGGTTGTATGAAATTTTCATTTTTTTATATTCTTATTATATAATCGTGTTAAAATACTTATTTCCACGTGACAAAAATCTCAAGGTTTTAGAAATGCACCAGGAAATTCTGTCGTTCTCGCATCCAACTACTACGCAAATTTGTCAATAGAAGTTGCAGATTAGATTAAACTCATGCATAATATTCTGGTCTTCTAATTATGTAAGTTACTTTATTGAACTTTGAAGACTCTTAATGTCACACGCTGGTTTATACACTTGTGATATAATAGTTTGGTTATGTGACTTGCTTAGCTTAAGATTCCAAAGAAATTGTTTGATTGAAATGTATTCAATGTTATATGCTACAAAAGCTTGTAATATGTTTTTCTTTCATAGATTCGACCCGATTGAACTTAAGCCTTACACAATACATACAAAAAGATGGTGCACCTTTCATCATTGCAACTTCGTTTGATAACTTGAAAAATATTAAAATGTATAAATTTCAGCTCGAGCCCATGTTGGTGCAACATGTATTCCCCGAGTTCAGCCCGATGGGGCCATATCAGAGAAAAGGTAATGTAAACATTATTTGGTTATGTTTTTTGAAAAGAGTATAAAGATATGAACTTGATTATAAGATTATTCATTTTTTATCTGTTAGGTTGCATGGGACTCCAGGACAATATGCCCATATTAATTTGTCTAACCTGACTAACTTGAGTGAAGCCCTTTCTTCCTAAACTGACTGATTAGAAAGAGAAATATAAACTAAACACGATTAGAAACCAAAAAAACAAACTGAACCAAAAAAATGAAACCAGATTGAAATAAAAAATTATGAACATAAACGAAACAAAAAAAAAAGACGATACCCAAAAAACATGAAAAAACAGAAACCAAACCGAAATTAAAAACTCAGCCCGATGGGTCAATGGGGCCATCATGGCTGTTTTGAAAACAAGAATAAAAGTTTTTAATTAACTTTTAGGTAAAACTACAAATACTACGATTTGAGAAAATGTTGGTTGAAGTTTTTAATTTAAACCAGCTATGTCCATTTCACGTTTTTGCACTTAACTTTTTTAATTGTGTAGAAAATTAACTGAAGCAAAAAAGCCAAATAAAGTTGCAGAACAAACGAAAGAATGCATGATTTCTCGTCATAGAAAGATACCCAGTTTTTAGGTGAAAATTAAGTTACCAATTTGCCTTTCGGTTTATTATTTTTAATTACTTATTATAGACATTGAATTTTTAGCTGCAAATTCATATTATCTTTTACAGTTTGCTCATGGTATGACATTTGAAGTGTTCGTTACATCCGCATATTCACGTGGTCATGTTGTTGGTGGCCTTGATTTAGTTCACAAGTTCAAAGGTAATATTTACAATGTTTTGTTACTGATTTATATAACTGGTATGCATTTAGAAAATAAAGTAAAAAAAGATTTGGACTAAAGGTGTTTTTGGGTCAACCCAACCCGTTTAGACATGTACATTTTGGCTTGACCCACTATCATATTTTTGTTTGATCCCTCTATATTTATTTATTTATTTATTTATTTATTGGCATATTATTAAATAAAAAGTCCAATTTTAACTATTGGTAAAGTTAATTGTTAATTTATAATTGTTTCTAAATTTTAAATTTCTTTTTTGCTTAGGCATTGAAGTTTTCTCAAATGGGCTTTTATTTTGGGCCTTTTTTCAGAATACTTAGAGGCTGTAATAGATGCAAAGTTGAAGACGATATCGATAGCATGTATCTTGTTGGACTCTTTCTTCAACTAGATGTAAATGAAGGGAGTTTCATACCAATTCTCCATGTTTTATTGCAGATATATCAAACTTATGAGACTGGGGGCTATTAGACTCAAAGCCGAATGATCCATTTTTGTTAATATTTTAAGGAAATATTAATAAAAATGAAAATAATATATACTCACAAGTTAACATTTAAAACTTGATTAATATATATATAACAAGTATTTTACATGATTTATAAGTTATATTTTAAATGAAAATCTTAAACGGTTCGTTTTAAACATAAATCCGACAAAACCGACGAAACCGACAAAATTTATGAAAAATAAATGTTAATCAATGAGATCAGATCTCGAAGATATCAATTATAAAATGTAGATCTAATCTTACCTTACTAGGATCTAGTTCTTATTAATTACTCTTAATTAGTAGATATATTATATATTAGTTGTATTAGGTATATAATAGCAACAGATTATGTGAAGCTTTGATCGAGAGAACAATTGGATAGAGGTTCGTTTTTTTTCAATCAAAAAATTAAATTAACAGAGGAGTAAGCCTCTATAAATAGACGATGGATCTAATTCGTTACACAAATTGTAACGAATTAGAGTCCAGTTCGTTAACATTACTGTGACATTCGTGACAAAACGAGGTATACTATATTCACTACGTAGCAAGTAAACGATAAATCGGTTAATTCGCATTGATTAAACGAGTAACCGACTGATACTAATTATGACCCGTATACATACTGAGGGGTCATATACGAGTTATATATATGTTATAGAGGCTAACATATCGATATTTAGGCCCCAGTACGTTTAAAACTTTTTAAACAAAAAGGTTTCGTTTATCGATACGCTATAAGCTTAAACGCAATCGTTAATATCAAAACGAGCATTGTAGCATCCGTTAAGCCGAAAAAGATTTATAAAACACTTATATGACATGTTCCAAGCAATCCGTGAAAATATTTTGGAATTTTACAACGAGTCAGTACGTTTTTCTTATTTTACAAAACTAAGCTGAAAAACACCCATTTTCGCGCTGGTTTTCGCACTTGAACTAGTTTTCTTGCGAAAAACCGAACCCGAACTAAATTTTGGACCGATTTTTACGCGTGGCACGAAAACCGAGGCACCATTGGGCCAAAAGGAGGCCCAATGGGCCCTTATAACTTGCGGCCGCCAAGGGGGACAGCCCACCCCCTTTTAGTATCTTTTATATAAATAAATATTAAGAAGATATTTATAAAGGAAAATTTCCAGATATCAGCAGACACTCTCTTCTTCATCAAGTTTCATCAAAACCCTAAGGTAATTAGTTATTTTTCCTTGATTTTTAACCATGATTAACATAGTTTAACCATGAAAAATTAATCCTTGATTAGTTTTAAACATGTTTAACCATCCAAAAACCATAAAAATCAAGTAAAACCATGTTTTGATGTTAAACATGTTTACAAACCAGGAACATATACTTTTTTGGTCAAAATCGCGGATTAGAACATGAATACAACGTTTTTACGGTTAGAAAGTTCGGTTTGAAGCCAAAACCGAAACCCTAATTATCAAGGCTGTCACATGGATGATTTATGCTTGGTTTGATGTTATATGATATGTAGATATACTGAGTTTGCAACCCGAGACCCGGAGAGTCGTTTAAGCTAGCAAAACTCATCGAAAACCGACAAGGTAAACCCGTAACACTCGTTTAAGGGCTGTTTAGTATTAGGTTGTGACGTGCTTGTTTTTATCTTGTGAAAATTTTCTGGGACATTAGGGATCATATGAATGAGTCCCTGTTCAAATTTGGTAATTTTTCGATAAATGGAGAATATTTGGTGAATTTATTTCCGTTTATGAGCGTTTATTTGGGAAAAATAGCTAAACATATTGAAAAATTCTGAAATTTGGTTTTGGATACTAATATGTGATGGTAAGATCACTGGTAAAGTTTGGGGATCATTGGAAATGCCTAAGTATGGTTTGTGCAATTATGATTTAACCGAATCTTAATAGCCGAAAAACACACAAAATGGCATTTTTTCAAAAGAGTTAGGTTCTGGAGATTTTGCAGGGGATATGTAATAAAATTGAGGCCATTTGTAAAAATTATCGGATTTTTCGGAGGTCGTTTGATATAAACAGGCCATTTATTACACGATTATAACCTATTAAATGAATTTTTATAAGTAAATAATTAATCATAAAATTTCTGAAAATATTTTTATAAAATTCTCCATGTCTTAATGTATTTTTGCAAAAATTTACATAATTTATATATAAGTACATATTTAGTTATGATTAATCAAAGATTTAAATTATAATTGTTTTAACGAAACCGGCAGTTTTGTGTTTAACGGACTGACTGGTGTGTCAAAATGTCAAAAGTGGTCAAATATCATATTTTTGAATGATATTGATAAAAACCAACTTTTTACGAGAATTCCGGACAATTCGGGTGGATTGTACACGTTTTGTATAATCAAACCCGTGTGAAAACGGAAACGAACCCTGCGATCAAACCAGATACCGAAACCTTAAAATTCTTTAATAAATCAAATCATTTTATCAATCAATATATTTACTTAAGTTTATGTGATCTTACCTAATCCCGAAACGCATAAACAACCAACTTGGCTAGGCTCGGGAAACGGTGAAACTGAGCCAAATCCAGTTTCTAACATTTCATAGTATACAACGTCACAATCTAAGACTATGGTCATGCTCTGGGCCTAACAGCTATACCCAGATTATCTATACAGCCCGACTTAGCTTGAACACTGTACTAGTATTAACGATACGATACCGTTTATAGGAATCAGGCTATAAGCGAGGCACCTGACTTATTGATACATAATTTCCGTGCGAACTACGATAAGGTGAGTTTCACGACCCCCACTTTCTAAACTGTTTTACAAACTTTTGGGATGAAAAGCGTGTTTACATATACTTATATACTTGAAAACGTGTGATGATGTGGATTATCTAAGTACTAACACTTGACAAGTCCCCACAAACACAAGTGATTAACTTCGTGCCGGTAACGTGTGGATAGTACTATCGGTTTGACAAACCCAACTGACAGAGCCGGTGGGGTCTGCCGGAACATGTTAACCCAGTTGCACATTGTCATTTAAACTTATTACATACTGCTATGTGGTGTTAGACATAGTACATACTTGGGGCAAAGTGGCTGTTAAATGCCAACGGGAGTGCATGGACAGGGGTGGCCATGTGTTTTAGCTCGTTTCGGTTTCACTTGTGGCTTAGTATAATACATCATACACATACATGTATACATATACACAGTAAACTTTACGAACTCGTATACTAATTTCGTTGATACTCGTGAAACATGAAACTCACCAACTAGACGTAGTTGACCCGTTTTAACATGCTTTTCAGGTAAAGCAAAAGTGGAATGATTTGCTTACATGCTTGGTGTTAGAAGGAGAGTTGAATAGCTGTGAATAGACGCAGATATATAACATTAAATAAAAAGCTCGTAAACTGGTTATGTGATTCTCATCTAGTTTGTAAACATAGTACCAACCCATGTAATATGATGTAAATTAGTTTGTGAATTTCTTTATAAACAATGTTGATGATACCAGTTTTATCTGCTACATTCCCGTATTACGCTTCCGCAACTACCTAGTCGGGGTGTGACAATTACAGACTCGATAAGGAAACATAACGAATCAGTTGATTCGTTTTGCTCGATTCGTCAACATTCCATGACGAATGGGAACATATATAACTAACTACAAGCCCATCCGTTAAACATCCTTAACGAATGATAGTTACATTAAATAAATTGTCTAGTTCATTGAACATCCTTAACGAACTAGCCTTACATTAACGAACTAACTATTTAACATATATATCTTTTTCGTTATAATAATAATAAATACAAAGACGATAAATACAAAGACTCGAGACACCAAAATCGTGCACTAACAAACACCCCCTCGTCTTGAGCTCTTTGTCTTCAATTTATTTGAAGTGCTTAGTCTGCCAGTCCCTACAGCTATGAATCCCGTATTCGTGACATACACGTACGACACGCTAGAATTGCATAGCTTGGTCATAATCTTCACGGCGCTCAATAAATATCTTATTCTTGAACAGCACGTGATTGTCCGTTTAAGTTAAATTAACGGCCACATCGGGTCGATAATCTTAATTAGCTCGGTCTTAAAACTTTTTTTCCCAAAACAATAACGGCCTCGCTAGTACGATTATCATAATACCAACGGTTGAAAGATAAATAAATATACTGATGAAGCGTCTTGACTTGTACATGCTTCATCGTGTTTGGCGGTATTACTTTAAGCACTAGCTTCCTCCAACCCGTTCTTGGATCTATCTCATCAATACGTTTACGGATTGGAATCTACAACTTAAAAAATTTAAACCCATGGTTCATTTCAAACAACAAATGTTTATGGAACCAATCTGCTTGACGATTTCCACCACGGTTAATAAACGGTCGACACGCGAGGGTACGTACATCCCAACGCGGTAATGAGAGAACGTCAGTAACGTTTTCATAATACTGGACGTCGTTCTCCTATTTTATAATACAGAGCTTTAACTCGGAATCGTAAAGCCATGAAACAATATCACCTCTTACTTTAGACACGACTTTGAATGAAGTCATTTGATTAGCTTTAGCATGTGTAATGGCTTCCTGCTCCTGTTCTTTATCTACATACCTGTGCGCCTCGATAATCTTACGTTCTCTTTTGTCTCGGTATGCAAACCATCCTTGTATATCAGCAAAAGATGGATCAGGATTCGATTCAAACCTCTTGCCTTTACCCTTTGATACTTTATCCAAATGATCTTCAACTGCTTTAACGTTTTCTTCAGTAAATATAGGAGCACCTTAATCAACGTTTGATCTTTGAAATAGATCAAGGTATTCCTCAGCTTTCACATCTTCGATCTCAACCTCCTCATCTTCATAAATAAACGACGTATTCATCGTAATTGTCGTATCATGTCAGATTTCCTTGTAGTTCTCAACCTCAACGTCGTCCTCAGCCTCTAACACATCAATTTCTTCATTATTAAGACTCAGCAGTATCGGAATCTACTCGCGTGTCAAGGACCGATCGAAAAACTGTCCCACTTCTATCTCATCCGCATTCACCATGCTCCTAACCACCCCTGTACTATCATTAAATATGACAGTATTAGCCTTTATCAACTCGCTAGGTTGTACATTCATCGAGTCCTGATAAACGACCACTTGTTTGTTCAAATCACCAGCAGCCTCACTTTTTCTGGCACCAGAGGATGAGCCGTGAGCTTGTTTCTGCTCACTTCCTCCAGTACCTGACGCATCCGGATCCTCGTCATCATTCTTCAGATTCTTTAAAACATCTTCTTTACACGTAAGATGTAGAATGAGATCCTCCAATTCCTTCATCTTCCCCTGAGCGGTAACGATCTCACGAAGGGCTTTGGTCTGTTTTTGACAAAAGGAGACAAACTCATCAGTTTACGCTGATTGATCAACATTTGCTCTTGTGTCTGTCGCTCAACTGCCATTTGATTCTCATAAAGATGAATCAAGCTCAAGAGCTTGTTCATATGATTCTTCTGTGGCATAGCATGAAACGATGGAGGGAACGGCTGTACTGGACCTTCAGGACGATTAAGCCTCATGAACGACATGTCCATAGGCTGTGTCGGCAGGAGTGTCGGTGTTGGTGAAATCACCGATGTAGCAATAGTAGGCCTTGGTAAAGTAGATAAGACAAATTGCGGAATCATACCAAGCCTAGGATCCGATGTGAGTGTGGTCTTCAATGTTAGATCCGGGGTGCTAGTAGTAAGCGGCACCGCCGGTCTTTGAGGAGCAGACGACCTTGGAGGTTGAACCCCAAATGATATACCAGCACCTTCAGTCACTCGACGTTTAGATAACTCACCACTAGCCACATCTTTTCCTCTTCGCTTTCCTTGATCAGCTTGAGCAACAACTGCCTCAACATTAACACTCATTGTTGATCATCCCCACCATCATCTCCATCACCACCGTCGTTCCCACCTGGACCCTCTTCACTCTCGGAATCTGAATCATCGTGGATCCAGCGATCATCAGAAGGACATACATCTGCTGGATTAGATACATGACCAATCAAACGTTTGAACCTTGGTTGAGGATCATGGCGGTACAACTTCTATCTCCTCAATGTATCCGCTTTCATATGTTCCAGCTTAAATACATCGTTGCAGAGTGTTGGATCAATCACCAAATCACGAATCGCATCCTGAATAAGCAGTTGGAGAAACCGAGGATACATCAGAAATTTCCCACGTCGATTCTTGATAAGGTAATTCTCTATGAGATGATAGAAGATCATCTCCGAGAAGTTAAAAGGCTTGTTCAAGATCAACGCGACGAATGCCGATTGAAGCATGATACGACATTCATCAAAACCACCTTTCCGTCCACCAAGGCATTGTATTAGGACATGTAATAAGTACTTGTATGTGGGACACAAGTACACCTTGTTATACATGGACATCTCAAGATCGCCAGCATAGAATACTATGTTAAATAACCCCCTAATTAACTCCTTATGAATCTCACTCGGGTCATCCATAGTGTCACCAAGTCTCAAAACTCGTTGAATCTCCTAGGTTGATATCACAACCGGTCTACCATTCACCTCGACAGCTATATGATTTTCTGTCTCCACATATCGAGCTGTGTTCTAGAACTGATGAATAATACTGAATCGAATCACAGGATTCGCTGGGACAGCACAGCTAATACAAGAACAACGTATAAAGGATAACATCTCCCCAAATGTATCTTCATCGGCAAAGTTCGTTTCGACAAACTCAAAGATGTTATGTCGTTTGTCAAATGAGAGTAAAGGGAGATCTGGTTCATGTGGCTGTTGCACCGCTTGTTGTTGCTCAGCCAAAACTGAAAATAGATAAACTTGAGATTTAGTACAATTGATTTAAACATTTAAAGATAATATTTAATTATATTTTTTGATTAAATAAATAATCTAAAACTAATTTAAAACATTATTTTATAATAATTTTAAATGCCATTCGTTATCTAGGTTGATTCGTTATAACGAACTGGTGCTTTGTTACAAAGAATTGGATAATTCGTTATCAAGTAAATTACAAGAATTAGACATGACGAATCATTGGTGAAAGAATAACGAATTAAAGAATGAATGAGCAGTAATTCCTTATCATTTTCACAAATAGATTGACTCATTAACCCATAGTAACGAATTGAACACGAAGAAGTTTCAAATCGTTACCATATAACGAATGGCCACCAATAATGCTTAATGTTGACTAAATAGAGTCCAAGTCAAAATTAACAAGAACTTAGAAAGTCAAAATTCAAATCTAGAATCAATTATAACATGATCAACGATATAAATCCGAACAAATGATCCTAATGATCTCAGAAAGACATCGATAGTTGATTCGTGTCACCCATTTAGACTAAATCTAGATCTAAGATAGGTCAATTGCTATTTATATGTATAAGTTAAAAACCGATTGAATAATCAATCAATAGACCCTTGAAATGGTCCTTTATGTTGACGAAAATCATTACTTTACACTCCTCATTACATTGCGAATATGAGATGATGATCAAAAGAAGGTTTAGAAAATGTCAGGAATTTTGGAAAAAATTTGACGAAGTAACCTTGCTTAATGGAAAAGAAAGTAAACAGTGAATGAAGAAGAATGGCTTCACAATTCCCTATAGGCAACGACTCAGCTCGTTTCCAAGGCAACGAATCATCTGATTCGTTTAAATTTGAAATTACGAATCAGTTGATTCGTTATCATATTCGTTACACGTGACAACAAATTCATTACACGTGGCAATAACTTCATTACACGTGGCAAACGAATGAGTGATTCGTTAATGCTTAACACGAATCAATAATGAATTGGAAACATGCCTGATTCGTTATATAACGGAAGACGAATTAGGTCATTCGTTATAGAGTGGCGGAAGCGAATTAGAAAAAGTAACGAATAAAAGTAATTCGTTAAGAATAACCTCATTCGTTAAGAATAACCTCATTTGTTATCCATGAATAACAAAATTTTTTTTATTTAACTTTAAATTAAATAATTAATTAAATCAATTTAATAAATTAAAAAATAAATAAAACTAAATTATTAAATGAAATCAACGAAATCCCGTATCTCGATGAACTTATACCCTAAACCACTTTACCCAACATGGTAAAATGAAATACCTTAACATGTTTTACGCTCAAAACACTTGATTAAATAATATGTAAACGGAAAAATAAAAATCTTTTTAGAGTTTTTTCTTTTTGATAAAGTATTTACTTTGAAATCCGAAAAAATAAGCATAAAACATAAAATATTTTTGTGTTTTTGTATGTTTTCCGAAAGCAGTAGTTATTATTGTATTTTTGGTCATGCATAATGTTGTATTCTTTGCTCGTCTACAACAGCACATTTTGTTTAAGAAGTAAAATGCCTATTATTTTTGGTGTTGTAATGACGGTAGATCATTACACACGGATTGGTGTTATAATGGTGGTAAGCCATTATACCCAAGATGAATTTAATATAATTCGGGGTGTAGTGACGATTACACACGAATTGATATTGGATATAATGACAAAAGATCATTATATGGATGTTGTTTATGATTCATATATATAAATATATATATATATATATACACTAGTAGATGGCCGCACGATGCGGCGGGATTCGAAAATAACTTGCAATCACAAATGCGTGTACATACAAAATGCAGATTTTGTATGACCACGACAATTAACGATGTGGCACTCATTTTCCGTTAGTTTATCAAACCTTCTTTAATATATATCTTAGGACACTTCTGTTGGTCCCAAGTCTCAACCCAGGTTTACGAAATTAATATCATTCAAACTCAAAAAAATAAACTTATATACTAACTTGATGTGAACAAACATAACAAAAACAAATAAACTTATAAACTGATTGAACCTTCACTATAAAACCTAAATAATCGGCCATCCCTATAGTTCTGTTTTTGGGTAGTTTAGGACAACACCACCATGACATTGTGAAGGCTGCTGGCCTTGCCTTAACCCAACTTGCTGCTGTAGGTTTTTAATTTGCTGCAAGCTCTAATATACACTGGTTGGAACCGTTTCCATTGACTTTTTTCTGAGATTAATTTGTGTTATTGTTATTGGCTATCGGCATCTGTCATAACCCGAACGACTTATATATATATATATATATATATATATATATATATATATATATATATATATATATTATATTCTTGGTGAGGTTTGAATTTCAAACCTGCTCATGTGATACTTTTAGGTTATTTTGAATTTTTAATGACCACAAACGTGAAACCGGGTTTTGAGGGCGGGATATGTTGGTTTTGAGAGCTAGTGCATCACAAACTTGTATCTTGTGCATAAATAATGGTAAAACTCTTATTTTTAAGAGTTTTTGGCAAATTACGGTTTTGCCCTTCTTATATGTATTATAAGATAGTACAGATATATGGAATATTTTGATTATAAAGGAGAACTCACCAACATATTGCGTTGATCGATATATTAATATGATTTTCAGGTAAGTGACGGTTTCGAGGAGGCATGCAAAGGAGGGCGAGGCGTGTTTGAATAATGATAAGATTTTAGTAAAACGTGCAATGGCACATGTATGAAACTCTGATAATGTAACAAGATATTTTCTTTAATAAAAGATAAAGCTTTTATTAATTGTGTTATTGTTATTGGCTATCGGCATCTGTCATAACCCGAACGACTTTAGTTAAGTCATCCGCTGTTTAAATTAAAATTTTAGGGGTGTGACAGAAGTTGGTATCAGAGCCAATAATTATAGAGAATTAGAAAATATATGATTTTCTAAACTATAATCGAATATTCAAACAGGCGCTCCTTTCCCGTCTCGTGAAACAAAAAGGTAAGGATATATAGTAATACATGATTGTCACTAACTTGAATTGATATGTTTTTCAGATGACTCCACCGCTTGTGATAGTGACAGACTCTGAGTCCAGCAGCGACAGTGAACCGTTTTCCCTGGTCGAATTCCACCTGGTGGTTGCATCTAGACACCCTGGATCTACTTCGGGAGCCGCACCTCTTCGGGTGTACTCCTTGGAAACGAACCAGAACTACCTGCGATGCATCCACTTTTGCTACCGTGGCACCTTTGGCTGTGACCCCACCCCCACCGCCGCCTCTTTCACCGGAGCCCGTGGTAGAGGAGGGTCCCACTGACCACGAGCTCATTATGATTGTTGAGTCAAGAATTTGACCTAAAATGACTTAACGATGATTAATAAAGATTGGAATCTTATCAACCTTCCCAGAAATGCTTAAGTATGGAATTCGAGCACACTTGGATTCCCGGGCAAGGTTTACTTGGCCTAACAAGGTATTTTATCCTTCGGGCAAGTTTATCTTCTAGAAGTCTTCTTTAGTGTCAATCCGAGCAGGGTTCACTATGTCTAGCAAGGTTGTTCTTCATAGACAAGCAAGGTTTACTTCCCAGTAGGCTCTTGGCTAACCAAGCTTTTGAAGCCAAGTATTTGGAAGATCTAGCAATGTATTCATTAATAAAATAGTGGTCCGAGTATTCTTGATGGAATATCAAGAATAATCATAAGGACTTCATCGGGCAAGGTTCAACTCCGAGCAAACTACAGTGTTACCAGCACACTTTGCTTTACTAATAAGTTATTCACTAGCAAGGAGTTCAAAGGATATCTAAAGAACAAGGTTGCTCGTTAGATTGTATCAGGCAAAGTTTGATATGATCAAGAAGATTGAAGTCTGCTAGGTGAGTATTTTCTTGGGAAAATACTAAAGTCTACTCGGAGAACTGTTCTCCAGCACACTTCAAAGGTTACCAGGTCTACCGGTCTACCCATAGAAAGGAAAAGGCACAAGCCTACTCGGTGAAGACAAGTAATACAATGTCTACATAGAAGACCAGTTTTTACACTTAGTATAAGTCTTAATATGTAATTTGAATATGTATCAAATCATTAGGGTTTCTAGAAGATGGGACAGCTGTCAGGTGGTGGCAGGCCTATAAATAGAATAATATAGGGCATGCCTACTACGGATTTTAGCCTTTACACTTTTCAGACCTAAAAGAATATTCCCGATAGAGTGTGACGGTTGTCCTAGGATTGTACGGATAAAACTTTCCAAACATGAAACCCTAATCGATTATCATTTGTATGAATCTTTTATATAAATGGAAATTTTTTGAGTGATTGTTTGTGTTTGTTACATTTTATTAATCCTCTAGCAACAACTCTGTTTGTTTCTGATTCGCCGTTAACAAACAGTTTTCTTACCTAAAATAGCAACTATCATTAACTCTCTTGTCGACACGTTTATTGTGTGAGTTATGACTTAATAGTGAGTGTGAGTGATTATTCGGGACCGACAATGATGCTTTTAGGCAAAGCCGTGGCTTACGAGAACGTGATCAATACCCTCGTAAACCGTGTTCTCCCTATCGAACAAAACATGGCACTGATGATCAATCGCACAATTCCTTATGCCAGTATGTGTTCGATATAAGGAACATGGGGTTGAACACTGAAGCAAGGGTGGGAGAATTTGAGATGAAGAACGGGGTAATCGGTCCATGTGTGTGCTACTTGATGAGCTTACATTAGATTAGGCTCACAAGTAGTATTAGTAGTATGTTAGAATGTTGTGTAATCTAACTTGTGAACTTGTAGTCTTTTTGGATATTTGTGTTAATCTGGTGGGTACTTATGGGTGGTTAAAGGTGTAATATGTATTACACCTAATTTTGTAGGTTTTGGTAATTATATAAAGCCCATCCCCCTCTTTTGGATGATTATATATATATATATATATATATATATATATATATATATGTGTGTGTGTGTGTGTGTATGTTATGGATTATGCTATTTAACCTCTTAAAAGTTTATAAAATATCTTTCCATAACTAACAAAATTATATTCTTTTCAAAAAAGAAAACATGGCGCCTAAAATAAGACAAACAACTACCGATCAAGCATCTGGATTACCATCTTCTCAAGAAGAGCTAGCTCAATTGATCGCTCAACATGTGAACACGGTACTCGAGCAACATCGTAATTCAAGCCAAAACAACCAGAATACAACTAATAACATAACCGGAGAAACCCCTATAACCGAAACTCTAAATGAAAATTCTTCGGGTAGTACGGTACGCGAGTGCTCATATAAAACTTTCCAAGGTTGCGGAGCGAAAGAATTTATCGGTGCCGAAAGACCTTTGGAAATTATCCGATGGATCGAGAAAATGGAATCTGTCATGAAAATCAGTGACTAAATTCCTCTCGAAAGGATAAAATACGGAGTGTGTTCATTCCGTGATGAGGAACTCCAGTGGTGGAACTCCATAATTCAAAATCTTGGAGTAGATGCCGTTACCGTCTAACCTGGTAAGAACTGAAAGAAATGTTGCTAAAAGAATATTGTCCCCGAAATGAACTTAAGAAGATCGAATATGACTTCTGGCAGTTAAAAATGGAAGGGCCGACATCATCGGATATACCTCCCGGTTCAACGCATTGGCACGACTGGTACCCCGACTGGTTACACCTGAATATGAAAGAATTGAGAGGTACATCTCGGGCTTAGCTACCGAAATCCATGGAATGGTCAGCTCCTCCAAACCAACCACCATCCAGTCAGCCCGAGAACTGGCAAAGTGTTTAACTGATAATGAAGTTCGAATGGGAACTCTGAAAGATTCCAGAAAGAAAGCTGCCATGAAAGAACCCAAACGAAAGGCAGCTACCGAAAATCAGAAACCCAGAGAACTAAAACGAAAGTGGAATGGTAACTCAGGAGGACAGTTCAAGAGAAATCAAGGAGCAAGAAGGGTGTTTGCGGCAAACGCCAGAGGACCTGAAGGAAGCTCAAGACAGGGATTCTCTTGTAATAGGTCTGGAAGGATTCATAGTGGTGAATGTTGGAAGTGTAACCGATGCAACTGATTCGGTCATGTGGCTCTGATGTGTGAAAAACGTAGATAATATTAAAAACCAAGTTTTACCGAATTCACTTAAAAAACTACACACAATCGGCAAGTGTACTGGTCGCAATGTAGCTAGCAAGTAAGAATGGATATCGAACCTAGGACACTATGGGTAAACTCTAATTATTAAACCTAAAAGATTACTAACCTAGACTTTCTTTTGATTTTTTTGAATTTTTTTATATTAGTCAAACTAATAATACTTAACTAATTAATAATTAACTAAAAAATAAAACTTTATAAAAAAATCAGGTTTAAAATAAATATGAGAAACGACTACCTAGGTAATGGAATCCTACTAGTTAAATTAATAGCTAACGAACTTGACTTGGTTGAAAAACAATATCAAAAAAAATATGACACTAAAAACCACTAAAGTACGCTAGATCGCCTCCCGGCCTCACCAACGACACCCTAGAACTCTAATGACATGTGAAACTCAATTGCTAAAGGTTTGGATCACCTCCCAGTGTCACCTTACCTAATAATACTATGGTACCCCAAAACCGAAATCACCTCCCGGTCTCTTCGAATACAATATATATTAATATAAAGGAGGTACTAATAACTAATTTGAACATGACTTGTGACACAATAATCTAACGAACCTAGGATAACTCACTCCCGTGCAATTATTACCCAATCCCGCAAAAGACAAAGTTGACACAACACTAAATTGCCTCATAGAGACTCTCTAGTGAAAGAACAATAAAATCTAATAAACTTTTATAAATTATTTCTACGGTTATTTCGACCATAAATCGCAAACAAGTTGAAAACACAAAGTAGACAACCTAATCATGCGTCTAATAAACACCAAAAACTATTAAACACAAGTAGAATAATTATTAAAATAATAAACTAGATTCAGTTATTCAACAATACCATGACAAACCAATTAGAAACTTTACTATAATATTAAATCAACCAAACAAATAATAATTCATCAAACCATTAATCTAAATTATTACTTAACCAAAACCTATGCAGTGTAATGTATTTAGCCATTCATAATAATAAAGAACATTACAAAACAAGAATATACTATGGTTTTATGGTTCATAAAACAAAAATTAAATAATTGAGAATGTTTTTTTTTTTGTGTTTGGTGTGATGTTGTGTCACGAAAGAGTCATCAATAGTTACCTCCATGTAAATCTTTCGTTCTTCTTTCTTTTTGAATTTCTCACATACACACGACCGTCCGCAACCAATACCATGTTTTGACTTTGTGGCTTTCAATGGTAGGTTTCTCCAACTCACGAAATTAATTATATATCATCTTGCGGCTTCTATTCTTCACGTAAATAATAATATATCTTCATTTTGATATCACCTCTCCACGTCGCCACACGTAGAAATCAAGAATTATATAATGTATTATTTTATTTCATTTTTTGTTCGTTTGACCTTTCTCCCCAACCAAAACAAAACCCCAAAAAAATATAGTCTCCCTTCTGTTTGCTTCCGTCTCCTTATATTTTTTATTAATAGGTTTTTTTTTTCTTTTTATCCAAGTAACATCCTCACAACAACGGTCTCTCACCATTAATCTCTTGGCCTGAATTGGTATTTTTTTTTTACTTTGAAAGTCCATGTGACCAAACATAAGCCCAACCTTCCTTGATTTTATGGGCCCCAACACAATAAAAAGTCAATCGTTTCTTAGGTAGCTCAAGTCCTTGAATCGGTCACCTACATCAAAGGTGAAGTAAATAATAATTCAATTAGTATGATCCAAATTTGGATTAGAATAAACTATTAAATCAAAATGAAAGTGAATCAATTTATATATTAAAAGTAATAATATTCGTTCATCGGACTTAAAGTTGGTAAAATGCCTCTTTTAGCTTGTTATCTCATGAAGTCTTTAAAATTCAAAATATGAGCCACCAACGAATATATTTGATAAAAAGCACCCAAAAGCTACTCAAAGTGTAAGTAATATTAATATAAAAATATGGATAATAAAACCATATCAAATATCCCCACACTTAAATCTTTTTCGTCCATGAAAAAGTAGTCTGCACAGGATCATAACCGAGATACAAAATATAAACCCACAACTCTTGATTTTTTTTATTTTTTTTTTCAATTTTCAAAAACCATCAACCACATTAATCACGATTACCGAAAACTTTTCCACTTTAAACCCTAACAACCAAATAGTTGTCCACTTATGCAAATTTGCCTAATAAGATAAATCTGGTTGATTGGCAGTATTGTTGTTCACCCAAACCCATGCCCTTTAATACTTACCGAGACAAGTAAGATGCGACAAGTTTATATGATCTAGTGGGACCCCAACTGAAACAATTTTATATATGGTTTTATCGGAACCGAGCTACCCCAACTTGACTTATACCTTATATCTAGTTGATCAAAACATGTTATACCATTTTTTTAAAAGAATAGCTAAAGACGATAAAGGATATTGTTTACCCACCTAAGCTTAAGCATCAAGGTCTACCAGGCAGCCATTAGATATGATTAAGGTATGTATTAAATAACTAACTAGTAAGTGTTCCCCACTACATGACATACCCCTGTTAGCAAGCAATACCCCAAAGTCTATCACCATAGGTGAATATGCACGAATTTATCTGCAGGCTTACATATGGCGTGTCCCTCGTGGTCCGTTTCTTAATGGAAAGTGGACGCGAGCAAGGGGTCCCCATATGACTAACAGCGTAGATGATCAAGTCAGTAGTGTATTTTGTACTTTGAAGTACTAGATGATCAAGTTAATGACTTATGTTTGGCAGAAAAACTGTGGGTTTGCTCTATGAGCTCTTTTTAAATATTCATAAATCCACTTAGGAGATATGAATACCAGATGATATACCGCATATACACCCTTGGTCTCCGAACCCTGAGACATCCCATCAATACAGGATTTAAGGTTATTAAACCATACGCCTATGAAGTGTTAACCACTAAAACTAAAAGTATGAAATTTATGTTTATATCACAGGCTACGTAGGCATACCCTAACGTTAAACCTACCCAGGCATCGTATGATTAGTCAATTCAGATTTCTATAAAATTATAATTTTTGCGATCCAGCTAAACATAAGGCTTGAGTATGACCGACCTTTCATCCCATTATTGTAAAACAACGATTAACATATATCCTACTAAAATCAAGCAATTTAATTTCAACTAAGTCTGCAAAGCATATTGTCCTTTCATTCTTAATGGGCTGAGCCTACTAACACATCAATTACGGAGTCTACCCGTTCAGTCACATCCCATTATATGTGTTGATTTAAATACTCTTTTTTTCTTTTAAAATATCTTAAAAATATCAAGAGTGTTGTCAATCATCGGTAATAATATAATCTCCTGGTTAATGCAGAAAAAAATTTTAAGGGACATTTCAAAACTTTTGAGATTTTTGGGATTTTTTTTAACTTTTTTTTTAATTTTAATTTTTATCTTTTTTTTTTAAATTTCGTTTTTTTTTCTTTTAAAAAAAATTGAATTTTTTTTTTAATTTTTTTTACCAAAAGAAAAACGTCAGTTCCTATCCCCACACTTAAAATCTACATTGCCCCCAATGTAGGAGTTGAAAAAGACAGAAAATAAAGCAGAATCAAAATTTAAAGCAAATAAAACAATTAAGTGGAATAGACTCCCCTGTTAATAATGTTGTTATCTTCACATGTCTCGTTCCTAGGCGACCGTATAGCATTTCATTCGCGGTCACAGCTTCTGGGTGTCCTCTATAATATGATAGGCTCAGAAAAAATCCACGTCCAAATGGAGATTGAGTAGGAATGGGAAAATCCAATCATAAAAAATAAAACTCAAAACAGCCCAAAGCAGACATCAAACAGACTCAAAGAAAAATAAAATAAACAAGAATAAAAATAAAAGAAAATAATGCAACTAAATGTTATACAAACTCTACAACTCAGGCAAAGTCCGAGAGTGCTTTCCTCCTCTACCCTCCCGGCGGATCAATGTAGAACGCCTCCTCCTCGCGATCACCAAGTGGACCTCCAACTTGCCCATTCACTTTCCAAGAATGTCCATCATCAGCCTCTATCTCAACCGCTCCATAAGGAAACGCCTCTTTCACAACGAACGGACCAGCCCACCGGGATTTCAATTTACCCCGAAACAACTTCAACTGGGAATTATATAGAAGAAACTTATCCCCAAACTTAAACTCTTTGGGCCCCTTAATATATTTATCATGGTGTTCCTTTGTCCGCTCCTTATACCCCCAACTTCTTTCATATGCATCGTTCTGTAGCTTCTCAACCTCATGAATCTGAAGAAATCGACTCTTTCCCGCCGCAGATAAATCAAGATTTATGGCTCTTAAAGCTCAATACACACAATGTTCTAACACAACAGGTAGATGACATGCCTTTCCATTAACTATCCGAAAGGGAGTGGTCCCGATAGGCGTTTTAAATGCAGTATAGAAGGCCCAGAGTGCATCATCTAGCTTTTTAGCCCAGTCCTCGCGACTGTTCCCACCTTTTTCTCTAAGATCCTTTGAACGCCACGATTGGTGTTTTCCACTTGAACGCTAGTCTGAGGTGGTAGGACGTAGAAAGTCGATGGGTGACCCCATAACGTTTCAGAACCTTATCCATCTGAGCACTAGAAAAGTGGATACCCCGATCACTGATCAGGGTCTTAGGAGTACCAAATCGAGCAAAGATTTTTCGAAGGAATCCCACTATAACCCGCACGTCATTTCTAGGTAAGGGTTGAGCCTCCACCCATTTGGACATGTAGTCGACATGAACGAGTTTGTATCGGTTCTCTCTAGACATAGGAAACGAACCGATAAAATCAATGCCCCATATATCGAAGATCTCAACCACCTGGATGGGGTTTGGGGGGCATCTAATTTAGGGATGAGATGTTACCAGCTCTCTGACTCGCGTCACATGAACGAACAAACTAATGCGCCTCACAAAAGATAGTCGGCCAATAGAATCCCGCATCAAACACACCTTTGGTGGTATAAGACGAAATGACCACCGCAATGGCCACAAGTCGGGCCGAAATGGCCACCAGTCGGGCCCTCATGACAATGTCGAAGAATACTACGAGCTTCATCACCAAAAACACATCGTCTAATCACCTGATCCGCAACAATAAGGAATAAGTACGGATCCTCCCAAATGTAGAACTTGATATCTTCAAATAACTTCTTCTTTTGTTGATATGTCAGTCCGGGCACTAACTCACCAGAGGATAGATAATTAGCAAGATCAGCAAACCATGGAAACCCCTCATCACTCGCCTTAACATAGAGTAGAGTCTCACCCGGGAAATCATCACCAATACCGTTGTTCCCAGGTTTTGTCCATGTCAGAATTTTCTAGCCATGACAAGTGATCGGCGGCGACATTTTCAGCTCCTCTTTTATCTTTAATTTCTATATTGAACTCCTGAAGCAAAAGGATCCAATGAAGGTGTCGGGGCTTCGCATCTTTCTTAGCGAACAAGTAATCCAAAGCCGCAGGATCAGAGACAATGATATCTTAGAAAGCACGAGATAGGACCAGAATTTAAAGCACGCGAAAACAACCGAAAGAAGTTCATTCTCTATCGTGGTGTAATTCCCCAGAGCCTTGTTAAGGGTCTTGCTAGCATAATAGATAGGATGAAAATGTTTCTCTCGACGCTGCCCTAACACGACTCTAACAGCAAAATCGCTCGCATTACACATGATCTCAAACGGAAGTGTCCAATCGAGAACAACAAGAATAGGATCACTCACTAACCTCTCCTTAATAAACTCAAAGGCCCTTAAACACTCCTCACTAAAATCGAACGGCCTATCTTTTTCTAGAAGTTGGGTCATCGGACGAGAGATTTTCGAGAAATATTTAATAAATCGGCTGTAGAATCCCGCATGACCTAAGAAACTACGAATAGACTTCACGGAAGTGGGCAGTGGAAGTTTGGGAATGGTTTCCACCTTAGCCCTATATACCTCAATCCCCGCACTAGAAATCTTATGACCTAAAACAATACCCTCACGAACCATAAAATGACATTTCTCCCAATTAATCATAAGGTTCGTCTCTTCACATCTAGCGAGCACTCGATCTAAGTTACGCAAACAGTCATCTAAGGAATTCCCAAAGACAAAAAAAATCCATAAAGACCTACAAGGAATCCTTGATTAACTCATGAAAAATGGCCACCATGCATGGCTGAAATGTGGCTGGAGCGTTACATAATCCAAATGGCATGCACCGATACAAGAATGTGTCAAAAGGACATGTAAATGTGGTCTTATCATGATCACCCGGGGTGATGGGGATCTGGAAATAACCAGAAAAGCCGTCAAGAAAACAGTAGAATTGTTGTCCTGAAAATTGCTCAAGCATCTGATCGATGAATGGAAGCCGGAAGTGGTCCGTTCGTGTGGCCTCGTTAAGTCTGTGGTAGTCGATGCAAACTCGCCACCCTGTTACTGTCTATTTTGTTATGAGCTCATTCTTTTCATTCGTGATAATTGTCATACCGCCCTTTTTAGGGACCACACGGACTGGACTAACCCATGCGGAGTCGGAGATCGGAAAATGCAAACCAGCATCGAGCAACGTAATAACCTCCTTCTTGACAACCTCCTGCATGTTCGGGTTAAGCCTCCTCTGTGGCTGCACCACAAGTTTAAACTCGTCTTCCATAAAGATTGTATGCATGCAGAACGACCGGTTTATACCTTTAATATCCATAAGCTTCCTTGCGATGATATGCTTATGAGATTTCAGAACAACCATCAACTTCTCCTTCTCCTCCGTCTCCAAACTCGAAGAGATGATGATGGGAAGTTGAGACCCCTCCCCTAAAAACGCATACTCGTGGTGAGATGGTAAATCTTTCAGCTCTAAAGATGGGGGGTTCTCAACATATGGTTTTTCGATCATAAAATCTCGCTCTTCAACCACAAGGATATTAAAAAATATTTGGGAACTAATGATTGGCTCGTGTCCTCCTGCCTCAGGTAACTACTGCTCCTTCTTCTCGGCAACTCACAATCAAATTCTGTCATATCGAATGACTAATTCTCCACATCGATGATCTGAGTGTCAGGCGAATCTCTCTCGCAGGCCTTCATAAGATAGTCGCCTACATGCATCATGAAAGTGTCGATGAAGTAAAGAGTGTAATCATGCTGCTAAGTATGCCTCATGGATTTCTGCACGTTGAATGTGACCGTGTCATCAGGAACTCGAAGAGTCTGTTTGCCATCAGCAACATCGATAAGAGCGCATGTGGTGGTTAAGAAAGGACGACCGAGGATGAGCTGAACATTCAAGTACTCATCTATATCGAGATTGAAAAAGTCGACCAGAAAGATGAATTTGTCCACCTGCACCAACATGTTCTGCACAATTCCCCTTGGGAACTTCACAGATCGGTCTGCTAGCTGGATTCTCATTCGGGTGGGAAACAGCTCTCCCATATTAAGTTTGGCAACCACATAATAGGGCATGAGGTTAATGCTTGCACCGAGGTCGGCCAAAGCATTGCTAACATGAAGAATACCAATCAAGCAAGGAATGGTAAAGCTGCCCGGATCTGTCATCTTCCTAGGAAGCTTGTTCTGTACGACGGCATAACACTCCTCGCTAAGAGTAACAATCGAAAGCTCCTCAAGTTTCTTTTTATTGGTGAGCAAATCTTTAACAAACTTGGCGTGTTTTGGCATGTTCGCGAGAGCTTCAATAAATGGAATGTTCACATGGAGCTTCTTAAGCATGTCAAGAAACCTAGAGTACTTCTCCGAATCTTTCTTCTTCACTAGATGACCGAGGTATGGTGGTTTTGGCTTATACACGCGCACCGTTTCCAGCTCAACCTAGTTCTCCTTCTCAACTAATGCAACGCCTGACCGTGAGGTACTTTCTGGGCTTTGCCTCTGGTTCAACTTATCAGGTGGTGTCTCTAACTCCAACTCCTCGTCAACTTCCTCCTCTTCTCTTGGTGTATCGTTAACGACACCTCGCCCACTTTGGGTGGTCACCGCCTTGGCCTGATCATTTTGATATGGTTTTGAATAGGTGGGACCAGAGTTAGGGACAATGTTACTTGGAAGACTCCCAGAGGGTCAATGATCAATCTTTGTGGACAACTCACCAAACATGGCCTCGAGATTCTGAAATGCGACTTCTTGTCCCTTGATAATAATCTCATGCTGCAAAAGAGTGGATTTGGTGTTGGTATCACTTTGTAAGAGCTGATTTAACAGTTGAGATTGGCTAGCCAACATCTCCTCGATTTTGGTAGTACTATTTGGTACAAGAGCAGGTTCGGGGGGCGGGTTCTTAGAACAAATTCTGGCGTTGCTGATAACCGGAGTTACCTGCCCACCAATTAGAGTTAGAATTATTGTTTTGCCATCCCTGAAGTGAAGGAATGATTTTTATTAGCAAGAACATCTACCTCCTCCTAAGAATCAATGGGACAATCGGCCGTCTCGTGATTTCCACGACATATCTCGCACCTACAAGCTTGCAACTTATGCTTTTTGATCTGCCTCTTGAGTGCCTCCACATACGCCGACACACTCGTATTCTGATCAACATGATGCACTCCACTTGATGTTGAGATGGCTGCGGCCTTGGCAGCCGAGACAGACCTTCTAATTGGTGTATGCTGATCCCCTAATGCAATGCTCTCGAACATTTCTTCAGCCTCCTCTATGGTGAGTTTATCGAGCATGTTTCCTCCGGCGGCGGTATTGAACCGTTGTTGGGTTTCGGGAGTAAGACCGTTATAGAATTTCTCAACCACAGCCCAATCATTTAGGCCATGTTGAGGACAACGGTTTATGAGAGTTTGGAAACGCTCCCATGCGGAATAGTAGGACTCATCAGGGTCCATATGAAATGAACGGATTTGCTCGTGTAGACACCTGGCCTTCGATGGGGGGAAATACTTCCTAAGGAACTTGGATTGCAAGTCGGCCCATATGGCGATCGAGGTGTTTGGAAGAGAGTCAAACCATGTAGCAGCACAACCAGAAAGTGAGAATGGGAATAACTTTAGATGAATGACGTCAGAAGAGATATTATTAATATTAAAAGTTTCACAGATCCGCACGAATCGGGACAGGTGTCCCGGAGCATCTTCGTCATCCAAGTCGTGGAACTGAGCAGAATTGGTGATAGAATTCATGACGTGAGAGTGAATTTGCCAGTTTTGATTATTAGTCGTAGCAGGTCGGACAATTGCAGATCGGGCTCCTACGATGCCATAGTTGGCTCTAGCATGAACGGTTTGTCTCGGCGGTGGAACTGCGTCGCCCATATCTATTCTAGGAGTAGAGACGTGTAACTGGATGTCGGGAGAATTGCTCTCGCTATCTGTAAGCTCTTTAAGTCGCTCGGGAAACTCTCTCTCAGGCTCTTTTGATGCAGAGAATAAAGGTGGGCGTTGAGAACGGGTATTATGCATAAACTAAAACAAAAAATTATTTAATTAATTTTAATTTTAATTTTTAATTATTTTAAGGAAAAACTGAACCTAAAGGCACAAATAGCAAGTAAAGACACCTAAAGGAAAAATAACAACTTAAAAAAAAGAAAATAAATAGATAAGATAATCAACTCGGTTTAAACAAAGAATTTGCCAGTGTCCCCGGCAACGGCGCCAAAAACTTAATTTGTGAAAAACGTATATAATATTGAAAACCAAGTTTTGCCGAATTCACTTAAAAAACCACAAACAATCGGCAAGTGTACAGGTCGCAATATAGCTAGCAAGTTAGAACGGATATCGAATCTAGGACACTATGGATAAACTCTAATATTAAACCTAAAAGATTACTAACCTAGACTTTCTTTTGATTTTTTAGAATTTTTTATATTACTTAAACTAATAATACTTAACTAATTAAAAAATAAAACTTTATAAAAAAATCGGGTTTAAAACAAACATGAGAAACGACTACCTAGATAATGGAATCCTACTAATTAAATTAATAGCTAACGAACTTGACTTGGTTGAAAAACAATATTTAAAAAAATATGACACTAAAAACCACTAAAGTACGCTAGATCGCCTCCGGCCTCACCAACGACACCCTAGAACTCTAATGACATGTGAAGCTCAATTGCTAAAGGTTTGGATCACCTCCCAGTGTCACCTTACCTAATAATACTATGGTACCCCAAAACCGAAATCACCTCCCGGTCTCTTCGAATACAATATATATTAATATAAAGGGGGTATTAATAATTAATTTGAACGTGACTTGTGACACAATAATCTAAGGGATCTAGGATAACTTACTCCCGTCCAATTATTATTCAAACCCACAAAAGACAAATATGACACAACAATAAATTGCCTCCAGACCTCTCTAGTGAAAGAACAATAAAATCTAATAAACTTTTATAAATTATTCCTACGGTTATTTCGACCATAAACCCCAAACAAGTTGAAAACACAAAGTAGACAACCTAATATTTCGTCTAACAATCACCAAAAACTATTAAGCACAAGTGAAATAATTATTAAAATAATAAACTAGATTCAATTATTCAACAATACCATGAACAAACCAATTAGAAACTTTACAATAATATTAAATCAACCAAACAAATTATAATTCGTCAAACCATTAATCTAAACTATTACTTAACCAAAACCTAGGCAGTGTAAAGTATTTAGCCACTCATAATAATAAAGAAGGTCACAAAACAAGAATATACTATGTTTATATGGTCCATAGCAACTAAAATAAAGTAATTGAGAATGTTTTTTTTTTCGTGTTTAGTATGATGGTGTGTCACGAAAAAGTCATCAATATTACCTCCGCGTAAATCTTTCATTTTTCTGTCTTTTTGACTTTCTCACGTACACCAAGCCGTCCGCAACCAATACCCTGTTTTGACATTGTGGATTTCAATGGTAAGTTTCTCCAACTCACGAAATTAATGATATATCTTCTTGCGGCTTCTATGCTTCACGTAAATAATAATATATCTTTTTTTTATTTCATCTCTCCACGCCGCCACACATACAAATCAAGAATTATATAATGTATTATTTTATTTTATTTTATTCTTTTGTTCGTCTGACTTTTCTCCCCAACCAAAACAAAACCTCCAAAAAATATATATTTTCCCTTCTGTTTGCTGTTGTCTCCTTATATTTTTATTAATAGGATTTTTTTTCTTTTTATCCAAGTAACATCTTTACAGCAAAACAGTCTCTCATCATTAATCTCTTGGCCCGAATTGGAATTTCTTTTTTTTTTTTACTTTGAAAGTCCATGTGACCAAACATAAGACCAACCTTCCTTGATTTTGTGGGCCCCAAACACAATAAAAAGTTAATCGTTTCTTTTGTAGCTCAAGTACATGAATCCGTCACCTACATCAAAGGTGAAGTTAATAATAATTCAATTAGTATGATCTAAATTTGGATTAGAATAAACTATTAAATCAAAATGAACGTGAATCAATTTATATATTAAAAGTAATAATATTCGTTCATCGGACTCAAAGTTAGTAAAAATGTCTCTTTTAGCTTGTTATCTCATGAACTCTTTAAAATTCAAAATATGAGCCACCGACAAATATATTTGATAAAAAACACCTAAAAGCTACTCAAAGTGTAAGAAATATTAATATAAAAATATGCATAATAAAACCTATCAGGCTCGCGACTGTTACGTGAAGATAGCAATGTCTACGGGAAGCCAAACTCCCGGATGCTTCGAGTGTGGTATCATAGGACATTTCAGAAGTGAATGCCCCAAACTCAAAGGTCAAAACTCTAGGGGCAAATCATTTGAGATGAACGTGAAGAAGGCCTGGAAGGACTCATCCGTAGTCACTGGTACGTTTTTCGTTAATAATCACTATGCTTATGTACTATTCGATACCGGAGCAGATTTAATCTTTTTTTTCTAAACAATTTGAACCCCTTCTTAGTATTAAACAAAGTAAGTTAGACAACAGCTACTCAATTGAATTAGCTAACGGAAAACTAATCGAAACATGTGAAGTTGTCCGAAACTGCAACATTCTGTTAGAAAACCATAGGTTTCCAATCGACCTTCTACCCGTAGAATTAGGCAGTTTCGTAATAGTAGTAGGAATGGATGGTAATCCAAGAATGGAGCTGAGATCGTATGTTTCGAAAATCTAGTTCGTTTACCAACCCCAAACGGTTAATGTTTGGCTATTCAATGAGATCGGAGTAACCCAAAGTTAAAACTCAATAGTATCACGAAAACCCGCAAAATGCTAAGGAAAGGATGTCCGGCTTTCCTCGTCAACGTGGTCGACACAAAGGCTAAAGAGCGAAAGATAGACGATATTCCTGTAGTCCGAGATTTTCAAGAAGTATACCCTGAAGATTTGCCTGGATTACCTCCTCAGAGTCAAGTTGGATTCAGAATCCGTCTGGTTCAGGATGCAGCTCCGATAGCTCGATTTCCGTATATATTGGCATCATAAAAAATGCAGGTTCTATCTAATCAACTTCAGGAATTACTGGACAAAGGACTTATAAGACCAAGTTTCTCACCTTGCGGAGCTCCAGTCTTATTCGTGAAAAAGAAAGACGACTCTTTTCGAATGTGCATTGATTGCCGAGAACTGAACAAACTCACGATTAAGAATCGGTACCCACTACCGAGGATTGATGATTTGTTTGACCAGCTGCAAGGATCAAGTTACTACTCGAATATCGACTTGCAATCCCGATACCATCAATTACGTGTTGTAGAAGAAGATGTTCATAAAACCGCTTTTAGAACCCGTTAGGCCATTATGAATTTCTGAACACTAGAAGCCATATGGACTGTTATAGTAGTCTGAGATTCCCCAATGGAAATGGGAAAACATTAGTATGGATTTTATGAATAAATTGCCAACTATCCCCAATAACCACGATTCTATTTGGGTTATTGTGAATCTATTGGCAAAATCAGCTCATTTCATCCCCATCCGCGAGAAAGATAGCTTAGAGAAGCTAACTCGGCTATATCTTAAAGCTTTGTAGCTAAACATGGTGTATGTCACAGCCCCCGACCTCATACCCCAGAAGGGGATCCGTGAACGCGAGCTGTGGTATCGTTGTTTATTATTTAGCAGCGGAAAACTTCATTAGGACCGTAGTTAGGAAAAATCATCAGAGTGTACAATACCATGGTTTTCATTTCATAAACTTGGATAAAATTCATATTTGTGTGTACAAATGTTTTATAGGGATAACCCTACTTTACAAAACATGTTTCTTTATTCTTGTGATAGCCACTTATTTAAGCTGGAATGCCCGCAGGCATCATTCCTTTTGTCTTTAATATCTCACCTGAAACATGTTTTAAAAATACTGGATCAGCAGGAAATACTGGTGAGTACATTCATTTGTAAATGACACATTTTTACAGTTACAACATTAAGATGTTTTTACATCTGCTTGCTTACAAATTACCGAAAGGTACTTGTCACCCGACCGTATCTGTGACTGTGGTCATATTACTTATTGGCTAACACTTGTTCAATTAGTAACGTGTAATAGCCCAGTAGGCAAGCCTTGTATACAAAACCCCACAATACCAGTAGTAACCATCTCGTAAGTCTACAGAGACTTATCACTGTAATGTATTTAAAATACTTTTAAAAATATATTTGAAAATATTTAGACTAGCTTCCATGAGTTTTATAGGTTTTGAAATTATCATGACAGTGTCGGAAAAAAAACAGTTGTCTCACGCAAATGTGAGTGATACAAAAACTCGAATGTCTCACCTTGCAAATTTACTATTTATGAGCTCCTTGGCATTAAGCACCTAGTGTAGTACATACTTGTATTAGTATAAACTGACAAGATTTAACGACAATCACGAGATCAAAAATTACATGATGGCACAAAGTCTCACCTTGTTCAGGCCGAGCTTTGGATTCATGTACTAAAGTCTCAATCAATCGGACAAGGTATCGTTGTAGCTACTCGAGGTATTATACCAATACAAATATATATGTTATTGTCCTTTAGTCCCATTTCTATGTGAAAAGACTGAAAGGAGTATTTGTTTTATACCTTAACAAGCTTTCATTTCTATGGGGTATGTATTTTGCTTTATTTATTAAGCACTTTTATTTATTTATTTATTTTTTGCTAGGCACATGAAATGCATCATGTATCTTGCTTAACCTTTCAACAAGTGATACTCAGTATGTCAATGGCCAAACTCTGGTCATTATCTCTAACGGTCAAATATATCGGGGTTTGAGTTTTCTTTTCTTTCCAAGTCGTATCACTCATTTTAAAGGTAATACATTTACCCTCATTTCATCCCTTACGTGAAAATATAAGGGTTTACGCCTTTAATCTGTATAACTCTTTTAGCGATAATGTGCGCTTTACATGCTTCCTTTAACATTTTTTTTATAGTTTTAGTTGTTACTAGAAGATCTTAGGTCCAGATAACTCACTTTTGCTTAAAATGTCCAATCAGGTTGGAGTTCTTGTAACATCCTACTTTTGGTTATATTAATAAAATATAGTTCGTTTATTTTATAGCGGGTCGTTATCGGTTTAGTTGAATAGAATACGAGATGGACTTGTGTTGGGTAAATGGATATGGGTTATGGACTTGGGTTATGGAGGAATGAAGGAAAGACCATGGGCTTAAGCTCATGATCAAAAATATATATACCCTTAATCCTCCATTTAATTCATTTACACATATCCCTTACACCATCCAAAACACACACTTAAGATTCTCTCTCTAGTTCTCTCTCTCTCTAAACCGATATCAAGAAGGAAACCGAGAACCGACCCGAGGTAATGATAGTATTTTATTGTTTGAGCTTAAATTCGTTAGATATAATCATGAAACGACGAGCCGACACCGTTAAACCGTTTAAGTCATGAGATCCGGGTGGAATCGGGTATAAACCGAACCTAATATGAGCTTAGGGGTCACCCTAGCTCAGATCTGGATTGAACGGGACGAAAAACAATGAAAAACGGTGTAAAACTGTAAAGATACGTTTTTCCGGTGAGTTTTCCGGCAATGGCGGCGCCGGAAAGGCGGCGCCGGAAAAACGTGTACGAGGTTGTCAGGGAATGTTCTGACAAATCTGATCTAACCCTAGTTCGCTAAGGAATAATTAGAGAATTAGAGGTAATTTGCCAGCTGATTCGCTGAGGAAAGATTAACGAACTAGCTGTAGTTCGTATCCAGTTCGTTAAGGGAAAAGGGTAACGAATTACCCTTGATTCATTATGACCAGTTCGTTAAAGGAGATAACGAATTAGAAGGTCCAATTCGCTACTTGGACTGGTTCGCTACATGGATTGATTCGTTAAGAGTCCATTTCGTTAAAAGTCCAATTCGTGTAAGTAACCAGTTCGTTAAAAGTTCCAATTCGTTACAAGAACCAGTTCGCCATGGCAAGTCAGTTCGTTAAGGATAAGTAACGAATTAGAAGTTTAACAGAATGACAGAATGGTCCCTGGACTTAGAAAATAATGATTTAATTACAAATAAGCCCTTGAACTTTTAAGTAGCATATTATTCAATGATTCAAAATGCTAATGGAAAATGTGTTAAGACAGCTTAACCCCAGCCAGGGGCTCTGCCCCTTGGAGCCCGCTAGGGGCTGCCGCCCCTAGAACCCCGCTGCCAGGGGCGCTGCCCCCGGACCCCCGTTTGTTGAGGGTAATAATTAAACTAGAAAGGCGATATGTGTAGTGATAGTTTACTGAAACGTATAATTATTATACAGTTAGTCGTGCACAGCTCAAAGAAGGGAATAACCGTAAACGGTGAACGCAACCGCATTGAGGTGAGTTTCTAGCCCCACTTCCTTGTTATGTTTTCGGGGCTGTGTGCATACTCGATGTGATAGTTAACACAATTCCCTTAAGTGGTAAGTGTATGCCTTGTATGATGTATGTATGATGATTGCTTGACGGTGCGTGAACGATCTTCGGATATTGCATGTCCGTCAGGTGGTAACTAAAGACGTGATTGCTATGTATGATGTAAGATGAGATGCATGTATGAATATTTATGATGTATGTATAATGTACGTATGATAAGTTAATGGTACGTGAACGCTCTTCGGATATTGCACGTATTGTCAGGAAAAATATTTAAGGACAGGTATAGTGTGAAGCTATGGAAGAAAGAGTACCGGACCCTAATAATATCCGAGGATGAAGGGTACCAGACCCTAATAATATCCGAGGATGAAGGGTGACCGGACCCTAATAATATCCGAGGATGAAGGGTGACCGGACCCTAATAATATCCGAGGATGAAGGGTGACCGGACCCTAATAATATCCGAGGATGGAGGGTACCGGACCCTAACAATATCCGAGGTATGTAGGGTGAAACGCCCTTTATAATGTATGGTTAGATATGAATATGTATGGATGAATGCTGATCTTAATATGTTGTAATGCGTACCTTCGGCCACGTATATGTGTATGAAAAGTAAGGTATGTGATTAACTAGAACTCACTCAGCATAGCTGACTTTTAGTATGCACGCAGGCAAATTGGTTGAGGCAGCTCGCGTGACTGAAGACACATGGCATGGAAATTGAAGATACTGGCATCTCGAAGAAATGTTGTGATATTTTAAAGACTATGTTTAGTTTTAATTGACTACGAATGTTTTATAAGACATGATTTGATGGTTATGTAAAATGTTATGGTTGAAGTTTTATTATTCCGCGAAAGTTTTGTTAACTCTGATATTTAGAACTGCGTTTATGAGTAAATCCAACGTTAAAGTAGGGCTACCGGTAACGGGGCCTTACAGTTCTATATTTCCTTCCCATATAACGCCCGCCCCATAGGATGATACCTTAATGTTGATGCGGTAATTCTTGAGAATTAAATCAATGGTAGATGGTCATTCCAAAACTACCACCAAAGTTGGTTATGCAAAACAAAGTATACGCCTCTATTGTTTGAATACTTCATTCAACTATAACTTTCAGTCAGGGAATGGTACGCGGTGCTCAAATTTATTCAATTCCTAATTTTATCTAAAATTTTGCTAAAACTCTCGAGGTGAAACTACTATTTCTTTAATATAATTTGGCTAACTTTTTTTTTTAGCTCTATCAGATAGGAAGAAAGTGTGCTGATTTGGTAAGCCTAGCGATCATCACCTAAATAGCATTGTGTCAATGACTCGATCCTGGGAATTTATGTAGGTAAGTAGATGGTGTCCACTACTCTAAATTGACTATTAGGCATTTAAGGCATTTCTCTACATGCCTTGCGATAGATCTTTTTATTCCCAACCACCAAAAATTGTTTCTTAAATCCTTATATGTTTTATCTCTACAAGGGTATACTATGTGCTTAAATTTATGGGTTTCATTTAATATCATATCTTATTTTCTGCCAAAACTATGAACCCGTATTCGATTATCAAATCTTAAGATGCTATCATTTATTATTCTTAATAGAAATGACATCATATCATATCATTTTTATTGTTTTTTTGTTTTTATTTTTATTATTATTATTATTATTATTATTATTATTATTATTATTTTTGCTTGCCTATCAATCATTTCCTTAAACTTGACACCTAAAATGTGTCATGTATTCCACTTGATACATCTTATTACTTTCATGATGCATTGTGTATTTACTTTTTTTTGCTAATCATTTCTCGTAAATTTCCACGGATAAGTATCCAGATTCTTCTTTTCTAGAATTTCCAAATTCCAATATTATCTTTCTCCAATTCCTTTATCGTTCCTTTTAATATTTCAGTATCAATAGTAATAGTTGCTTTATGAATGCTTCTTACTTGTTATATAATCTGCATATTTAATCTGAGAGCACGTACTCGTTTTGATTTCTTATGATGCTTACATTCTTAAAGCATCTGCTACTACATTAGGTTAACCTTCATGATACTAAATCTTATAATTATACTTGCTAAAAAATTTTCCATCCAGCGTCATTGCCTCAGGTTAAGCTTCTTTTGCCCAAAAATGCATTTAAAATTTACCATCATATAGATAATGTCTCTAAAGCTTTAAGAAAAATTAACGCTTCAATATGCGTTGTGTAATTCTCTTCATTTTTTTCCATTGTCTAGATGCATAAGCAATTATTATTTTCTTTTCACGTTGCATTTATACATCCAAATCCTAATCACAACAAATTGTGAAGTTCTCAGATCCTTCTAGCAATGAAAACTTTTGTTTTCAAGTTACAGAAGCTTTTTACTTATTATATTTCCTATTCAAACTTCACATATGAAGCTCCTATAAATCCTAAGAAACTTTGAATATTTGTAGGAGTTTTAGGAATTTCTCATTTAGCGATAGCTTTTACTTTGGCATGAGCCTCATAAATACCTTTATAATAAATAGGGCTGTAAGCGAACCAGACGTCTGGCGAATGATCGGTCGTCTGTTTGGCAAGAAATTCGTTTATGTTCTTCCGTTTAATAAACAAACCAAACATAGAAAACAAAAAAAAAATTTGTTCAGTAAGCTTAACGGACGAACACGGACAAAGGCCAAGTCCGTTCGATAGTATTCGTGAGCGTCCGGTATTGTAGGTTTTAGAGCTATCTAGTATTGTAATTTAATTATGTTTTTTTTTGGTGTTATTAATCACACTTTTGTATGTCTGATGTCTCTTATAGTTATCCACTTCATGTTAATATATTAAGTATTAAGTATATTTGGATATTATATGTTATAATTCCAAATTTATAGGTGAAGTGGTTTGAATTTAATATGTAACTGTTTATGTTTGTCCATTAGTGTTCGTTGTTGATTAATGTTCATATGTTCGTTTGTCCATTAATTTCATTACTGTAAGTTTGTCCATTAACGTATGTTTACAATATTAACGGACGAAGACAAACAAACTCAATTTCTTAATGGAGGGGCACTGACATGAAATTTCGTTCGGTAGAGTGTCTATGAATTGTCCATTTGTCCGTCAAAAGCTTAATAGACAGACGTAAACACGCTCTCGTACGGCCCGGTTCATTTCGTGTACACCCTAATAGTAAATCAAGTGGCATAAGAATTGTACTTGTAATCAAAACATACACTTTGAGTATTTAGCATAAAGCTTCTCTTTTCTCAATAGTGTTAAGAGTGTATGAAGATGTTTGCATGGTCCTTACTACTTTTGGAAAAATTAAATATATCGTCCATAATTATAAACTTATCCATATCCTATTTATTATGTCCATAAATGTAGCTGGTGCATGAGTTAAACCCATGGCATAACTATAAACTCGTAGTGATCATATCTCGTTCTGAAAACAGTCTTAGGAACATTTTCTTCTTGTACTTTTAGTTGGTGGTATCCTGAGTGTAAACGATTTTGGAAAATATCGAGCTTTTGAAATAGATCATCAATTCTCGGTAGTAGATACGATTCTTAGTTGTGACCTTACTCGATTCTCTATAATCAGTAGATATACATATCAATCCTTCTTTCTTTTGTGACAATTAACACCGGTGCTTCTTCGCGGTGATGAACTTTGGTTGTATGAAACCTTGTCTAGTTCCTTGTCTAATTGCTTCTTAAAGTCTAACATTAGATATGGTTTTTTAGTAGTTGACATGGTTACTTGTATTTAAACTCTCCTTCGATCATGTGGTTGTCTGGGTAGATATTCTGGAAAGACGTCAAAGTATTTCGATACTACCGGAATTTCCTTTAATTCGTTTCTTTTGGCGATAATGATTACATAAATCATATATGCTACGCCTGCCTTCCTTAGATTGTTTTGACGCTTTTATTACACGCATAAACATTGTGAATCTAGAAATGTTATCTCTTTGGGTTGTAATCGTTTCTTCTGTTGGCGTACGAACTTCAATAAAATTCTGAATACATAGGATTCAAGCGTGATTAGATGCAAACCAGTTCATTCCTAGTATGACATCGAATCCAACTAGATTTACTGGAAGTAAATTTTTCTTATAACTTAATAATTCTATCTTCTCACACGAAAAGCAAATTATTATATATAATAATTTCAATGTTTGGTGATATTCTTTTTTTTTTGTTTCTGTTCGGTTCGTAATGAACGTAATGAAAACCGACCAAATGTCAATTTTATTTTTGTTTTTTTTATTATTTGGTTTTAGTTACGAAACGTGATGGATATTAAACGAATTCGCGTGTTTTGTTTTCGTTCTAGTACCATAACGAAACGACCGAATGTCGATTTCTCTTTTTTTTAATTCCAGTACCGTAACGAATAAGACAAAAATTGGTTGAAGTCACGTAGACTCACCGCCTCAACGCCCGGGATCAATAACGGTCAGGTATTTACCTATGATCGAGTTTTACCGACCGACGTTGCGCCATTGGTCTACCCCAATTGTTATAATTTCTTTGTTTTTTTGTCTTAGTTCCGGTATAATAACGCACGTAACCAAAACCGACCGAATTCGCGTCGACTTATCGCATCAATGTCTGGTACCAAAAACGCTTGAGTTTTTCCGACCTGCTCGGCGCAACGCGCCGGGGAAAACACTAGTTAGCATATAAACAAAGAATATACCAAAATCGTCGATCATTGCGACTGTTTATTTTATTCATGTTTATATGCATCTTTATATTTTACGATAATAAACATATATATTATAATATGTGTTAGTAGTTCTTTAGATGTATGGTTTTCGGCCGTAATACTTCCAGGTAAAGCTTTGCCCAATGTCCATTATTCAATTGCTTGTCTCTACCATCTCTTCTCTGGATCTCTGCCACTGTTTCAGTTGTTCTGCTCGGATAGTTGGAGGTCACATATTGAAATGATGCATAAGGATTTCTAATCATAGTGTGGAGTTGCCAATCGCTTGTCTACCATCATTCTAGCAGTGCTGGGTTCGTATTTTCATTCGGAAAATTTTCAGTTCTTTGGTTTTCAATTGTTTGGTTATGGGATGGAGGGTTGATAGACATCCCTGCATTGATGTCATTGTTTAAAGGTTGGAATATTTCGCATTCGGCTAGACACCTGTTTATCTTTTACCATATTAGTGTCTGTATAGCTCTATGTGGCTTGTGAGGTTTGTGGTTGTGGTTCTAGTTTTGGTTGTGTGGCTGTAATAACAAATTTCCTTCCTCTTTGCGAATCATAGTAATTTTTTTTATTTTATTTATTTATTTTTCTGGATTATGTTGGTTCTGGTGGCATTTGAGTTTAGAACAATATGGGTTCGTTTGTTTTTCATTTACTTCCACCTATACTATTTCATATTCATGGTAATGGATAGATTTGAATGCTTTTATTATGGCACTCATGTTGTTAATTAAAAATAATAAAACAACGAACTTCAAAGAAATCATATTATTTATTATTCATGTATGGTTAGGATTCTATCTGATAGAAGTTAACATGTTTATTTCCTAACTCTAATGTTTAAGAATAGGTATTATCAAAATACCCATGTTGCTTAAACCAGTGGCTCTAATACCACTTCTGTCACAGCCCCCGACCTCATACCCCGGAAGGGGAGCCGTGAACGTGAGCTGTGGTATCGGTGTTTATTATTTAGCAGCGGAAAAATTCATTAGGACCGTAGTTTGGAAAAATCATCAGAGTGTACAACACCATGGTTTTCATTTCATAAACTTGGATAAAATTCATATTTGTGTGTACACATGTTTCTTTATTCTTGTGATAGCCACTTATTTAAGCTGGAATGCCCGCATGCATCATTCCTTTTGTCTTTAATATCTCACCTGAAACATGTTCTAAAAATACTGGATCAGCAGGAAATACTAGTGAGTACATTCATTTGTGAATGACACATTTTTACAGTTACATCATTAAGATGTTTTTACATCTGCTTGCTTACAAATTACCGAAAGGTACTTGTCACTCGACCTTATATATGACTATGGTTATATTACTTATTGGCTAAAACTTGTTCAATTAGTAACGTGTAATAGCCCAGTAGGCAAGCCTTGTATACAAAACCCCATAATACCAGTAGTAACCATCCCGTAAGTCTACAAAGACTTAATCACTGTAATGTATTTAAAATACTTTTAAAAATATATTTGAAAATATTTAGACTAGATGCCATGAATTTTATAGGGTTTGAAATTATCATGACAGTGTCGGAAAAAAAAACAGCTGTCTCACGCAAATGTGAGTGGTACAAAAACTCGAATGTCTCACCTTGCAAGTTTACTGTTTATGAGCTTCTTGGCATTAAGCACCTAGTGTAGTACATACTTGTATTAGTATAAACCGATAAGCTTTAACGACAATCACGAGATCAAAAATTACACGATGGCACAAAGTCTCACCTTGTTCAAGTCGAGCTTTGGATTCATGTACTAAAGTCTCGATCAATCGGACAAGGTATCGTTGTAGCAACTCGAAGTATTATACCAATACAAATATATATGGCATTGTCCTTTAGTCCCATTTCTATGTGAAATGACTGAAAGGAGTATTTGTTTTATACCTTAACTAGCTTTCATATATAAAGGGACTTGATTCGGTCACAACATTAATAATGAGATTTAAATTTATATTGTGGATAATTTTCATATTTTTCGTATGCAGCAAGGCATGCACTACAATTATCACACATTAGTTTTGTGGATGAGAATATATTCTCCCACATACACGTGTAATTGTTTTTTTTTTGTATTATTATTATTATTATTATTATTATTATTATTATTATACTTTAACTATTTTCTTTTCCACACTTAAGAATTTTGAATACATATGCACACGAGCATTTACAAATTTATGACTTTATGTCATTTTATTTATTTATTTATTTATAATTAATTGAGATTTGATCCGATGAACACTCGGTTAGACGCTTCATATTTTAGTAACTATTCTACTCGTTAGTTGGTTGTTTTAAAATATAAGTTTTGTATTTTATTTATATCTTTGAAACTGGGTGTTACAGTGTACCTGTTTCTATCATCTCTGACAGAGACGGTCGTTTCATTTCTCGATTTTGGCAATCTTTGCACGAATCCTTAGGCAAACGTTTAGACATGAGCACCACTTATCATCCCCAAACTGATAGTCAAAGCGAAAGAACCATCCAAACCTTTCAGGATATGTTGCGAGCCTGCGTTATCGATTTCGAAAAAAGTTGGGATACTCATTTACTGTTAGTTGAGCATTCCTATAATAACAGCTACCACTCAAGTATTAAGGCTGCACCGTTTGAAGCTTTATACGATAAAAAATGTCGGTCCCCTTTTTGTTGGGCTGAGGTTGGAGAGAAGCAACTGACAGGACCTGATATTGTTCAGGAGACCACCGACAGGGTCTTCCAGATCAAAGATAGGTTAAAGGCTGCAGCAGACCGACATAATAGTTATGCTAACAATCAATGAAAACCGTTGGAATTCCAAGTGGGAGATCAAGTACTGTTGAAAGTCTCACCCGGGAAAGGAGTGATCAGATTCGGGAAGAAAGGAAAGCTGAGTCCTAGATACGTTGGACCATGATCATCGATCGAATTGGTCCAGTATCATATCGACTCGAACTACGTTCAGGACTGAACGAAACACACGATGTGTTCCATGTATCAAACTTGAAGAAATGCTTATCCGAAGAATCATTGATTGTTCCTGTTGAGGATATACGAGTTGACGACAAGCTTCGATTCGCCGAGGATCCTGTAGAGGTCATGGACTGGAAGATACAAAAGCTGAGACGAGATCGAATCAAGCTAGTCAATGTTCGTTGGAATTCAAGACTAGGTCCTGAGTTCACATGGGAACGACAAGACCAGATGAAACGAAAATATCCTCATCTATTTCTAGTATAGTCGGAAGCCAGTGATACTTCCTAAATTTCGGGTCGAAATTTTTCAAAGGAAGGTAGAATGTAACATCTGGCAAAAATTTTCGTTAATGTAATCACATTTTCCATCCAAATATCATTTCGTTAATAAAATCTCTCTTTATTAATGTTCAATATGTTGCAAAGTCAACAAAAAGTCTAAATTTCGGCACGAAACGAGAAAAACGTGCAAAAACCTCGGGCAATGAACCAGAAAGTAAGTAAATTACAATGACAATAAAATAATCTCAAAAATTCAAAATATATACAAAAACATTCGAGATAATGTAAAAACATAACTTAGGAAGGCTCGAATCGCGAATACGGGAAAATAAATAAGCACTAGCCAGTACAGGACCCAGAAAGGACCCCACACAAACTATTAATAGGAAAAGGGTTTTTATGGTCCATATTGTCAGGAATTTGATTTCGTTCAAAGTCTGACAAAAATTATTGAAAACGGGATCCGTTTGGATATTAAAATCACATAATACGCTAAACGATTAATAGGAATTAACTAGTTATTATTAAAACCCCTCACATGCCCCCTCCCCCTAGCCACCGCCCCTTTCACCTCACACCCTCACCTCCCAAATGCTCTAATCCCCTCTTCACAACACCCCACACCAATCATAAGATCTTCTAGAAACTAGGTGAGTTGTTTGGCACACAAACCATCCACCAATAACCCTATTATCCAACACAACACTCTACTATACTCTCTCCCTCTCCCTTGAAAAGCTACGGCCGAACACCCTCCCAACACACCCAAACTCAATTCAAAATAAATATTAACACACACACACATAATCAAGAGATATGAAGGTTTAAATCAAGAACAAGAGAGATAAAGAAACTAAGAAGAGATTAGAAAGGAAGCACATTACTCTCACACACATAAACATCACCATTTCATCTTTTAAAACCCTCAAAGAACAAGTATGTTTTAAGTTATGATTGAATGATTATTAGATATGGATGCATAAGGTTTGTTGTTCTTGAGATTTTGAATGTTTGATAATATGGATGTGTATGTGTGTATATATGGACCGTTGGTATGTATGTATGTGTAAGGGGGAAGATTAAGTACATTTACACATGCATACATTCATCCTAAAGATCCAACATTGATTGTTAAAGTTTGATTTTAGGTATTATTAATCTCTTGAATATTTGAGATGAACTTGAAAGAACTTGATGTTAGGGTTTGTTGTTTAAATGAAATGTAAATTGATTATCGATTATTAGCTTGGTAGTAATGACTTAGATTAATGGAAAATTGTTGTTAGAGGTGGACAGAATAAAGATATGTTCATAATTGTAAATTTGGGGATTTTTGGTTTTGGATTAATTAAGGAGTTTTGAATAGGATTGTAGAGTCAAAATTTGATATGGAATTACTTAATTGAAAATGAGATAGGTTACATGCTAGAATGAATAGTTGGAACTTGAAGATTAACAAAGATTGTTAAAGTTACTAAATAGGGAAAACTTTAATTTAAGAAAAGATTTTGATGGGAATACTTGTAATGAATATAATCAATATGTGATTAATAGAAACTTTGAATTAAGATAGGATGTATGATTAGAAACATGGATTAGTTAACACATTGGTTGAAATGGACAACAACTTACTAGATATTGAAACTTTGTTGAATGGTAAATTGAAAGAATAAAATAGGAATAGAACACTTAGGATGCATGAAACCCTATCAAACTAATTGAATGAATTAAACATAGAATTGTACTTAATCAATGTGGAAGAGTAGAATCAATTTGAATTACCAAATATTAAAAGTTACTAAAATAGGAAACTTTATTAGAACAACACTTACAAAAATTCATAAAATTCATGATCTTGTGATTTGAATGATTGATTACAGATTGATGAAGATAGTAATGATATAAAAGTGATTGATTATAAAGAATAGAATCTTCTAAAAGTTCATAATTAACTTTTTTGAAACGAAACATACTTTATTCATGAAGTAAGATTCTTCCAAAATGGAATAAGAACTCTTTATTGAAAAGTAAGATTTTGACTTGTTATGAACTTACAAAATAGGTTAAAGATCTGGACTTTTAAAGTATTTAATAATATTTGCACATATAAAAGTAACAAGTTTAATTAGTAACATTGTTAATGAACTTAGAATATGAACTAGAAACTCAAAACTCGATTAAACGTGTCTTGTGAAATTATATGATCAAAACTGGAATTTATGGTTAATTATATTTTAGTATATGAGTGATTAGTTCATAAGATGATTAGTATAGACTTGTCCAACTTATTTAACTTGTCGGTAACGTTAACGATCGACAAAACGGCTTTTTAAACGAAACCGACACAACTCTTAGGGACTGTTTTAGAACAGCCCCTAAAGTTATAAAATACTCATACATAACATAAGTTTATATATGGGAAAATTAAAAGATGATAAAACTTAGTCATAAAACGGTTCGTGTCGCGAAAACCGACACAAAAACGTTAAAACTTGCTATTTTAAGGAAATATTAACAAAAATGAAAATAATATATATTCACAAGTTAACATATAAAACTTGATTAATATTTATGTAAAAAGTATTTTACATGATTTTTAAGTTACATTTTAAATGAAAGACTTAAACGGTTCGTTGTAAACATAAATCAGACAAAAGCGACAAAACCTACGAAACCGACAAGATTTATGAAAAATAAAATATTAATATTTTCTTAAAACTTTCCAGAAACTGAAACTTAAAATATATTTCTATATTTTCTATATTTTAGTTGTTTATTAATTGACTTAGTTATTTAATAGTTAACGGGAAACCGAACTATGTTACTCGTTAACTTAATAGAAACTTGTTTGCTTATGCGCTTGTGTGAACACTATATTAAGATTAATAAACTAAAACCATGTTTTTATTAACAAAACGTGTACTAATATAGGACACAGGATTTTGGAACGAAAAGCTACAAACCGTGATTTTCTCTAACGAACCCCCCTTTGTTTTTAACTGATCTTAAATCGATATTTAATTGTGTTTGGGGGGAAAAGTATATTCTTCATTTCATATGGAACCCATTGTTATTGTAAAGGCATTTTATTTTAAAAACTGTGTCTAACGCGGGATGAGTCTAGTTGTCTAGATAACTGTTAACCGAATTAGAAAGGGCAAAAAATATGGGTAGATCTATCGGGGTGACGCCCCCCACTTCCAATCGCGTTGGGTTTAAAGTGAGTATATTTTGAGTTTGGTATGTTTCAGGTTATCAAATATGATAGTCGTACGTAATGTTGTATTCTTTGCTCATCTACAACATCAGATTTTGTTTAAGAAGTAAAATGCCTATTGTTTTTGGTGATGTAATGATGGTAGATCATTACACACGGATTGGTGTTATAATGGTGGTAAACCATTATACATGGGAGGTTATTAATATAATTCAGGGTGTAGTGACGATTACACACGAATTGATATATGATATAATGACAAAAAATCATTATATGGATGTTGTTTTCGATTCATATATATATATATATATATATATATTTATATATATGGACTATTTCGATTATAAAGGGAAACTCACCAACACATTGTGTTGATCGATATTTTAATATGCTTTTCAGGTAAGTGAAGGTTTCGAGGAGGCATGGAAAGGAGGGCGAGGCGTGTTTGAATAATGATAAGATTTTAGTAAACCGTGCAATGGCACGTGTAAGAAACTCTGATAATGTAACAAGATATTTTCTTTGATAAAAGATAAAGCTTTTATTAATTGTTCTATTATTATTGGCTAATGGCATCTGTCATAACCCGAACGACATAAGTTAAGTCTTCCGTTGTTTAAATTAAAGTTTTCGGGGTGTGACATTAAGCTCTTGGAAGAAATCATTAGCATCAAAGATAGTCATCCAAAGTGGTTAGATTATTCTAATTTGATCATGTTTGTATCTATTACTTTGATGAATAATGTTATGTTTGTTACTGGCTAAACTTTCATAGTATCATCTTGGTTTATAATGAATCTTAATTGAAGTTTATTAATATTGGTTAAATGTGTGATCGATTATAATAAGTAAAGGTTATGTTGTAATTATCCCTTGATGAGGAATGTTAAAACACTCTTAAATGATACCCCAAGTGCCGAGCCTAAAGATAAGCTGAAGAATTAGTTAATAAACTTTTAAATAGACCTCAAGTACTGAGCTTGAGGATAAGTCAAGGAACTGCCATTCTTGTATGTGCTTGGTTGAGGTGAAAACATAAATCCTAATATGAACATTGACCAAAGAAGTATTATTAGTAATTGATCATCTTAAAATGGGAATGATTGACAATGTTGTGAAAATGGATTATCGATGCTCATCCATTAAAATAGGTTAATTACTTGTCAAGTGAGTGTGTAATATAACCTATGTTAAACAACTCTTGGATGGTTATTACATGAGTTCAATAATTTTTCAAGAGTTTTGTGGTTTAATACTTGGTAAATAAATGTTAAAGTTTTACAACTTAACTAATTTTAATTGGTATTTTAAGTATAAAAAAGGTTATTTTTACTAAAATATCAAGGACAATTCACTTAGTAATTTAAGGGATCGTCTCATCTTTAAAGTAAGTTACCTTATAAATATTTAATATAAACCACTTACTTACATAAAATGTTTTTTTAGTGTAGGGCATGAAGTTATGCATATCTTTTTGTTTAAATATCATGAAATAACATGACTTAGAAATTAGATATTATTCCCACGTTTAATCACCATAGCAAGTTTATCTCATATGTTTACCAATTAATTATTAAACCAAGTTAAGTGGAGGTTTAACCAAGATGATACACTTTTATCCTTGATCATCTCTATAAAAAATATAAAAACCCAAACATATTGTTTTTAATTTATTCTTTTAAATTTATTTTACATGTCAAACCAAAAATACTATGATGTTTATTTCCGGTTAAAGGAAATATAACGATTATGTAATAAAAATAAAACAAGTGTGTATGTAGGTTGATACTTGGTTCTTACCTATACTTTACTACATATACGATAAGTACACTTGCCTATTTGTGTGCGGTTTAGTTAAGATAATAATCATTTTTATAAATTTAAAACTAGACATTGTGTGAAAATTTTTTTGAAAAACTTGACAACTTTTTATACTACATCTCTCACACAGTAAAGGGATTAGATAACTTAAAGTAAGGGCTTAGATAATTTACTATGGGGAACATCAGTTATGTATTTAGAATCAAGGGAAATAAAGCTCATATCGGCTCCCGAATCAAATAACACCAAAAGCATGGTGCTTATTAACTAGATACATACCATTCACCACATCTTTCAAATTTTGGGATTGTTATGCATTGATGGTGAAATCTCTCCCTTGAGTTTGGATGACCATGGGTTGGGCTTGAGGAGCTTGGGGAGCCACGAGTTGGGGGACTTGGGGTTGGTAGGCTTAGGAGGCGTAGTAGGGTTGTGGTGAAGCTTAGGCTTGGTGGACTTGAGCGAGTCGAGGACACGCATTGCGAAGGTAATTTGGGTCACCGCAATTGTAACAAGCCTTAACAAGGGTGATTATCGGACCATGGGGTACGATTTGGTTGGTTTGGCTTAATGGTGCTCACTGTGGTGGGACGACTTAACACGTGGTGCTTCTCGGCAATATTGGGTGATGTGGCCAAACCGGTGGAAATTGGTGCACACCCGGCTGATGTGTTCTAAAATATACATATTAAATAAATATATCCTAAACTATTAATACTTCTGAGCCATGTTTTTATTTAATATTATTTTTAATTGGTTCATATGATTATTTTAAAGTTCTCAAATATTAGCAAGCTAAAATGAAGTATTTACTAAACGAGAGACCAACGAGTGAATAGTCGAATAGATTTTAGACATTATTATTATTATTAACTCATTTGTTGCTAATTATATAATTATTGTCATTAAATTTTTCAACGTTTAAATATGGTGATGGTTGAAATTAAATTAACAAATAATATAATGATTTATGATTTTGCAGTACACACATTTGGTAGATGTGGCCCATCATTAAAAGAAGAAAACAATAATAAACAGGCCTACAATATATAAAAGAAGTGAGGAGTTCGACCCATAATGGAATGTACAGATAAGTCGGCTATGATAAAAAAAAGGAGGTGAGGAAAGGGGAACCCTATGGACACAAGATACATGCGTCATGATGATTATTATTTTATAAAAAGGGGAACCCTATGGACAATAGAAAAAAGGAGGTGACGAAAAAGAAAATGGGCATCCCCTCTGAGGTTGCTGTTCATCGCAAGGACAAGAAAGAAAGAGAATTGAGAACCTTGGTTCGAGAAGAGAGTGTTTGGTATGTTTGTTGACTGACCCTTAAACTACCTAGGTTGAGATGATTATTGATTTTGTTTGACAGTTTATTTGGTTTTGGTTGGTCACATGACGTATTATTATTGAAAAACTTTATCTAGTTTGATCTTTGATGTGTTAAAATATTGTTTTTATATAATTATTGCTTGTGATTCCGTGTATTACTTTACTGATTGGTTGTGTGTCGTTCGGTTAGGGTTCTACGTTTAGGTCATAGACTTGGTGTTTTTGATTTATTTGTGGTTAGTACTAGCATAGGAATATTGAGTGATATTAGTAATTAAAATTCAATAGCTTCACCTTCCTTGCGACCGAGTGGTAATAGGGAGTCGGTTTGTCTCGCGTCTTTATTCGGTTAGGTTAGAATTGCACGAGAACGAGTTTTGGTCTTGTCCGGTTTAGTTTTACGTGCAAAATATGTGTCTTAGATCGAGTTAGATTTGGTACCCCCTTTATCCCTAGAATTGCTAGTACCAATTTTAAGCGGGTTTCGTGTCGTTGAGTCTGAGAGGAGATGCATCATTAGGGTACCTTAGTAATCTTTTATCCTAGTGCATTTATTCAATCTGCTTAGATTTGTGAGGGTTAGTTGGTGAGACCGAGAGGTGATCTAACGAACTTTAATGAGCCATAGTTGATTATTTTCAGATCTCGGTGTCATGTGATTAGTTAATTCCATTAGCCGTTGAACTGTCAATAGGATTCTTGCCTAGGTAGTCATTTCTCCATATTCATTAAGAGCTCCGTTAGTGTCGTTAAGTTTTCTTATTATCGTTAGTTCCGTTAAGTTTCACTATTAGTTAAGTTAAATTAGTTAAGTTTAGTTAGTTTAAATAATTAAGATAAATAAATATATTATTTAGGCAAGGACTTAGATTAGGGTTAATTATCTGAGCCATTCTCACGTGTGTTTGTGTTCGATATCCGGACTTCCATTAGACCGTGCTGCTACGCGACCGGTACTCTTGCCGTTTATGTGAAGCTTAGTTAGGATTGTTTTTTATTATAAATTTAAGACTTAGTGTTGAGTTGCAAATTGTGTTTACTATTTATATATAGGTTTTCGCACATCAAGTTTTAGGTTCCGTTGACGGGGACACGGTTTGAGGGGATTGGAGAACAACCTGAGTTGAGGACTTGTTTTTTATAGTTTTGTATATATATTTAGATTAATATAGTTTATTTTATTTTTTTTAAATGTTTAGTTTTAGTTATAATTATTTTTCATCTACTACTATCTGGTGCCCGTGATCCGTTTCTGTTTAAGTGTGTAGATGGAGATAAAGTGGAGATAAAGAGGATTATGGATTGCAAAGAGAGAAATCGAGTGAAACCCCAATTACGTTTGATGCTTTATTTAAGAGGGAATCTTCTAGGTTATGAAAACTCATCCGGTGAATTCATTGAGAAAATACCAGATCCGGATGAGGTAATGTTTGATTGGTTGCGCATCATTCATGATAGAAATCCAAATGCCCCATTTTCGACCCGACAAGCTTTAGATGGAATTCGGCTTGGTTTAATGAGCCAGTCACAACTTAATGAGCCGATTATCGAATTTGAAGATGCGGGGATGGAAAAGAAGTCAGAGGAATGTGTTCCCTCGTGGGCAGACGAGTTTAGGGGTGAGTTTAGTGACGATTTGGTGGATTTTACAGTGATGGATGATGGATTGTTTGACCCACTTGGCGATTTGAAGTTGCTAGAAGGTTTACTATATAACGAGCCTAGTGTGGTGGTCAAAAAAGAGCTTTGTCAAAAGAGCCATGAGGTGGTTGGTGATTCAGTCTTTCCACCATTGCACTTTGATTGTGAAAAACCAAAACATGAACCGTACTCAATCTCCATTCGGGATGTGTTGAGGTTTAAATAGTTGGCTAAAAGAATAAGGAAGATATCTAGGCTGAGGTTTAAATAGTTGGCTAAAAGAATAAGGTGTGTAGAAGAGTTCATCACCCTGTTTCACTTTAGGGAATCATTTTTGGGGGAGTCTAAGAGTTTGCGGGAGATGTTCGAGTCATATGTTTGGTCCCATGGGAGCGGTGCAGTTGGTTGCTTCCCGACCAATTGTAAGAGGAGAGTGTTTTGGAGTATTGATGGGAAGCAGATAAAGGAGAAACCTCCTAATTGAGGTTTTAGGAGTATGTCTGGCTGAAGAATTTTTGTAAACTTAGCGCTTCCCGGGAGGCAACCCGGTACTATCGTTTTCTTTTATTTTTATTTCTATTTTGTTTTTTCTTCTTTACTCTGCCAGTTGTTTCTTCTCTTACTTGCAGGTTGTTCTAGGGTTGCTTATGAGATGGTTGATGAGATATGGTTTTAAACAAGTGTGGGGATGCCCCTTGTTTAAGTATTGTTGCTTTTGCTCTTGAGAGATAACGTTATTTGATGATAGTTTGTTGATCACGTTGGAATTGGTGAGCGTGGAACACGACTCACGAGGAATACCTTCTAATTAACAGGGGAGTTTGTTCCAATTTATTAGATTATATTTATTTTTGCATAGTTTTTCTTGTAATTTCCTTTTTCTCACACTAGGGACAATGTGTAACTTAAGTGTGGGGATGGGAAATTGATTTTTCAGCAAAGATAAAAAAATTGCAAAAATAAACTAATTGAAAACTTAAAAGAAAATTGTCCCAAAAGTTCAATGAATGTTTTTGCAAATAATGGAAGATGATAGTAAAAATCGGAAATTGGTTATTAAACTACTAATAATAAGAGATAATATACAATAAAACACACTTAACTTGGGATGAGTCAGTAGGCTCAGCCTTGAAAATGAAAGGGCAATTTGATAAAATGGATAAACGGAAATCTTTTGTGGGTGAATCATTTTGTCCATGGAAGATAAGTAATGAAAGGTCGGGCCATACTCAAACCTCAATTTTAGGTACTCAATCCTCTTTTATCTTATGTGCATGCACAATGAAGGAACACGCTTTCCGTCCGCTTAAACCACTGAAGGAGGATGATAGCACCCTCGGCTCCAATGTATTTGAGCGGGTTAGCATTCGTAAATTGTTTGAAGGAGCATGCAATTGGGTTTAGATTCACGGGTGTAGTAGCGGCATTCACGGTTTGGAGATGTGAAATGAGAGCTGGAAGGGCTTCCACAATTCCACTCGCAATGCGGGATGATATGCTACGACCAGAGTTTCCAGTGTGGCACTACAAGGATTAAAAGTGTAAAATTTTATGAGACTCAGGTAACTGTTGTAAGTATATGAGTTTGCGTAAATTGACACTTGTGAATTTTAATAATAATGTGAGGTTTAGAATTTTATCACCTATGAAACTTGATTATGTAATGGTTTAATATTATGAAAAAAAATAAATTAACATAACTTAAAATGAGATATATGGCTTCATTTGTTGGTTAAGACTCATGAAACACGATTGTTCCTTCCAACAAAATGAAAAGAATATCCAAATATCGAAAGCCAAATAAATTTCGTTCTTGAAATATCCATGTATCAACATGGCATGGCTTCAACAAAAAAATCAAAAAACAAATCGCTCAATATTGAATTAGGGGGTGTTAAGGTAGATGGTTGAAGTAAATCAAGAATCACCCCATATCTACATACTTCACCCATCTCTTCAACTAAAACACAATACGAAAAACCGAATTTAGCCACAAATCATCGTGAATTAGGTTATAATTTAAGGGTGTGATCGTCACATGAGCAAGTTTGATACAAAAATGTTAGTAGAATCGTAGACATTCGGTGTGATATGCTTTGGCCTAATAGGTTTCACACCCCTGTCGAACCATCCTAGAAGGCAACCGGGTCAAGCGGTTGATTGAGATTTATGTGCATTGCACTTAGGCTCTAAAGCCTTGATGTTAAGGGTTCGGTGACAAGTGTGCCCCCTTCAAGGAATCGTCCTAGAGTTTTGAAAATGATTTTGAGAGTGACGCATAGCCTCGGAATAAGTGTGTGATTTTGTGTACATGTATATGATAGACCATTTAAATATGCTAAGTTATGTACAAAAACAAGCTACTAGGTCATTACGTCTAACAAGCTACTAGGTCATCTAAATATGTGCTTTTGTGCTTTTGTGTGCACGTATAGGAACACGTATAAGGGCCCTGAACAAGCAACTAGGTCATTACGTCTAACAAATTATCTTATAGCCTTTGGCTCTTATCAATCTGTCACACCTCAATCTACGGAGGAACATTCCTGGGTGCGACAAAATTTGTGGCATAGCTTAAAAGACACTAACGTAATTATATCAAAGTTATTTCATTTCATATAACAATCAATACACAAAAAGTAACATCATTTCAAAGGAAGAAACAAACAATACAATCAAAGACTTAAAAATAATTTTTTTATTCATCATTACAACCTAAGTTCCAATCTATTTTTTATTCTCTTGCTTCATCCTATATAGCTCTATGTGTCATGCGAGAAAATACATAGGTTGTCAACATAAAGTTGATCAAGTAATCAGGATTGTACATAATAATATTTGAAAATGACAATTACTTGCGCTAATATGAACTACAACAACTAGTATAACAATAATATCGAAGTGTAACACCTAGGGTAAAGCGGAATACGCCCGGGTGCGACGTACAAGTTGTTCATAACACATGTGACACTATTTGGTGACAATATTATCATTATCTTATTGATGATTCAAATAACAAGTTCTTTTGCAAATAAGAAAATACAAGGAAACGAAACATGTAAAACACTTTATTAAAAAACCCTATGTCTAGTGTTTTCTCTTATTTCATCCTCTAATAAGCATACCTGTAACATATGTATAAAATAATGTCAACTAACTTAATAGTTGGTGAGTTCACACAATTTTTTATATAAAACATAAAAATCATACAATTCCATGAAAACTCGTGAAAAGCAAATAAGGTCCTTTCCAATTAGGATTGTGTACCAACGTACTCGGATAATGAGGCCCCTTTCTCACTCATAACAACAAGGACTTGAGAGCATGGGGGGGGGGGCATATGATCATACTATATTGAAGTAATCCATGAGCAAGTAATTTTGAGCAAGTAACAAGAAAACACACAAGTACATGTAACGAATTGTAGTTTGTAAGCGAAATCATAAGTAGTTGGGTTTTGTATGATACATATGTTGCCCCCAAAAGTAATAAAGAGTATACATGGGGTGTTAGAAACTCACCTTTGAAGTTGGATGACAAACTTGAAAATGAAACGGAAAGCGTGTTATATGAAACCAAATGATCGAATCTCACGAGCTAAAATAATAAGAAACACGAGAATTACTAACTAATTTATGGAAATAAAATGTTGGTTTTTAGGTACATAAGTTATAATTTGCATATATACTTTTACCCTTTTAAAGTATATTTAAGTTTAACGGATATTAACGAATTATTGTTATAATATTATTTACAAGTTTTATATTAAATTTGTATATAATAATGTTATGGTATCTTAGCGTTGCTGGTATATTTTATTTTAGTACAATTGTTGTGTTTTATAATTTATAAATTTTACGACGATAATATAAATATATATTTATATATTTCGTTTACGAGTTTTAACAACGTTTAGGGTTTGTAAAAGTTTGGTTTTTGATTTTAAAGGTTAAAAACAATCTAAAGCATTTGTTATTTAACTTAAAAATGATTTTATTTGATTTATAATGATTTATAAAAGTATATATGAAAAAAAATATAAAAATGATGTTGCAGTGACCCGGGTATCCATGACCATAACAACAATACACAACCACTAGACCAGACAAGATTTGTGTTATGAAAGCATAAGCAAAAACAAATATATAATAATACAAGTTCATCAACTTCTTCAACAAACCCTAGATTCAATTCTCCTTATTTGTTCCATGTTTGTTAAATTGATGTTAGGGGTTTTATTATTCGGGTTGAAACGAATCAAAACCATATAATAATTACCATGGATGACACCGGAAAGAAGGTGAACGGAGCTTCGCCAGAAACGTATGTGTGTGAAAAATTAGTGGTTATAAAGTGTTTGTATAATTTTATGTTTGCAACACGTTTAGATGAAGGCTACGGTACTATTTATAGTGTCAATTGAACTATTTGGTGTTTAATTTGAGTTATTAAAGTTTTGATTATAATCTGATCTGTTAAGTGATTAATGGTTGTTAATGACGAAATAAATCATGTAGTAATGTTTATAATTAGTGGAGACGACGTTTAAATATATTAACTGATTAAATCGTTGATTTAATCGTTGTTTTAAAGTTTGCCGTCGCCGGACTTGCTTCCGGAAAAACGCAGGGGGGAAGAAGGGGGTGTGGAGCTGGGTATTTTAATTTTTTTAATATACTTTGAATTATATATTACACTTTTGGCCCTTGAACTTTGAATATCTTTATAATTTGTTTTTAAACTTTATTTACACTTTGTACCTTGAACTTTATAAATATACTTAACTAGAATAAAAATTATTATATATTTAATATCCTTAGATGCTTTACATTTTAAACTCAAATAGTTTTGAAATGTGATTTATTTAATAACTTTTATGTCTCGGAGATTCATTAATTGAACAATACAAAAAGAAAGTGAAAACAAAAGAACTTTAGATAATTGAAAATGATATAAATGGATAAATTGCTATAACAAATACATTAAAATGACAAACCGGGTCGGTTTAACGAATACAAATACGAATACGAGAAATTGACAAATGTCACACAAAGGGTCATTTATCCTCGTTCCAAACAAGTCAAGTTACTCGGGCTGCGTAAGATGATACTAAAATTAAGATGGCGATGGGATACCCACAGCCATAACTCAAAAATAAACACATAGTCACATTCGCACGTATAAACTAATTGACCAATTGAAAATCTACCCAAATAGTGGAATTGTAGTAACAAATATAAATCTATTTAACTTGTGAACGCATAACGCCTCCAAAATGTAAAATGCTAAAAAGAAAAAAAAATGGGATGTGATTACTCACTTTAACGAGGGGAATAAGTGATGAGACAGTGGTAAAAAGTTAAGATTAAAACGGTCGAGCTCATTGGGATACGTCAAGAAAAGTTCCTAATTTAAAGGTGTAATTAATTAATAAGTATAAAAAATAATGGCGGATTAGGTTCGCATCTATTAAAAAAACGGAGGCAATTTTATAAGTTAACGAGAATTAACTCCATGCTTGTTATTATTTAATTTATAAATAATTTAACAAACTTGTTATTTGGTTTGAGATTAAATATAGTTTATTTATTTTACATACTTAAAGCATAAAGTAATAAATAATTTAACAAACTTTTTATTCAATTGGAAGAAAAGCATAAAGTTATAAATAATCGTGTATTAAACAAAAACTAAATATGGTGACTTATCTCGAGGCGATTATAAGGTTATGTTTGGTAAAATAATATTTATTTAACATTATTGATATGTAAAATAATAATATAAAGAGAAAAAGGTTTAAAAATAAAACATCAAAAGCCGGGCCTTGGGGACTCAAACTTGCACCCACTCTAGTTCACAGTGTTAATGTAACATGCACCTGCCACCGGGTGTGTCCTTCCCTAGCCCAATTAACCCTAGAATCGGATTAGTTTCAATTCATAAGATTTAATCGATGTTTATTAAAACTGACATGGGGTTATCATTTATCAGTTAAAAAAACAAACTAAAAGCACAATTTAGTTACCGATTTAAAGGACGAATAGACAGAGGACGACAAACTAGGGTTACGGCTCTGACTTAATAACGATCTTATCATAACAGCAAGGTATGAGCAATTGACATAGGGTTTAGAGTCGAGATGTTGTGTGGAGGGTGTGGTAGTGTTTAATTTCATAATGGCTTCATATTTATATGGTAATTGTTCTAAGTTAGCTATGGTTGAACACATACATTCATCATTAGCTATCAGTTTTTGATAGTTTACCGTGTTTAAGGTGTCAGTGGGACACGGTTATGCTTGCTAAATGATTGGAATTGATCATTTCACTTATTTGTGGCTTGATTGACGGATTAAAGAAGGCAAGGGATGTGTATGGAGAGATAGAGGGGAGGATTTGAATAATTTGCTAGTTAGCCTTCATGTTAGGTGGTGGCTGCAAAAGTGGGTACAGTTTAGTTAGGGGGTGTTTTATAAACCTTTCTCATAGTTGTAAACTAGTTTTAACAATGGCCACAAATTAGAAAAAACACATTACTTATACTAGATAAGTATGGGTTTTATTTATTGATTTAACCAATTACAACCCGGATCTAAAGGAAGAGACAAATTCAAGAATTTAAAAACCTGAAATGTTACACCTTGATTTTCAGGATCTTGATTTTATCTCCAATCTTCTGATTTTGGTGGAGATATTGGTGATCTTTGGTTGTCGAGGTTGTGGTTCTTGGTTAGAAGAATTTACGGCTACGTTGGTTTTTTCGGTAAAGACCAAGATATTGGTCCTCGATCTGGAAATCAGTTCTCAGTGACTTGGGTTCTCGATTTGATAATCTATTCTCGGTATAAATAGGTTCTCGGTGAAAACTTGGAGTTTTCGGTATTGGCTGTTAGTTCTCGGTGTTGACCATTAGCTCCCGGTGTTGATTTGGTGTTCTTTGTTTGATTATTGTTGACTTTTTCTTTAATTAGGAACTTTCTATGGCGTCCATTACCAACATAAATCAAAATTTGGACTTTGTCATGGGGTTGTCATGGGGACCACCACTCGTATTTCCCATTTATTGACTTCTAGTTAGTTTAATGAGTGGAAATTTAGGTTTGAAAATTACCTAAAGATGAAGGATGCCAATTCATGGAGAAGCATCCTTAGGTGTCCCACTATCATTACCTATGAGAAGGATACAAAGGAAAAGAATATTGCTCCAAGGCCTATTGAGATGTACACTAATGCTGATTTTGACAAGGTTGAAGAGGATGAGAGGGCTCAATCCACACTGACACTGGCTTTGCCACCTAATATTTCTCAAGGTTATAGAGAGATTAATTCTTCTAAGGCAATGTGGAAAGCTCTTATAGATGTATAGGAGGGTAATGAAGAAATGAGACAGAGTAGAAAAGATTTGTTTTGTCAACAATTCAACATGTTCAATCATATCTTAGGAGAGTCATTGTAGGCTCAACTTCATAGATTTGTCACGCTAATCACTCAAATGTGTGCTTCCAAAATCGAGCCGACTCTTATTGAAGTGATTAAGAAACCATTGATTTCACTTCCTCAGAGTTTGGACATGAACATGGCGGTGATCAAGAAAACAAAGGATCTAGAAAGAATGAAAATTTTTGAAGTGATGGATATAATCAAGTCTTGCGAAATAGATGATAAGCAATGTTCCATAAATCATGCATGTTCTTACAAAAATGCAGGCTTTAGTACTTTGACTAATAATGCTTTTGCTGCACAAGATGGTTTCGCCATGATTAGATCTTCATTAAATCAAACAGCTACATCACCCATATACCATTCAAGTTAGAAATCCAACCAAACCTCAACCAATGCTCATCTTTCAAAGTCATAAGCCTATTCCCCTACCAAGACCCCTCTTAAGATTGATTATATCTTCATAAAACTAAAGAAAACATTGCTTTAATGGTTGGCATTATGAACTATTATAATGTCTTCCTGGATGGTGATTTAGTCACTCCTGTCATAATTGCTGAACTGGATCAAATTCATCCCGAGGATACAGAGGAGGTCAGCACTTCCTAGCAGATTGATATGTCTATTTTCAGAGCCAAGAATTTCACTAAGAAAACAAGGAAGAATAACTAGACCTTTCCTACTAACAATGAGGTGGGTTTCAACAAGGGTAAGCTGAGGTGTTACAATTGTCATGAGCCATGTCATTTTGCTCGTGAATGTACAAACTTCACCAAGGAGAATAAAACGGAAAGGGCAATGATAGGGGTTTGGAATACAGGGACAACTAGAAACACAATTGAGAGGGCAATGGTACCCAATCCATTTGGATGGGAAGATCAGTTGCAAGCATTGAACTTCAGCAATGAAACTGTAAATTTGGCTCAAGTTGAGTATGAAGAAGAGGAGAACAAAACTGAAGACATGGTGATGGAACTCCAATTTTCTTTCAATCTCTTCCACTCTCAGCTCCCAAGAGGCAAGTTCTAAATTATGTACTAAGGACTGCATTAAGAAAGTCGGACTTTATAGAATACAAAATAATAACCTAATTAGGAAGATGGAGGATAGTAAACGTGTATACCTAACCCTTAAAAGAAATGAAAATATTACAAAGAGAAAGTGGATGCTCAGCTGAAAGGCATAGTTAAACCGAAAATTGATTTGAGTGTAAATTGTTGTGTTTATCTAGATGCTAAAGAGAAAACTGCTAAATTAACTGCAAAACTAAATAAATTAAAAACAATACTTGAAAATGTTGATTTTAATTTTAAGAAATTTGACATGTCTAGTGAGGTAGTTTAAAAATGATAGAAAACTAACTCAAATGGTAAGAAAAGAAGGGCGAGGGTGTTGGATATTATAGAGTTCCTTTAGCCTTTAACGATAACTATACATTTTTTCCTTTGACTAAAGGGGAAAAGGAGAGGAAACTTCATTTACAGTATGGTAAGCCACCTGTAAATGAGACTTTGGGAAGGAGCTTAGTTAAATTAACCGAGCCTAGTAAAAGTGGGGAGGACGATACTAATGCTTCTACTTCACATGCAGATGAATTAATAATTGAGGACATTTCTGGTTTAAATAATCATAATTTTAATATTGTTTCCTTTCAAATATTTCAAATGTTGCTAATGGTTTTGTGGGCTCTATTTTGTAAGAGCAAAAATAATTGTGTGGTTGAACCTTTACTTTATGTTGTTAATAACGGTGTGTTTTCTATTAAAATTGATAAACCTGCAAAAAGGAATAACACTCATCACCTAATTTTATTAAATAAAGTAAATCATGTACTTGTTCTTGTGGTGGTATGAATGAACAGGTTAAACGAAAACAAGAAAAGCTCATGCAAACCATCGGGGCCAGGGGTTGACCATAATGGGTTTAATGTAAAGAAGTAGTCATGTTTCAATTGCGGTACTCCTTGTCACATCACCAGAAAGCTGGAGGAGTATGCCTAAGAATATGCCAAACAATCAAAACAATAGAAAACTTTCTAAGACAAATTCTTTCGATGGTGACTTGAACTTGAACAAGACCAAGAATCAAGAATTAAATAATAAACTCAAAAGTTAATAAATAAACCTAATAAAAGGAAACTTTCAACTCCGAAACAAAAATCCGGTTTAAACAATTCACTTATTTGTCTTAGTCATAAAGTTCTTAAACCAAAGTAGAGATGGGCGCCTAAATCCACAGTCTGTCAGTCATCGAAATTCAAATTAAAGTGTTATGCTCACCACTTGACAATCGGCAAGATATGACATGGAAAAAGGTGTCATGTATAGATAAGTTAGGTTTACCCAGCAAAACCATGGACTGGGAACCAAAAACCAACTAATTTTACACCTTGTGCAAGAACAGCTATGGAGGAACATCATCAAACTATGGTATGCTGATAGTGGCTATTCCAGACATATGTTAGGAGACATCTCCCAACTGCACAACATTCAAAACTTTATTGAAGGATATGTTTCCTTTGTGGAAGGAGAGAAATGAAATATCACTCAGAAGGGTACTGCAAGTAATGGTGTTTTCCAGTTTGAGAACGTGAACTTGGTTCCCGAGTTGAAACACAGTCTATTGAGCATTTTTCAAATTTGTGACAAAGGTATTTCAACTCATTCTATAAACAAAGAGTGTTTGATTTCAAAACCTGGTATTGTTATACCAAATGAATGGAATTTAATGAAGTCACAAAGAAAAGATAATGACTATGTGATTGACATGAATCAAATTATACCTAAACAAATTACATGTCTATTTTTAAAGGGTTAGAAACATGATGCAATGCTTTGGCATCGTCGTCTTGGTCATGCAAATGTTAAAAATTTTAATCGTCTTGCAAAAATAATATCGTTCGTGTTTTACCAATCAAAGACTTTTGAGCAATTGAAAAATGTGTCACATGTGCACAAGGAAAACATCATTAGAAAACTCAAAGGCTAAAATTAATTAACTGAATAGACTCTATGTTTCCGTATGGACTTGTTTGGTCCTGTTAATGTAGTTACCATTTCTCACAATTCTTACTGTTTGGTTAATACTGATGATTACACACGTTATACTCGGGTTTATTTTGGTCTAACAAGAGAGAGACTGCAAAGTTGATTAAGAGGTTTACTGTATTGACGGATAATCAAACCAATCTAATAGAGAAACGCATTCGATGTGACAACTGCACAGAGTTTAAGAATTCTAAATCGAACCACTTTTTTGTGTAGAATAGGGAGTGCAACGACAGTATATTGCTTCTAGAACGCCACAACCAAATGGGGTGGCTAAACGAAAAAACATAACACATATTGAAGCTTCCCAAACCATGTTATGTGACTCAAAGTTACCTCAGTTCTTCTGGGATGAGGCAATTAATACGGCATGCTATGTCCAGAATAGGTTACTTATCAATAAACAGCAAATGAAGACACCATATGAGGTGCTTCATGGACGTAAACCGACCGTTGCTCATTTTCTCACTTTCAGTTGTCCATGCCATATACTACACTTGGAATCAACAACAAAATTTGATTCCAAGACTGATGAATGTTACTTCATCGGTTATGCTGGACGCACAACTTACATAGTTTGCCATAAAGTCACCAAACAAATTGTGGAGTCATATGATACTCGTTGGCTGGAAGAAAATGAGGTGGATACATGAGTCGACCTTGACTAGTTATTTGATTATAGTTATTTATTCAATCCAATTAATGTGTTTCCAAATATTGGTGCAGATTTTGCAGGCTCGTCAGGAAGAAGATGAAAATACAATTGGTACAGGCAAACCAACGTTGTTAAGTATCGATCCCTCGTGGATGTATAATGAAGCACCTACATCTTCAGCACTAGTTCAGGATCCGGTTCCTGAAACAGACACTTCACTTACCATTACTGAATAATTCGAAACTCTTACAGGCAATCCTGAAGCAGCAGTTGAAGAAAGTTCGCCTTGTCTAAACTTTGGAAGCTCCTTGTGTCCAGACCCAATTCCATTGGTGTATGTTGCAGGTACGTCTTACTTGAACAACTCTTCACCTTCTGGATTGGGAAGTTCGACTTTTTGCATGATAGAAGATCCACTTGATAACATTAATGGTTCCATGGAAGTAGGGGTTAAAATAAGAAGTCAGAGTCATGAAATTAATCGGTGTCTCTATTCCTGTCTCATATATCAAATAGAGCCAAAACGTATTGACATGGCTTTACAGGAACTAAGTTGAGTTGATTCTATGCATGAGGAACTGTATTTGTTTGAGAAGTTGAAAGTTTGGTAATCAGTTAAGCTACCTGAAGGTAAGAAATCACTTGACAAAAGATGGTGTTTCGTAACAAACAAGATGATAGTGGGTGATGGTGAGAAATAAAAAAAGGCTAGTAGTTTGTGGGTTTCGTCCGATTGAAGTTCTCGAGCATACTGAAGTTTATGCTCATGTGGCTCTAATTGAAGCCATAAGAATTTTCTTAGCGTATACATCGTTCATGGGATTCACTATTGATTGTTGGATTTTAACAAGATTATCAAAGTCCAAAATAACCATTTATTAAGGAAAACACAGCGAAAGATATAAATTTAAATCTTGTTTTATTGATTAATATAAAACCCATTTTATATGTAAAACCCAAGCCCAGGATCCATATACGAATTACATGCATACCAAAACTAACAACCATATGGGGTTTATGTAATACAACCTTTCAAGAGGCAAGAAGATGAAGGAGATGACGGTTTGAATGGCTAGCCTTCAGTGGAGAAGAGCCTCAAGCTTGTATACCCTCCAAGCCTTCAACAAACACCTTGCTTGCTAGGATTTATTCACTCTTGCACTTGAAAGATAAAAACCTCTTGTGTTTTCTTCTTCCTTGAACCGAAATCAAAGAGAGAGAGAGAGGTTGAAGAGAGATTTTGCATGTAATATGGTTGGGTGTGAATATGTTGTGTCCCAAGAAGATATTAATAAGAGAAAATGAAGTTTAAACAAAAGGGTGAGAATTTCCCCCCCAAAAGTGGGCTGGTCCTACCAGAAATTATTTTCTCTTTCTTCCTGGAAATAGACTACTACTCCATGTACTAGTCTCAGGACTAATATTCCATATACCAGTGGCAGGGCTAATACTCCACGTATTAGTTCACTGGACTAATACTCCATGTATTAGTCACAGGTCTATTGAAACTTTGTGACATTTAACACTATTAATATGCCATAAGTTTCATGCAACATACCACAACCATTATCATATTATATTATTTAACCAACTTAAATAATATCATAAGATAATCTCTCTAAATAAATTATCCATATAATTTATCGATTCCTCAAGTGCAAATATTTAGAAACCCATTTTCTAAATATCATAAGTGCTAATATTTATTTGTTAGATCATATCTACAATAAATATTATGGTGTTTGTTTAGCTTGTTATTGGGTATGACCCGACTTGGATCATATCGTACTAGCCACATCAACTCTAATATGTGTCTTGGGCAGACCGATTCCTACAATCTCCCACTTGCACAAGATACATAGAAGATTTATGCAAATAGCAAATACTGCCTAACAATGATTTACTACCCCTAATACGTATGACGAAGTGCCATTCAATAACATCATCCCCTTCAAGTCCCTTACTTGAAATGATTTAGGTGAACCTATCATTTATCCTTTTGCCACAGATGTCATGTGAAATCCAAAGACACAGAATGATAATTCTTTGTTGATTTAACTTAGCAGGCCTAAGACATCTCACTCTCAACGAATAAGAGGGAAAAATCCCCTATTGACTACATACGTCTCTCACAATCACCTAGTACTACACTTGAGCTCAACCTTATGTACTGACAGGTTTCAGAGCAGCGAAGAACTAAGTCAAAGTATAATAGTCGATGAATATCAAGACCCAATATGTATCTTAGGTCGGAGGATACTATGATGTTCGCCTTTACTCAAATTTACTTATGATCACAAAACAAAAGAATCCCATGCAGTAAAATTGAGAGCGGTCCAGTCCAATATTTATCCCATAAATATCTATGAACCTTGGCAGCAACCCTTGCTATATTCATACCCTATGAATATCTTCCAATCCAAGTTCATAATAGTCATACCTTCATACTTGTTCCCACAAATATGAACGACTACGGACATTTAGAATAATTAACTTATTCACGGATTTAAACATGCTAAAACGGAACATAACTCAAATGTCATAATCATAAACCATAATCATATGAATGAGTCAAAATAACAATTGTTCCGATATTCAAATACAAAATAGATCAAATCCAATTACTAGAATATCGAAGTCCTAAGGCGCAAGTATGACCCTCATGCTTCGGCCTTTCAGGGAGCTTCGTGAGTGGATCCGCAATGTTTTGATCAGTGTGAACTTTGCGAATACATATCTTTCCCTTTTCAACTTCATCCCTTATGTAGTTGAATCTCCGCTCAATGTGCCTAGTTTTTTGATGTGCACGGGGTTCTTTGATTTGAGCAATCGCACCCTCGTTGTCAAAAAAATTTCTAGAGGATCCTGAATGGTACGGACCACTCCTAGACCGGCAATGAACTTTCTAATCCATGCAGCTTCTTGAGCTGCCAAGGAGGCGGTGATGTATTCAGATTCAGTGGTGGACAAGGCTACCACGTCTTGTTTTGCGCTCTTCCAAGAGACACCACCACCATTGAGAACGAAATGTTGGTGCATGTTTTGTAACAGATGATCTTTTGGGTTTGTTAGAATTGAGAGCAACGGTCAAAGGGGAGTCTGTTGGTGCATTTTGTGACCGTCGCTACGCAATTCTGATCAGCGGAAACGATGTATGAAGTTAGGACAACTTCGCCATAGGTGAAGTTAGAACAACTTCGCCTTAGGCGAAGTTATAACAACTTCGCCTACAGGCCCAAGCCCGTGAAGTTGTTTATATATATATATATGTGTGTGTGTGTGTCTTGGTTAGGTTTGTGTATCCAGAAAGTTAGAGAGTTTTGTGTTACAGTTCAATTGTCTAGAGAGAAACCGAGAGGGAGAGTCGTGTGGGACGGCCCGAGGTAGAGCTCACCTCGGGTCGGACGTGTTTCTGTTTATGTTCGGTATGTAACGTGGTTTTGATTATTATAAAAGATCTGCAGATTTGTTTATCCCGTTCGTGTGTTTGTTCGTGTATGTGTTTGTGTGTAATCGTGTTCTTCGTCTTCTACACCATTAACGAGTCTAGGAGGATTCCGCACTCCTAGACCTCGTGCGGATCTCGTATCGATCGGCGATGCCCCGGGGGGACCTACAATTGGTATCAGAGCCTTAGGCTCTTATGCTATGGTTCGAGATCTGCGTTTTGGTGTTTCTGGCACGTTTCTGATGCGTTTTTGGCCGAATAGCCGCCGCAGGCGAAGTTATGGGGTTCGGGCGAAGTTGTCGCTTAAATTTTAGGGTTTAGGCGAAGATATAAGGTTAAGCGAAGTTATTCACAACTTCGCCTACCTCACAAGTTCGCTTATCTCTGGCGAAGTTATCTGTCAGGCGAAGTTTTGGACAGGTGAAGTTATGGACAGGCGGAGTTAAGGAGGGGCGAAGTTGACTTTTAGGCGAAGTTAAAAAAAAAAAAAAGGAAAGAAAAAAAAGGTGTTTGAAGTTTTCGTCTGTATGGCCAGGTGTACACGATTATTGTGAGACCGAAGACGTTGTTCCGTCAACGAGTGAAACTTGTTATCCCTTGGTCTTACGTGTGAACAAATACGTGTCAACTCTGGATATGGAGTTGAGGTTGTGGATGGGATATTGATGGAAACTGGATATTGACACATAGTTGGGTGTTTGTGGGCAATGAAATTGTTGTTGTTCGAGGTTGACCAACTGAAGAAAGTCAAATTGAACTGAAGGTTTTTGTCATTACTGGATTGCGGTCAGAGCATATTATTTATGTTATTTTCAAGGCGTTCGAGAATTGGATCCTGAAACGTGATGCTTATTTATTAAAGTGAAAATTCTGGAACAAGTTGGATTTAATCGGGAATTAAAGTGTTTATGTTCTTGATCGTTATCCCTGGTGATTGAAGATGCTTCAGATTAATTAATGGTCATGTGTGTTAGATTCTGTCAAGGTGGTTTTGTGATGAAATTGATCACTTGATGTTGAGTAGTTGAAGATTAAACCTTATCGTATGCCGACGTGTTGGTGAAGTTGTGGAGGGAGCCCAACTTCACGTGTTGTGAAGTCAGAAGGACTCACGTGATTGGTTGAGATGATCAATTAGGCACGGGGATGCATGCATTTCAAAGACCTCAATCTATATAGTCGGAGAAGCTTACACTGAAGGGGAAATCTGATATGGAAGACGCTGGGTGATTGGTAGATTTGGGAAGCTACAAGACAGTTTCAGACACGGCTGGTTGAAGGGCAAACAGAAGATCATCAGTTAAGAGGGAGTCTGTTGGTGCATGTTTTGTAACAGATGATCTTTTGGGTTTGTTTGAATTGAGAGCAACGGTCAAAGGGGAGTCTGTTGGTGCATTTTGTGACCGTCGCTATGCAATTCTGATCAGCGGAAACGATGTACAAAGTTAGGACAACTTCGCCATAGGCGAAGTTAGAACAACTTCGCCTTAGGCGAAGTTATAACAACTTCTCCTACAGGCCCAAGCCCGTGAAGTTGTTTATATATATATATGTGTGTCTTGGTTAGGTTTGTGTATCCAGAAAGTTAGAGAGTTTTGTGTTACAGTTCAATTGTCTAGAGAGAAACCGAGAGGGAGAGTCGTGTGGGACGGCCCGAGGTAGAGCTCACCTCGGGTCGGACGTGTTTCTGTTTATGTTCGGTATGTAACGTGGTTTTGATTATTATAAAAGATCTGCAGATTTGTTAATCCCGTTCGTGTGTTTGTTCGTGTATGTGTTTGTGTGTAATCGTGTTCTTCGTCTTCTACACCATTAACGAGTCTAGGAGGATTCCGCACTCCTAGACCTCGAGCGGATCTCGTATCGATCGGCGACGCCCCGGGGGGACCTACACGAAAACATATCCCGATTGTGATCGAGAATCATCTCGATCAGTTTGGAAACTCGCATCCGTGTAACCCTTTACAACGAGTTCCTCTTCACCAGAGCCATATATTAGAAACATATCCTTAGTCCTTCTAAGGTATTTCAATATGCTCTTAACTGCCATCCAATGGCTACTTCCCGGATTTTGTTGGTATCGACTTGTCATGCTCAAAGCGCATGACACATCCGGTCAAGTGCATATCATGGCATACATGATGGATCCTATAGCTGAAGCGTAGGGGATTCCTTTCATTTTCTCTTGCTCATCCTTTGAGATTGGACATTGAGTCGCACTCAATATCGTTCCTCTTTGAATAGGTACCAAACCTTTCTTAGAGTTCTCCATCTTGAACATTTTCAAGATTTTATCAATGTATGCACTTTGGTTTAAACACTTTATGCTCATTTGGATTGTAGAAGTAATATCCCATCGAATCTTCGGGATATCCTACAAAGATACACTTAGTGGAACGACCTTCAAGTTTATCAGGGGTGTAAATCTTAACATAAGCCTCACAACCCCATACCCTTAAATATGATAACGACGGAACCTTTCCGTGCCATATTTCAAAAGGTGTCCTTTCCACTTTCTTGGTTGGTGCCATATTTAAAATACGGGCAACGGAGATCAGTGCGAAACCCCAAAATGATAGAGGTAATGTGCTTCTAGCCATCATGGATCGAACCATATCCAATAGAGTTTGATTCCTCCTTTCAGACACACCATTATGTTGTGGTGTTCCAGGTGGAGTAAGTTGTGAGTCAATCCCACAACTCCTAAGATGTTCTAGAAACGCATCAGTGAGGTATTCACCTCCTCTATCGGAACGAGTACTTTGATTGTTTTGTTGAGTTGATTTTGTACTTCATTTTGGAAGACTTTGAACATTTCTAAGGCTTCATTTTTGTGTCTTAACAAGAACACATACCCATAGCGACTATAATCTTCGGTAAAGGTAATGAAGTATCTTTCACCGTTCCTTGTCATTGTCCTAAAAGGACCACATACATGCGAATGTAAGATACCTAATAAGTCTTTCGCCATTTCATTAGTTCCATTAATTGGTTCTTTGGTCATTTTTCCCAATTAACAAGATTCGCATTCATCAAATGAATCATCACTTGATTTCAAAAGACCATTCTTTTGAAGTGTATGAATGTGATCCTTGTTTATGTGACCAAGGAGACAATGCCAAAGAAATGTTTTACTAAAATCCAATTTGAGTCTTTTGGTGGTAGCTTGGTACAACGAGTTATCAATGGATGTATTATCATGAACCAATTCATAAATACCATTAAACGGCATTGCTTTAAAATAAAAGACGTCATTCATGAAAACATAAAACCCATTGTCTACAAACATAAAATCATAACCACATTGTCTTAAAAGAGAAACGGTGATAATGTTCCTAGTCAAACTAGGAGCATACAAAATGTTTTTCAAAACAACTTCCAAACCATTTGGAAGCTTCAAAACATTGTCTCCTTGGGCTTCGACATCAACCTTTGTGTAACGATTCCGACTAAACCAGGTATACCCTAGCCGGTAGACAATAGTTACGTTATATGTAATGTCGGGTACATGAATTACCATAGTAATTATACGAGAATACATGGTTCACTGTATTGATTGTACGTGAATATATAATTCATCGTATTGAATATGCGATTAATCGATCGATAGTTATTGAAACCCGAACGAATCGAGGGTTCAATTATAGACGATATCTATAATATTTAGTGATGTTACGAAGTATTAAAGCTTCAGGATAAGTGAATTAAAGCACATAAAAAGAATTTCGATTTAATGGTACGTCGGTGCTTTAAAGGAAACCTTTAATACCAAACCGAGCAAGATACGATCGATCAAGCCGAAAAAGATGCGCAATTATTAATAATATGATGTTTTAAGTTAAAGAAAGTCATGGTTTAAGTTTTTAAAGTTTTTAAAGTGGTTTTATATAAATTTCATTTTTAAGCCGAAAACGACCGTTTTAGCTTCGTTTTAAGCCGAATTAAACATTTAACCGAAAAACGAACTGAACCAGATTATCCAAAACATTATCCGGATTGCAAATATCCAAACATGTGGCTAGAAATGGAAAGGTGGGTCCCATCCCACCCCTCCTTATTTCCGATCGGACCCAAAGGGTCTTACCCCATTCCTTCATTTCTTTTTTTTTATCCACCATTGCAAGATCTTCATTTCCTCTCAACATCATGAACTAAAAACCGAGAATTTTAGCAAGAAAACCGAGGTAAAAAGTCGAGTTATTTACGTTTCCATCTTCGTTTTTTAAGTTTATTTTCAAGAAAATGAGGTTTCAAAGATGAAAACCGATTCTTGCATGATCAAGTGATGTATACGGGTTATACAAGGGATCTTGGTCCAAGAAAGGAGTTAAACGAACCAAAAACGAATTTTTACGGTTTAAACTTTAGTTTTGAAACAATAACCGAAACTATAGTGTAAGAGGCTTGATTGTGAGTGTAACTTGCTTGGTATTGTGGTATGTTGGTTGTAGGTTCTGTATTTAGTGGTAGATAGGGCGGAAAGACGAGTGTGTAGCTTGTAGTGGCGGAAAACAAAAGGTGTATTCGGTTTATGTTCGGTTATGAGTGTTTTGGACAGATTGTGGTGCGTTTAGTGTTAGGCTACGAAATTTCACAGAGATGATCTACACATGAAAATAAGAGTTTTGTGAAATTTTGGTAATTTTTGGACAAAGGATGAATATTTGGTGAATTTAATGCTCGGTTTTGGCTAAAAATGGTGAAAAATAGTTAAATATCATGAAAAATTCTGGAAAATTCCAGATAAGCTTTTTATAACATGTGTAAGTCCCACACAAAATTTTAGGTCAGTTGGAGAAGTCTAAGTAGGCTTTTCGGTTAAACGAGTTCTAGGGTTTTCTAGCTCGGTTTTAGTGAAAAAGGCATGTAAAAAGAGATTTTGGTTCTGGAAAAATTACAGGGGACTATGTGGATGGCAGGGATCATCCAGGAAAAATTTGAGATTTTTCTAAGGTCGTTTGGTATTTACGACATATTTAGTGTTTAAATGGTGTTTAAAAATAGATAAATAAATTTTAAATATAAAAATTAAATCTGAAAATATTTTTATAAAATTCCCCCCTGTCAAAAAGTGATTTTTACAAAATTTCAAGATTCGAGACTAAACGGATAATTATTTGTGCTAAAAAGAAAATAAAAACAAACTTTTAAAGCTTAAAACGCTTAAACCGGTAAAGCTCGCCTAAACGAGCTGACTGGTGTATAAAAACCCTAAAAATGAACTATTTTCATATAACTGAGTTAAACAAGTAAAAATAAATCATCCGAAAATAATTCGGATGATTTGGGTAATTTTATCCGATAAAACAGTTTCCGGTGCACTAAAGACGGAAACGGGTCCCGCGGCCAATCGGGGCGTCTAAACCGAGTTCTAATTTCACAACTTTAATTAAATTATCAGTCAACAACTATTTTCGGGTCGTGTGTGACCAAACTCATTTTGAAACGTAAAATCGGATATCCGTGTTAGGAACGCAAAACGAGGAAAACAAACTAGTAGTAATTTTGACTATTGAACTCTAAACGATATCACAATCTGAGTCCGGAGAAGTGTTTCTGGGTTAACATTGCCCCCGGAATGGGTACAGCACTGGGTTAACAGTGTCCCCAGATGTACTGGTTAACACGGTTAAAGATTATATAAACTATAATTGTATAATAACGATCGTAGGGATCATATTACAGATTGGACGTGTTAACTGATAATGATTGTTGTTACCTGCTTGCATGTGCTAAGGTGAGTTTCACGAGCCCCTTTCTCTGAATTGTTTTTAAATATTTTCCCGGGGCGGAAAGCATGTTACTATTGAAATGTTTAAGTACATACTGAACGCATGGATTTGCGTGTATTTATAAATATTTGATTTTATGGGAATCGTACGGAATGGGTACAGTACTGGGTTAACAGTGTCCCCAGATGTCCCTAGAAGTGTTTCTGGGTTAACATTGCCCCCGGAATGGGTACAGTACTGGGTTAACAGTGGCCCCAGATGTCCCTAGAAGTGTTTCTGGGTTAACATTGCCCCCGGAATGGGTACTGTACTGGGTTAACAGTGTCCCCAGATGTCCTTAGAAGTGTTTCTGGGTTAACATTGCCCCTGGAACGGGTACAGTACTGGGTTAACAGAGGTTTCACTTGTGGGCTCAGCATAATTACATCGATAATATTATATTATGATATGGATTTATCATGGTTTACTCAAATTGTGAAACTCACCAACTATTCGTAGTGGACCCGTTTTCTCACATGCTTTTCAGGTACAATTAAGATGAAGTGATTGCTTACGTGCTAAGTGCTTGATGTGTGTAAGATTTGCGTGTGGGATGTTAGGATACATTATATTAAATAGAATTATGTATCATATTGTATGATATGTGTATCACCTAGACGGTAATGAAATATGAGATAATGTAATTTGAAGTATATTAATGTATTCAGTTTTCTTTATAAACAATGTGGTTGATATCAGAGGTGTCTGTTGCATCCCGTTTACGTTTCCGCTGCGGTTACGGGGTGTTACAGAACTTGGTATCAGAGCCATTGGTTATAAAGAATTAGGATGCCTTTAAAAGATACCTAAAATATAACCAGTAGCTCAAGTATTATAGGATCTGAATATCAACTAATAATATATAGTGATGGCGTCTGGATGAACTTGGATGGACAAGTGAGTTATTATGGTCCGGAACATAATAACAGATTTGTCCGCACGAGGGAATTCAGGGGAAGTCACTGGGTACATTAATAGGTAAAAATGGCAACATATGTGTAAAGTATATAGTATTATTTATACGTGCTAATGTGTATATATATATGTACATATCTTGTGGGTACATGTATTGAGAAATAGGACCCGGATAAGGAACTGGGGGATGAAATAATAATGAGTACCGAGGATGCTGAAATTTCTAGAGCATCGGTTGATGATAAGTCTGACTTATCGGGCCATAGTTATGATAGTACCAAGTTAGATCTCCCGTTTGACATTAACCAGAAATATCTAGTAACCGTCACTCCCAACCAAAATTGATAAATCCCTTACCCTACCAACACCGGTACCGTATATCCTAATAACCCCATATGTTCACCCGAACCGCCGACCCTCACGTACGGACGGACCTGTACGTGAACCCATTCCTATTCCATTAAGGTAAAATAAATAAATAAATAAATAAATAAATAAAATAATAATAATAATAAATTTGCTAATAAATGAGCAGATAAAAATAATATATAGAAATATATATGTGTATTTCACACTCTCAAACATATGAGACATACCACCTCCAGATCGAGAATTTCCGATTTTAGCGAACCTAGAACGCCGGAGGACAATGACTGAACAAGTGATAGAGTTTCCCATAATAGTAATTGATAATATTTGAGGGCAACATGGGTTGCGCGATTACCTTGAACCTTGCAACTCCCTATGTTATCCTTACATCCGTTAGATGCCTATACCCATGAATACTCGAATAGAATGATTACCCATACACAAAGAGGTGTTGGAATCATTATAGCATAGTTGGTTGTTCGCTCGTAGGTGGTATACCGTGTATGCCGGATATACAAATAGACACGGATATTATAACTTCGTGGTACGTAATCTCTTGGTGCTCACGATAGGCATGTATCGGTTATGCTGACATGCAGAAGGATATTGAAATCAAGCATATTAAATATTAATCTTTGTTGAGAAAGATCTATATGTCAGTTGGTGACAAGGGTTATGAAACATATTTAAACGTTAACCGACGTTAGGTTAAGTCCATATATTATTATATTTGTGGAACATATATACTAGATACTGGTATGTGTAATATGTATGATAATATTTGGTGTGTATGTGTACCTGTTGTTATGATTGAGCTGGTAACGAGTTATACGGTGAGATTAGTATTGATTACTGCGTACGGGATGGGTACGGCAGAATGACATAAAAAGAATAACTCCAATGATGGAGATTGATATGATTTAGTTGATTGCTCAAAGATAGCAGATGATGATACCGGATGTCGTATCACAGATCACTGCTAGTGTTGATGCAAATGTGATCGCAGAATTATAGATCGAGCAATCACATGAATATGAATATTTCAATTCTTAGTGGTATTACTAAGAGTGATAATGTCCCACCGAATACTATTATGACTACAAGTATTAATTATAAACTAAACATGAATAGTAGTCGTAATGAATTAGATCCGGTATGAAGGATATGTTTGTTGGTTGTGTTAAGGAAATTATTAATAGTTTACTGATGGTAAAGGGAGGAATAGATTAGCGAGTGGATAGAAAAGATCGAAATGGTTAAGGATATTGGTAAGAGCCTAGAACATTGTGTAGTGAAATACGCTACAGATATGTTGGTAAATTATGTTGTATCGTGATGGAACACGATGGTACAAAATTATAGTTAGAAAATTATTACTCAGATGATATGGTCAGAATTTAAAATTCTTGTGCTAGAGCACTTTTATTCGAGTAATTAAGTTCAGAGATTGGAAACTGAGCTATGGAAGATAGAAATGTTGTGTGCTGATCACTTAGAACACGCTAATCGTTGGAAGGAATTGTCATGTTTGGCAACATGGCTAATTACTCCTGAAACTAAGCGAAGTGAGCGCTATATTGGGGACTAACTCCATCGATAAGAAGTATAGTCAATCCTGTAAAATATACAACCTTTGGAAGGGTTGTGTCACAAGCCAGCATTGATATATTTGACTCTATGGGAAGCGGACTGGAAGGACGTTAGGTGAGACGTCGAGGGTTAAAGAAGAGAAATGATAAAGGTATAGTGCAAGATAGGCCTTCGAAAAGGTAGGAAGAAGAATGTCGAGTGATAGTAGGCCCCAGGTGTGGTAAAGATGGACGTAATGCCCCAATTGTAGAACCAATTATATCCATGTGAACCGGCAACCCCAACCCATTCGTGTACAACCACTCCGAACCCAACAGCTTCAATAACAATCCATCCAAAGAAACCAAATTATACCAAACAGTTGTACTGGCTATGAATGTGACAGTACAGAACGTTTCAAGAGAAATTACCCAAAGTTGAACCAAGGTGTCGTTGGAAGATGAACCTCATGACAAGCATCAACCTCTGATCAAGCAAGGAGCCGTGCTGTTGTGAGTAGTTTGAATAAAGCACGTCATGATCCAAAGGCGGTATTAAGTATGTTGTAGTTTTAAAGCAATAGGCTTCAGTGATAATTTTACGGTCGCCGATAGAAGTTAGTTCCTGTTAACCTCCTACCATTTGGAAAGATACCGATTAGTGAAACTATAGAACCCTATGCTGTAGAATCGCTAACGGTAAACCCCTAATGGTTAACTAAATTGTTCTGAATTGTCCTATTATTCTGAACGATTAACCTTTCCTTATTGATCTACGACCAGTAAAGTTAAGAAGTTTTGACGTAATAGTTAACATGGATTGGCTAACTCGACATGAAGCTGAAATCGAATATGAAAAGAAGATGATTAGAAGCTCTCTTTCGGACGATGAAGCGATTAGATACAGAGAAAAGTGTACGATTTAAAAGAAAACATATAGAAGATATCCCGGTGGTACGCGAATTTCCACAAGTTTTCCCAGAAGAACTTCCTGGATTACCGCCAACCCGACGGGTCGAATTTAGAATCGATTTAATGCCTCAAGCTGGCCCTGTTGCTAAAGCACCCTACCGACTTGCACCAACTGAAATGCAAGAATTATTGGATAAGGTTTTATACGACCTAGTTAGTCACCATGGGGTGCACCAGTGTTATTTGGGAAATGAAGGACGGAAGTGTTAGGATATGTATTGATTAGGGAGAATTGAATAAAGTGACGATCAAGAATAAGTATTCACTTATTCGAAGTAAATAATCTGTTTAACCAACTGCAAGGGGCGATTTATTTTTATAAAATTGATCTTTGATATAGTTATCACCAAATGAAAAATCCAAGAGGAGGACGTTGCAACAACAGTGTTTCGGACTCGTTACGGCCATTATAAATTCTTATTTATGCCGTTCGTGCTAACAAATGCGCAGGCAGTGTTCATGGAACTCATGAGCCGAGTCTGTAAACTTTATTTTGACAAACTTGTCATAGCATTCATTGATGATATTTTGATATATTTGCAACGTAAAGAAGAGCACGAACGACGGTTAAGGAAAATTGTGGAAGTGTTAAAGCAAGAGGAGTTGTACGCGAAGTTTTCGAAATGTGATTTTGAATACAGAAAGCATAATCCCTTGGTCATGTTGTAAAGCAACAAGGATTGCACATAGATCCAAATAAGATAGAAACCATTAAAATTGGCAGTCACCCAAGGCGCCAAAGGAAATGCGCCAATTTTTAGGACTAGCCGGAGACTATCAGCGGTTTATTGAAGAATTTTTTTAGCATTACCCAACTCATAATCCTTTGTACGATGCAAATGTACAAATTTTATAGATGATAAGAGACCGCAGTCTCATATTCAACGAAGATGGGTCGAGTTGTTAAGCGATTATGACTGTGACATCCGTTATCACCCCGGCAAGGCTAACGTCGTAGCCGATGCCTTGAGTAGGAAGATCGGGTTAAGCCATTGCGAGTGCGAGCGCTGGGGATGATAGTCTAGTCGAACCTTTCGGACCTGATTCGAGTCGCTCAACGTGAGGCGTTGAAAGAGGAACAATTGGAAAAGGAGGTAACTTTACGGCAATGAGAAGAATTTCGAACAGCACGTGGACGAAATTCTCTACTTCCAAAAATCGGGTTTGGATTCCGACCCTCCATGACCTTCGTGAATTAATCATGGACGAAGCGCATAGATCGAAATATTCCATACATCAGGGATCGGATTAGACTATTGATGACACGGATATCTGAAAGGATTTTATTAATGGCCGAGTTTGGAGAAAGATATGATTACGTATGTTGGGGAATATTTAAGTTATGCAAGAGATAAGGCTGCACACCGAAAACCCTAGGGAACGCCATAACAACAGAAAATTCGCCAATGATAGTGGGAATAGATTACAATGGATTTCGGGACGAAAATTCCCAAGGTATATCAAAGGCATGATGTAAATTGGGTAATCGCGGATCGATTAACCAATCCTCGCATTTCATCCCAATCCATGACGATTACCACAATGAACTCTCGCCCAAGTTCATGATGGTGAAACGGTATCTCGTCGTGGAGTACCATTTTCAATTATCTCAGATCGAAATAGTCATCCTACTTCCATTATTGGAAGGCGGGGAAGGAAGCATCGAGAGCTTGAAGCTTTCTATGGGTGAAGTAATTATCACCAATTTGTTAAATTGAAAATGGGCGTCGCTCAAGCCATAAGATTTGAATCGATTCGAGAATCAACCAATCGGATTTATAATATTTAAGATAAGTTGAAAGCAACGCGAGATTGGCAAAGGATTTATGCCAACATTCAAAGAAAACCATTGTCACTGGAAAGAGGTGACAAGGCATTTTTAAGGCATCACCTTAGAGAGGTGATATGAGGTTTGGCAAAACCGAAAATAGCTCCTTAATATATTGGACCTCATGAGACTATCTCCAGGATTGGTCATTTAGTTTATCGATTAAAGTACTCCAGGGGCTAAGTACTATACGTGACGTTTTGCCATGTACACGGATTGAAAAGTACCTAAGCGATGAGGCAACGAAAGTACTAGTAATGGAGGTACTCATAGAAGACATGCTTGATATCATAAATAATCCTGTAGAGATAGTAGACGGGAAAACTAAACAGTTTGGACATACCAAGCTTTATTGATTAAGATTAAGTGGAATTCACAGCGAGGACCAGATTATATCTGGTAACGCGAGGGGGAATTCTGAAGTAAAAACCCCCACCTTTCTCTCGGAAGGGGATAGTGGGAGTGTAAAATTTCGAGGACGAAACATCTTAACGGGGGGAGAATGTAACGATTCCGACTAAACCAGGTATACCCTTGCCGGTAGACAATAGTTACGCTATATGTAATGTCGGGTACATGAATTACCATAGTAATTATACGAGAATACATGGTTCACTGTATTGATTGTAAGTGAATATATAATTCATCGTATTGAATATGCGATTAATCGATCGATAGTTATTGAAACCCGAACGAATCGAGGGTTCAATTATAGACGATATCTATAATATTTAGTGATGTTACGAAGTATTAAAGCTTCGGGATAAGTGAATTAAAGCACAGAAAAAGAATTTCGATTTAATGGTAAGTCGGTGCTTTAAACGAAACCTGTAATACCAAACCGAGCAAGATACGATCGATCAAGCCGAAAAAGATGCGCAATTATTAATAATATGATGTTTTAAGTTAAAGAAAGTCATGGTTTAAGTTTTTAAAGTTTTTAAAGTGGTTTTATATAAATTTCATTTTTAAGCCGAAAACGACCGTTTTAGCCTCGTTTTAAGCCGAATTAAACATTTAACCGAAAAACGAACTGAACCAGATTATCCAAAACATTATCCGGATTGCAAATATCCAAACATGTGGCTAGAAATGGAAAGGTGGGTCCCACCCCACCCCTCCTTATTTCCGATCGGACCCAAAGGGTCTCACCCCATTCCTTTATTTCTTTTTTTTTATCCACCATTGCAAGATCTTCATTTCCTCTCAACATCATGAACTAAAAACCGAGAATTTTAGCAAGAAAACCGAGGTAAAAAGTCGAGTTATTTAAGTTTCCATCTTCGTTTTTTGAGTTTATTTGCAAGAAAATGAGGTTTCAAAGATGAAAACCGATTCTTGCATGATCAAGTGATGTATACGGGTTATACAAGGGATCTTGGTCCAAGAAAGGAGTTAAACGAACCAAAAACGAATTTTTACGGTTTAAACTTTAGTTTTGAAACAATAACCGAAACTATAGTGTAAGAGGCTTGATTGTGAGTGTAACTTGCTTGGTATTGTGGTATGTTGGTTGTAGGTTCTGTATTTAGTGGTAGATAGGTTGGAAAGACGAGTGTGTAGCTTGTAGTGGCGGAAAACAAAAGGTGTATTCGGTTTATGTTCGGTTATGAGTGTTGTGGACAAATTGTGGTGCGTTTAGATTTAGGCTACGAAATTTCACAGGGATGATTCACACATGAAAATAAGAGTTCTGTGAAATTTTGGTAATTTTTGGACAAAGGATGAATATTTGGTGAATTTAATGCTCGGTTTTGGCTAAAAATGGTGAAAAATTGTTAATTATCATGAAATATTCTGAAAAATTCCAAATAAGCTTTTTATAATATTTTTAAGTCATACACAAAATTTTAGGTCAGTTGGAGAAGTCTAAGTAGGCTTTTCGGTTAAACGAGTTCTAGGGTTTTCTAGCTCGGTTTTAGTGAAAAATGCATGTAAAAAGAGATTTTGGTTCTGGAAAATTTACAGGGGACTATGTGGATGGCAAGAGTCATCCAGGAAAAATTTGGAATTTTTCTAAGGTCGTTTGGTATTTACGACATATTTAGTATTTAAATGGTGTTTAAAAATAGATAAATAAATTTTAAATATAAAAATTAATTCTGGAAATATTTTTATAAAATTCCCCACTGTCAAAAAGTGATTTGTGCAAAATTTCAAGATCCGAGACTAAATGGATAATTATTTGTGCTAAAAGGAAAATAAAAACAAACTTTTAAAGCTTAAAACGCGTAAACCGGTAAAGCATGCCTAAACGAGCTGACTGGTGTATAAAAACCCTAAAAATGAACTATTTTCATATAACTGAGTTAAACAAGTAAAAATAAATCATCCGAAAATAATTCGGATGATTTGGGTAATTTTATCCGATAAAACAGTTTCCGGTGCTCTAAAGACGGAAACGGGTCCCGCGGCCAATCGGGGCGTCTAAACCGAGTTCTAATTTCAAAACTTTAATTAAATTATCAGTCAGCAACTATTTTCGGGTCGTGTGTGACCAAACTCATTTTGAAACGTAAAATCGGATATCCGTGCTAGGCACGCAAAACGGGGAAAACAAACTGGTAGTAATTTTGACTATTGAACTCTAAACGATATCACAATCTGAGTCCGGAGAAGTGTTTCTGGGTTAACATTGCCCCCGGAATGGGTACAGCACTGGGTTAACAGTGTCCCCAGATGTACTGGTTAACACGGTTAAAGATTATATAAACTATAATTGTATAATAACGATCGTAGGGATCATATTACAGATTGGACGTGTTAACTGATAATGATTGTTGTTACCTGCTTGCATGTGCTAAGGTGAGTTTCACGAGCCCCTTTTTCTGAATTGTTTTTAAATATTTTCCCGGGGCGGAAAGCATGTTACTATTGAAATGTTTAAGTACATACTGAACGCATGGATTTGCGTGTATTTATAAATATTTGATTTTACGGGAATCGTACGGAATGGGTACAGTACTGGGTTAACAGTGTCCCCAGATGTCCCTAGAAGTGTTTCTGGGTTAACATTGCCCCCGGAATGGGTACAGTACTGGGTTAACAGTGTCCCCAGATGTCCCTAGAAGTGTTTCTGGGTTAACATTGCCCCCGGAATGGGTACTGTACTGGGTTAACAGTGTCCCCAGATGTCCTTAGAAGTGTTTCTGGGTTAACATTGCCCCCGGAACGGGTACAGTACTGGGTTAACAGAGGTTTCACTTGTGGGCTCAGCATAATTACATCGATAATATTATATTATGATATGGATTTATCATGGTTTACTCAAATTCTGAAACTCACCAACTATTCGTAGTTGACCCGTTTTCTCACATGCTTTTCAGGTACAATTAAGATGAAGTGATTGCTTACGTGCTAAGTGCTTGATGTGTGTAAGATTTGCGTGTGGGATGTTAGGATACATTATATTAAATAGAATTATGTATCATATTGTATGATGAGTGTATCACCTAGACGGTAATGAAATATGAGATAATGTAATTTGAAGTATATTAATGTATTCAGTTTTCTTTATAAACAATGTGGTTGATATCAGAGGTGTCTGTTGCATCCCGTTTACGTTTCCGCTGCGGTTACGGGGTGTTACACTTTGCTCCGTTGCCCATGAAGATACTTGTATCTCCTTTCTTGAAATGCTTATTTCTTTTGAACTCCTGTAACAAATTGCAAATATGAGTTCCACATCCGGTATCCAATAACCATGTTTTAGAAGAAATAACATTAAGATCAATATGAATCATGAAAGTCGTACCCGAGGTTTGCCCCGCATCCCTCGTTGCTTTCAACTCTTTGAGATAGGTTGGACAATTCCTCATCCAATGTCCTTTCTCACCACAACCAAAGCACGGGTCGTTTAAGCTAACTTTTAGCTTCTTTTCCTTTGGTTTGGGTGGTTCCGCTTTAGCTTTCCCTTTGACCTTACCCTTGACGTGTCCCTTACCTCTAGCAACCTTTGCTTTAGGTTCCGGGTGACGCCTCTTCACCGATTGTGTTTCTTCCATATGACATGCATAGAGTGCTCGAACCGTTTCAAAGTGTTCCACCCTACCTTGAGTAAGGAACATTTCTTTAAGTTGAGTTATCATGTCATACGCCCCATGATTCTCGAAATCCTTTTGGATCTCAGGAATCATTATTCCCAACATCAGGCAAGAAACTTGCACCGAATCCTCGGTGTATTTTAACCAATCGTTATAGGCATCTAAATCGTCAATGTTTGGTTCATCGGGAATATGATCATCCAATATGTAGGACCCATTTTTTCTTGTTTGAGAACAATTCTCAAATTTCGATACCAATCCATAAAATTATTATGGTTAAGACGATCCTTATCAAGTATAGCTCTTAGTGATAGGTTATGCACGGGTGGGATAATTGCGTTAGGTGGATTGTTGATTGCGGACATCTTTCAAGATAACAAAGTTCACTTTTAGTATTTTCGATATCAATAAATTTTAATCTTTAATACCCTTTAATTTCTCCGAGACAATTATTGATTAAAATCTAGAATCCAACGTTTCATTCAAATAGTAGTTAGGTGACCCTATTCTACTATTCAAATTAACAAGGTAGTCAACGTTTGACAATTGCAACCCTTTGCAACTTCTAGTTTTATGGGATCGGTTAAACATCATATGTTTAGTTGGCATGTTTAATCCCATCAACACCTTTGAACGCCATGTGCCGGTGACCCTATTCACATGGTTTCAAATCAAATCGTCCTACTTACACACACGTGTGAGTTTACATATACAAGTGGTTAGGTGACCCTCATCCCACAAGTATTGTAAAACCACCTCAAGATCACAAGTTTTCTTAAATGTGGCTAGGTGACACTTACCCCACATCAAGTCTACAAGTGACTTAAGTGTTGTATAAAAGGATGGTGTTTAACTTGTTTTAAAAGGGATTTTAGTTTTCAAAATTCTAGATTGGAAAACTATATAATTTACCTTCCATTTGCATGCATTCAAATGTATGGTACCTTTGAAAACCAATTTTCAAGTTCCTTTTAATAAAACCCATTTATTGTGAAATCATTAACCTTTAATAAAACCAATTTTATTACCTAATGATTTCTAAGGAACCAATTTTATGCAAGTTGTTGACATTAAGTTTGTTAATTATCCTTATCCAAATAAGATAAAACAAAATATATAAATCAACCATGCAAGCATAAATAAACAACCACAAGTTCATAACCTTAGCCACTTAATCTTGGCTACACTTGTTGACCGAAACAAGTGTGCCAAAAGGTCTCTCCTAAAGGACGAGAAATGACATAAGGCATGTGTCGGTGAACTCCCACTTGATCCCGCATCCATATGCTTCAAGTGTCCACCTTGTATTGTGACCTTTCACTTTATTTGGGCTTCCAATGGGCTCCAACTTCAGCTCCTAGCTTCCTTGGGCCTCCACGTTTGGGCTTTGGCCTTTGGGCTAAAATCCCATCTTGGTATATATAAGGTCCATTAAGGCCCAAAACCAAAACCGTAACCTTGTTGCATCTTCTTTTACAAATAATATATCCTAATACATTTTTTTCTAGTAAAAGAAATACAACTAATCTACTAATTATTACAAACCAATATAAATGAATAAATAGATTACAAACCCAAATAAAAAAATATTACAACCAAATTGAATATTGAATAAATCACAACACAAACACACATCCAAACACAAGGTCATGGCTAGGTTATGAACATCCAAATGCACATCCAAATATGCAAGTATTACATCTCTAAATGGTCCCCCTTGTAAACCTCAAACTTTCGGCCAAGGATAAGAAAAACCGAAAGTTTCGGGTTTTGTCCAAACAAAACAACCAATCATCCAAATGACATAATTCTTCAAGATTATCACATGCATGTAAAGTATATCCTTGAAGAACCAAGGGGTAACCAAAAGCCCCAAAAATTTCGGCCATATGGTGAACCACACCATAAAACCCGAAAATTTTTTAGATCTATTGATGCATGTATCCGTATAAGCGGCTCTTGATGCCATTGTTGGGTTTTAACAAGATTATCAAAGTCCAAAATAACCATTTATTAAGGAAAACGCAACGGAAGATATAAATTTAAATCTTTTTATATTGATTAATATAAAACCCATTTTATATGTAAAACCCAAGCCCCGGATCCATATACGAATTACATGCATACCAAAACTAACAACCATATGGGGTTTATGTAATACAACCTTTCAAGAGGCAAGAAGATGAAGGAGATGACGGTTTGAATGGCTAGCCTTCAGTGGAGAAGAGCCTCAAGCTTGTATACCCTCCAAGCCTTCAACAAACACTTTGCTTGCTAGGATTTATTCACTCTTGCACTTGAAAGATAAAAACCTCTTGTGTTTTCTTCTTCCTTGAACCGAAATCAAAGAGAGAGAGAGAGAGAGAGAGAGAGAGAGAGAGAGAGAGAGGTTGAAGAGAGATTTTGCATGTAATATGGTTGGGTGTGAAAATGTTGTGTCCCAAGAAGATATTAATAAGAGAAAATGAAGTTTAAACAAAAGGGTGGTAATTTTCCCTCCAAAAGTGGGCTGGTCTTACTAGAAATTATTTTCTCTTTCTTCCTGGAAACAGAGTAATACTCCATGTACTTGTCTCAGGAATAATACTCCATGTATTAGTCATAGGTCTATTGAAACTTTATGACATTTAACACTTTTAATATGCCATAAGTTTCATGCAACATACCACAACCATTATCATATATATATTATTTAACCAACTTAAATAATATCATAAGATAACATCTCTAAATAAATTATCCATATAATTTATCGATTCCTCAAGTGCAAATATTTAGAAACCCATTTTCTAAATATCATAAGTGCTAATATTTATTTGTTAGATCATATCTACAATAAATATTATGGTGTTTGTCTAGCTTGTTATTGGGTATGACCCGACTTGGATCATATCGTACTAGCCACATCAACTCTAATATGTGTCTTGGGCAGACCGATTCCTACATTTATCATATGAAAGACAAGACATCATTTTTGTATAGAGAGGTCAAAGAGGAAATATAAGTGGATTAACCACCTAGGTTTAAGGATCAAAAACATCCAACTCATAATTACAAGTTGGATAAAGCTCCTTATGGTTTATATCAAGCTCCACGGGCTTGGTATGTTACCATAGCGGATCATCTTCTAGAGCATGGGTAAGCACAAGGAACTATCAATCAGACCCTATTCATCAAGAGAGTTAAGAAACATATCATAATGGTTCAAATCTATGTGGATGACGTCATTTTAGGATCCACAAGTCACAAGATATGTGTAGAGTATGACGCGTTCATGAAGAAAAGATTCGAAATGAGTTCTCTTGGAGAAATGACTACTTTCTTTGGTCTTCAAGTTCGTCAGAGTTCAAATGGTATTTTCCTGCATCAGGGAAAATATGTTGATGATATGTTAGTTAAGTTTGAGATGTAAGACTCCTAGATTGCCACGGCACCCAAGGCTAAATGACCAATGCTTACCTCAGATCCAAAAGGGAAATTCGTAGATCAAATGCTATATAGTCGATGATCGGATCCCTAATGTATCTAACCTCTTATCGCCTTGACATCATATTTGCTGTCTGTCATTACGCAAGATATTAGGCTAACCCTAAACTTTCTATTTTAATTGTTTTTAAAATAGTTTTTAGATAATTGAAAAGGACGCCAAAGTTAGGTCTTTGGTATCCTTATAATTTAGACATTGATCTATATGCCTAAAACAACTATGGAGGTTGTGATATTGTCAAGAAATCTACATCTATTGGATGTCAGTTTTTAGGAGACAGACTCATCTCGTGGCCATGCAAGAAGGGATAAACTGTGTCTTCATCCACTACTGAGGCTGAATATGTGGCTGGAACAAAGATATTTGACGGGTTGATGTGTTTCACATAAGATGGTTTACGACTTGGGGAATATGAAACCGAAATCACATGAGTGGTTTCGGCTTGGGCTTGGATATTATCTATGGGCTTGGCCATAGGCCTTTGTATCGGAAACCCTATATATAGATTGCTTTAAGTTATTTTAGTGTTGAACATATATAGAGAATTTTGATAGCCACCATTGATTTGTGGTTTTTGTTTATGTATCTGACGATATACTAATAATATTGTTGTTCATTTACTCATCTACTCATTTGTTCATCATTGCTACCATTGATAATATGAGCCCATATAGAGAATTTTGATAGCCACCATTGATACCTTATTATTCGTGTTGTTGTTCATTTACTAATCTACTCATTTGTTCATCATTGCTCTTGAATCACTACGTTAACTAGGTTCCACCTACTTAATATGTGTTTTTTGATATCATATTGTCAAGATCCGAATTTGGGACATAAAAAATACATTAAGCTAATATATCTAAAGGTTATTATTTTAAACAACTACAATAATTATAGTGAAATATATATTTTTCTTTTAAGCTTTCCAAACTCCAAACGTTGAATCTAATCTCTGTATTTTACGCATTCCTCCATTTTCAGTGAACATTATTTTTTATTTTATAAATATTTTCTTGTATCCCGTCCAGAAAAAAAACTCGACCATTTCCGCTCACTTATTTACTCTGTTCGTCTTTAACTCTCTTAACTTTACTAAGTGACTTTCATAACCTATTTTTTCCATGTTTTATAAGTATCTGAGGTGTAAAACATTACCTTGATTTCTCGTTAATTAAAACTCTTTGTTTACCAAATGATTCGCAATGATGTCATGCATGTTAATAATATTTCCATCATACTATTTATGATGACTATACGTGAATATGTGCAATGTGTTTATTATTTAGATGGTGATTATTCACAAACTCAAACACAAAGTGGGATGGATCCGACGAGACGTATCTGCATGAATGGTGGTATCATTTTTATTCACCTAGGTTAATATGAATGGTGGTATCATTTTTATTCACCTAGTGTGGAGCATCATTATCATTCCCTAGGTTGGGCGTTATTTTTTGTTGCATTCGATTTACTTAATGGTTGGATATATATTACATTATGACATGTGAATCGTCAATCATTTTTATATTATTTATGTATCAACTTATGAAATCACACCAACATTTGTGTTAACAAAAACATATAATTTTAACTTGCTGCAGGTTGAAGTTAAATTTGAGGATTAAAGACTAGATAGTTGGACTTTTAGGTTACTCTAAAAATATAATTCATATTAAATTTCTTGTATCGTTATCTGATTTATGATAAATTGTGTACTTGTAATTTAATTAAATAAAGTAATTATTAATATCACTTTAATAGTGCCTACAAGCAATGAGAATAATCTTTGTTGTAATGCCCCAACATATAAACCGCCTGAGGTTAGGGTGTTACATTGTTAACATTTTAATTTGTCACACCTCAAACTATAGCAGATTTTACGTTGGTGAGAGAGCGATTGTTCATAACACATGTAACTAATAAAAGTTTAGATATATTTATTAAACAATATTAAAGCATCTCACACATAATTGAATTTGTTCAGACAGAACATAATAAAATATAACAAAAAATGTGTCTATTTGACTATTTGACGAGGTCCATATGAAATTCCTATATGGCAAAGCTTTTTGTATAACTCAAATTTGGTGGCATGCGTCATGTATAAAAATATGTGTCAATTAAAATACTTGGTGGTGTTGATACAACGAAAATAATGTCATCTTATGGTGGTAAGACTGAAGAGGAAAGACCAAGAACAAAAATATTGATTGGTCATCTTGCAAGTGCGGCTTATGTTTAACCTCCTAATGCTAGATGGAAGAACTATCATTAATTTTCTGATGATGAAGGTGGTTATGATAATCATGAAGATAATGATGGTAATGGGGAAGATGGTGGTGATGTGCAACCATAACCAGCTATACAAAGGTATAGTAGGAAAGAGAATGGAAAGAAGAAAATCATTGAAACCAAGGAGTTAGAGAGATCAAGAATGAACAGGATTATCAACATGGATAATCATGATCTGACAACGCCAAATGTTCTACCAGTTGTACCCCAACCAACCTGTATAATACAAAGGCTGACAACAACTCAAGCATCTACAATAGTGCAAGATATTCCGGCTCTTACTCTAGTACAAACTGTATCTTCCAATCCTTTGTTTCCAAGTATTACACAAGTCTCACTTCAACCCATATTGTAAGAAACTCAAGTTACATCTACAACTTCTCCAATTATTATAGAAGCTACAACTATAACAGCAACACCTAACACTCCTAGTCAGCCATGGTCTTTTTTGTTACAACAATTTCAATCTCTCTAATAAAAAAATTCTTTATGGATAATACTACTTTCCACCGACCTTAAGGTTTACATGATAAGGGGTGTAGCATTTTTGTTGATGCACCATTATAACAACAAGCGTTATATTTAATGAACTTGGTATTCTTGCAACAAGCTCAAATGATTGATGATAAAATATTGGTTAATGAGATGCATGAGCGTGAAGATAAAATGATCCAAGGATTTTTCGGTCTCTTGATAACGACAAAAAAAAAGGAATTAGAATTAAAAAAAAACATTTGCTTCTTAGGAGGGGGGGGGGGGATTATCAAACTGCAATGCAAAGATGATGAACTGAGAAAACTGAAGGGAAATAACAAACACGATGATCCCGAGGTAAAAAATACAGGTGATAAGAAACAGTTTTCTGCTGGTACAACCACTCAGGAGGAGTCTTCGGTAAAAGAAGTGATTGTTCATGAAACATATGCTGACGCGCTTCCTGTAGAGACTAGAAAGATCAATAGATAATGTTTTGGTGATGAAGCCGGTGTTATACAAGGTCAAATTAATGCATATGAGACAAGGAGTGAGAGTTTTTTGCTCATAGCTTATTAAAAAAGTATATTTTTATGTTGTTAGAGCTTAATGAAAAAGAGGTTGAAGTGATGGATGAAATGAATAAAGATGTGGAAATTGAAGATTGTTTTTCTGATAATGATGAAACTCAGGCTACTAATGATAGCACGATCTGTGATGAAGTTGATATTGAAGATATCACTTCGGATGAATATCCTGATCTATACAAGAATCAAACAACAAACGAAAAATACTGTTATTCTCATGTAGAGTTTTTGAAAAGGCTGAGGAGATTCTCAAAAGAAAAATAGAGAGTGGGGATATATAATGAGTCAGAGAGAGTATAACTCTTAAATATTCCACAAATACTGTGGGTACCAAGTTGCCTTGACCTCACCTATGTTAACCCATCTTTAGAACTCTGGTTTCAACCACATGTTAGCACCCGTGTCATCTGACGACCGTTAAGTCATCTTACCTAGGTGATTCATTTTCTTTTTATCGTTAGTTTCGTTAAGTTTCACCGTTAGTTAAGTTAAAATAGATAAGTTAGTTTTAAATAAATAAGATAAAGAAATATATTATTTAGGCAGGACTAAGATTAGGTTTAATTATCTAAGCCTTTCTCACATGTCTTTGTGTTCGACATCCGAACTTTCATTAGATTGTGCTGCTATGAAATCGGTACACTTGTCGTTTGTGTGAAGCTTAGTTAAGATTTTTTGTTTTTATAATTTTAAGACTTAGTGTTGAATTGCGAGAATTAGTTATTAATATTTATATATATAACTTTTCGGTCATCAAGTTTTTTGCGTCTTTGTCGGGGACACGGTTTGAGGCGATTAGTTTGGGGACTTTCCTTTTGTATTTTTGTATATATCTAGATTAATATTTTTAGTTTAGTTTTTATCTTATCTTATTATTAAATGTTTAGTTTTAGTTTAATTTTAATTCATTTTCGTCTACAACTATCTGGTGCCCGTGATCAGTTTATGTTTTAAGTGTGCAGTAATGGAGACAGAATGGTTTCAAAGAACAAAAATATTACACCATTTGGCATATGGGATAAAGAGGATTCTGGATTGCAAATAGAGAAATTGAGTGAAACCCCGATTACGTTTGATGTTTGATTTAAGGGGGAATCTTCTGGTTTATGAAAACTCATCGGGTGAATTCATTGAGCAAATACCATATCCGAATGAGGTAATGTTTTATTGGTTATGCATCATCCATGATAAAAATCCAAATTCCCCATTTCCGACCCCACAAGCTTTAGATTGAATTCGGCTTGGTTTAATGAGTCAGTCACAACATAGTAAGCTGATTATCAAATTTAAAGATGTGGGGATTGTGACATTTGTGACAAAACGAGGTATACCTTATTCACTACGTAGCGAGTAAACGATAAATCGGTTAATTCGTAGTGATTAAACGAGTAACAAACCGATACCGATTATGACCCGTATGTATACCGAGGGGTCATATATGAGTTATATACATATTATAGTGGCTAACATATTGATATTAAGGCCCCAGTACGTATAAAACCATTTAAACGAAAAATGTTTCGTTTAACGATACGCTATGAGTTTAAACGCAATCGTTAACACCAAAACGAGCATTGTAGCATCCGTCAAGCCGAACAAGATTTACAAAACACTTATATAACGTGTTTTAAGCAATCTGTGAAACTTTTTTGGGTTTTTACAACTATTTAAAATGTTTTTATTATTTTGCAAAATTAAGCCGAAAAACGTTCGTTTTCGCGTTGTTTATTAAACCCGAACTATTTTTCTCGCGAAAAACCAAACCCGAACTTAAATTGGACTTGAGATGGATCAAGAGTATACATTAAATGACAAAATATATATTAAAACAAGGGTGTGGAAACACCCCTTTGTTTTCTTGTTTTACAAGCTTGTAAGCTTGATATCTTTGTATCCTTTCATGCATACAACCTCTGGTCCCCTATATCTCGTAGCTTTTCAGCCAAAAACAAGAAGGTAACCATTTATTTTTGTTGATTTTTCATGATTAGATTATGTTTAAACATGAGTTTTTGTATAAAAACAAGTATTGACCATGAAAAACAATCAAAAAACAGAAGAAAACAAGTTTTGAATATTAAACATGGACATGAAACTGAAACTTAGACTTTTTTGATGATTAACGAGGATTAGGAGTGTTTAAATCGTGTTTTACGGCTTGAAAACGCGATTTGAAACCCTAACCGAAATCTAATTATTCAAGGCTTGACTCTTGATGTTACATGCTTGGTTTTGTTGTGTATTGCCTGTAGGTGATCTGATTAGTTAGTTACAACATCACAACTGTGAGAAAACCAAAAAAACACCCGAAAACCGACAAGGTAATTACCGTATTACTTGTTTAGGGGCTGTTTGTGCTTCGATTGTGACGTACTTTTTTTTAGCTTGTGAAACTTTTCAGGGAAATTAGGGATCATGTAATTGAGTCCCTGTTAAAATATGGTAATTTTTCTATAAACGGAGAATATTTGGCGAATTTATTACCGTTTATTCGTGTTTATTCGGTAAAAATAGTTAAACTTCATGAACAATTATGAAATTTTGTTTGGAACCCATAAATGTTATGTGAAGATCATTGGAAAAGTTTTAGAATAATTGGAGATGTCTAAGTACTTTTTGTGCAATTGTGTTTTAATCGAGTTTTAACAGCCGAGAAACACGCAAAAAGGCATTTTTGCCAAAGAGTTAGGTTCCGGAGATTTTACAGGAGCTATATAATGATATTGAGACCACTTGGATAAATTATCAGATTTTTCGGGAGTCGTTTGGTATAAACGGAATATTTATCGGTTAATTATAACACATAAATAAATTTTTATAAATAAATAGTTAAGTATAAAAATTCTGAAAAATATTTTTATTAACTTCTACAGATTTTAATTTATTTTTACAAAAATTCTCATAATTTAGGTATAATTACATAAATAGTTATGACTATTTGAAGATTTAAATTATATTTGTTTTAACGAAACCGGCAGTTTTGTGTTTAACGGACTGACTGGTATGTCAAAATATCAAAAGTGGTCAAATATCATAGTTTTAGATAAATTTGAAAAAAACGAACTTTTTACGAGAATTCCGGACAATTCGGATGAATTGTACGCGTTTCGTTTAAACAAAACCGTAAGAAAACGGAAACGAACCCTCTGATCAATCCAGATACCGAAACCTTAAAATTCTTTTATAAATCAAATCATTTTTATCAATCAATATGTTTACTTAAGCTTATATGATTTTACCTAATCTCGAAACGCATAAACGACCAATTTGGCTAGGCTCGAAAAACGGTGAAACTTAGCCAAATTTGGTTTTGAACATTTCATAGTGTACAACGTCACAATCTAATACTACTGTCATGTTCTGGTCCTAACAGCTATACCCAGACTAATTATACAGCCAGATTTAGTTTAAGCACTGTACTGGTATTAATGGTACTATACTGGTTATAGGATTCAATCTATAATCGAGACATTCTAGTTACTGATACGTACCACCAGCTTGAACAACATTAAGGTGAGTTTCATGACCCCACTTTCTAAACTGTTTTACGAAATTTTGGGGTGGAAAGCATGTTTACATATACTTATATACTTGAAAACGTGTGATGATGTGAATTATCTAAGTACTAACACTTGAAAGTCCTCACAAACACAAGTGATTAACTTTGTGCCGGTGACGTGTGGATAGTACTATCGGTTTGACAAACCCAACAGACAGGGCCGGAGGGGTATGCCGGAACATGTTAACCCAGTTTCACATTGTCATTACACTTGTTACATTCTGCTATGTGGTGTTAGACATAGTACATACTTGGGGGAAAGTGGTTGTTAAATGCCAACGGGAGTGCATGGGCAGGGGGTGGCCATGTGTTTTATCTCGTTTCGGTTTCACTTGTGGCTTAGTATAAAAACATCATACACATACATACGTACATACTTACTTACGATGAACTTTACGAACTCATATACTGGTTTTGTTCATACTCGTGAAACTTGAAACTCACCAACTAGACGTAGTTGACCCGTTTTAAAATGCTTTTCAGGTGAGCCCAAATTGGAATAATTTGCTTATGTGCTCGGTGCTAGAATGGAAGTGAATCGCTGTACATAGACGCTAGCATATATATTAAAGAATAAGCAATCACGCGAATCGGTTATGTGATTTTCATCTAGTTTGTAAACATAATACCTACCAATGTAATATGATGTAAATTAGTTTGTTGAATTTCTTTATAAACAATGTGGTTGATACCAGAATTATCTGTTACATTCTCGTATTACGCTTCCTTAATTACCTAGTCGGGGTGTGACAGAAGTTGGTATCAGAGCCATTGGTTATAAATAATTAGGAAGTCCCTTAGGATACCCTAATATAACCATAGGTTCGTTAGCTCTGGGAATAAAATAATATTAAATAATATATACTGACGATTCTCGTGATGAATGCGAATGGACAAGTGGGTTATTATGGTCCGGAACATAATGACGGACTTGTTTGTACGAGGGAATTCGAGAAGAAGTCGATAAACATCCAATTGGTAAAAACAGCAAAATATGTGTGTAAAATGCATTATTAAATATATGTACATAAATAATTTTGGGTGCTTATGTGTATAAATACCTGCATGTATTTTATTATGATTAATATAATTGAAAAATATTAATAGTATTACTAACCCTTGTGGAGAGACAGGTCGAGAGTTACAGATCGCCTATCTTACGAAGTACCGTTACTATATAAATATGAAGAGGATCCAGAAGAGGAACCCGAAGAGGAATCGGAGGAGGAAGAAATAGGTGAGAGTTTGGGGGACCTCGTAGTGCCACACGAGGTGCCGATTGACCAGCCTGACTTATCGGTCTACCGATGCGATAGTTACCTTCCTAGGGAATCACCTAGGCTAGAGACTGGAGCTACTAGTGCTTATCATTCACAGATTAGAGCACCCAGATCCCCTACTCCACCTGTGCAGCATACACCAGTACCCCCACCTACTATTAGGAACCGTTAGACTGCTCGCATGAGCATGCGCCGACCTGAGCACAACTATCCCCCACCTCGGTCTACATACCATAGGGGAGAAACATCACGTGTCCAGGTCACTGATATACCTGTTCACACCTGGGGTCTACCAACACCAATACTGGAACCACCTTTTCTATCTAATTCAGCATGGTTGGGTGTAGTGAATGATCAGTTATTAGAACAATCCACTCGATAAGCAACCTTAACCATCATAGATACGACTTGCAAAATCATATGTTGTACCTGCAGCGAGAAGTGAGGGACGTACAGAGGTCGAATGCTCACTACTGTTGGCGTCAGGATCGGGCGATGACCTTGTTTGGAGTTCGTATGGCGGTTATTAAAGCACTAGTGGCTGCTGTTGTGTGATTGTTGTACCATGTACTTATGAATGGGTAGAACACTAGTAGTATAGTTTGGTTGTATATAGCCTTTTGACATCCCATGCAACAATTTGTAGCAGCATGTTGGCCTGACTTGGGAACTGTTTACGGTTTAGCACTATTTCATCCACTGACCCTTACCAGGTTAAGTCTATATGTCACTTAGTGACAATTTTTTATACGCATATTCAAGCGCTGGCCTATACCAAGTTAAGCCAATGCGCTAATTTTGGGATGCGTTTGTACAGTAATGATTATGGGTAATACAAATGTGTTCTTTGGCATAGTTGTGTGTTTATGTTTATTGTTATAGAATGGATCTGGAGAGAAAACTAATACTATATCTGAGGCGGAGGTGGGCGAAATGATTGCTCACCAACTACAAGCAGTGATACCGACTATTTTAGCGCTAGTAACTGCTGGCATACTTAAAAATACAACCATTAAACAACCGTCGAGCATTGATACAACTGATAATACTACACCTCCTTCGAACACTAATGCAGCTACGAATACTATTTCCTCGTTGAATACAAATAATGTCACGAATACAACTCCCCCACTATATACTAATATTTCTGGTAACACGAATCCCCCGCATCGAGAATGTTCGTATGAACAGTTTATATCGTGTAGACCTATAAATTTCAGTGGTACTGAGTGTAACGATTCCGACGAAACCCGGTATACCCTAACCGGTAGACAATAGTTACGTCATATTTAATGTCGGGTACATGAATTACCATAGTAATTATACGAGAATACATGGTTCACTGTATTGATTGTACATGAATATATAATTCATCGCATTGAATATGCGATTAATCGATCGATAGTTATTGAAACCCGAACGAATCGAGGGTTCAATTATAGACGAAATATATGATATTTAGTGATGTTACGAAGCATTAATGCTTCGGGATAAGTGAATTAAAGCACAGAAAAAGAATTTCGATTTAATGGTACGTCGGTACATTAAACGAAACCTTTAATACCAAACCGAGCCAGAGACGATAGATCAAGCCGAAAAAGATGCGCGATAATTAATAATATGATGTTTTAAGTTAATAAATGTCATGGTTTAAGTTTTTAAAGTTTTTAAATCGGTTTTATATAAATTTCATTTTTAAGCCGAAAAATGACCGTTTTAAACCTCGTTTTAAGCCAAATTAGACATTTAACCGAAAAACAAACTGAACCAGATTATCCAAAACATTATCCGGATTACGAGAATCCAAACATGTGGCTAAGAATGAAAGAGGTGGGTCCCACCCCACCCCCCTCAAATTCCGATCGGCTCCCATACACCCCATTCCTTATTATTTTTCTTTTTTTCACAAACACATTCAACAATCCATGAATCCTCTCCACTTGATGATCTAAAACCGGGAGTTTGTAGCAAGAAAACAAGGTAAAAAATCGAGTTAATCACGTTTCCATCTTCGTTTCTTGAGTTGGTTTGTAAGAAAATGAGGTTTCAAAGATGAAAACCGATTCTTGCATGATCAAGTGATGTATACGGGTTATACAAGGGATCTTGGTCCAAGAAAGGAGTTAAACGAAACAAAAACGAATTTTTACGGTTTAAATCTTTGTTTTTGAATCATAACCGAAACTATAGAGTAAGAGGCTTGATCGTGAGTGTAACTTGCTTGGTATTGTGGTATGTTGGTTGTAGGTTCTGTATTTAGTAGTAGATAAGGCGGAAAGACGAGTTTGTAACTTGTAGTGGCGGAAAACAAAAGGTATATTCGGTTTATGTTCGGTTTTGGAGTTTTCGGACAGATTGTTGATGGTTTAGAGTTAGGTCATGAAATTTTACAGAGGTGTTAAATACATGAAAATATGAGTTCTGTGAATTTTGGTAATTTTTGGACAGATGATGAATATTTGGTGAATTTAATGCTCGGTTTTGGCCAAAAATGGTGAAAAATAGTTAACTATAATGAAAAATTCTGGAACATTTCAGATAAGCTTTTTATAACATGTATAAGTCACATACAAAATTTTAGGTCAGTTGGAGAAGTTTAAGTAGGCTTTTCGGTTAAACGAGTTCTAGGGTTTTCTAGCTCGGTTTTAGTGAAAATGGCATGTAAAAGAGATTTTGGTTCTGGAAAAATTACAGGGGACTATGTGGATGGCAGGGTCATCCAGGAAAAATTTGGGAATTTTATAAGATCGTTTGGTATTTACGACATATTTAGTGTTTAAATGGTGTTTAAAAATAGATAAATAAATTTTAAATATAAAAAATAATTCTGGAAATATTTTTATAAAATTCCCCACTGTTAAAAAGTGATTTGTGCATAATTTCAAGATCCGAGACTAAACGGATAATTATTTGTGCTAAAAAGAAGATAAAAACAAACTTTTAAAGTCTAAAATGCATAAACCGGTAAAGTTCGTCTAAACGAACTGACTGGTGTATAAAAACCCAAAAAAAATGAACTATTTTCATATAATGGAATTAAACAAGTAAAAATAAATCATCCGAAAATAATTCGGATGATTTGGGTAATTTTAAACGATTTAACAGTTTCCGGTGCGCTAAAGACGGAAACGGGTCCCGCGGCCAAACGGGGCGTCTAAACCGAGCTCTAATTTCACAACATTAATTAAATTATCAGTCAACAACTATTTTCGGGTCGTGTGTAACCAAACTCATTTTTGAAACGTAAAAACGGATAACCGTGCTAGGCACGCAAAACGGGGAAAACGAACTAATGTTAAGTTTGACTATTGAACTCTAAACGAAATCACAATCTGAGTCCAGAGAAGTGTTTCTGGGTTAACCTTGCCCCCAGAACGGGTACAGTGCTCGGTTAACAGTGTCCCCAGATGTACCGGCTAACACGGTTAAAGTTATACTAATAATGAGTGTATAGTAACGATCGTAGGGATCATATTACAGATTGGACGTGTTAACTGATAATGATTATTGTTACCTGCTTGCATGTGCTAAGGTGAGTTTCACGAGCCCCTTTTTCTGAATTGTTTTTAAATATTTTCCCGGGGCGGAAGCATGTTACTCCTGAAATGTTTAAGTACATACTAAACGCATGGATTTACGTGGATTTATATATATTTTATTGTACGGGAATCGTACGGAAAAGTACTAAGATGGTAATTGTCTGAGTTGCTAACATTCTAAGGCCCCGGAACACGAGTGATTAACTAAAAGCCGGTAGAGTGTGGATAGTACTATTGGTCCGACAAACCTAACTGGTCCGGCATGGATTTGATGATGTTTCCCAGCCAGTTGCACATGTCTATTTTGGGTGTTATATATATTTTGCTATGTAATGTTAGACATAGCGGTTTGGGGCAGGTTCGTGGACGGAGTATGCCACGGGGGTTGTGTGTGATAGTCAGAGGTTTCACTTGTGGGCTCAGCATAATTACATCGATAATATTATATTTTGATAATGATTTATCATGGTTTACTCGAATTGTGAAACTCACCAACTATTCGTAGTTGACCTGTTTTCTCACATGCTTTTCAGGTACAACTAAGATGAAGTGATTTCTTACGTGCTAAGTGCTTGATGTGTGTAAGATTTGCGTGCGGGATGTTAGGATACATTATAATAAATAGAATTATGTATCGTATGGTATGATGTGTGTATCACCTAGACGGTAATGAAATACGAGACAATGTAATTTGAAGTATATTAATGTATTCAGTTTTCTTTATAAACAATGTGGTTGATATCAGAGGTGTCTGTTGCATCCCGTTTACGTTTCCGCTGCGGTTACGGGGTGTTACACTGAGGAACTAAACGGATTGATAAGATGTATTGAAAAGGCTGAATCCGTAATTAACATAAGCAACTGTCCACCATATTGTATAGTTAAGTATACTACTAGCATGTTTATTAATCATGCCTTAATGTAGTGGAATATGATTGTATAAACTTAGGGAAGAGAAACGATTAACAGTATGACATGGCCTGAATTTAAAACCCTCGTATTAGAACAATTTTTCCCAAGAAATGAGATCCAGGAATTAGAACACGAATTTTTGAATTTGAAAATGAGAGGCGCTGATCATTTAAGTTACACAAATCGTTTCAGTGAATTGACTTGTTTGGGGACTTACCCCAGCCGTGAGAAGTATAGTCAATTCCACAGCCCACCCAACTTTAGAAAGTGACGTGTCATAAGTCGGCGTCGCAACTTTTGACCTTACAAGAAATGATGTATTAAGAGTACCAGGAGAATCGTCCGGTTTGAAACGAACTAGTTATACCTCTAGAACACAAGTGAAATCTCAGAATAAACGAATCTGCCCTACAACTCAAAACTATGCTATGACTAATTCCATCATGAAACAAGATACATACAAAGGGTTATTGCCAAAGTGTGGAAAGTTTAAGTTGCATCATACTAGAGAACGTCGAACGACCATATGTCAAAGAGGCGGAAATATTTGGCATTATGCCCCAAGTGGTAGAACTATAATGAATACTTCAAACCGACAGTTTCAAACAACCCAACCTCATCGTTCACAAACACCTAGTCCCCAACCAATTCGACAACAATCTAATCAACAAACCCCATCTTCAATGAGCCTCAAGATATGTTATAAGTGCGGTAGTACGAAACACTTTAGGAGACACTGCCCCAATTTGAATCCTGATATAGTAAAAGGACAAAACCAAGGGCAAACATCAACTTCCAATCCAGCTAGGGGATGCGCTTTTGTAATAGGATCGAGTGAAGCGTGTCATGATCTGAACGTGGTAACAAGTACATTCTTAGTTTCAGGCCATTATGCCTTAGTTTTGTTTGATACGGGCACCGATAGAATTTTCGTATCTGTTAACTTTTTACCCTTAGAAAATATGTCGGTGAGTGAGCTAACCAAACCATACACTATAGAACTCGCTAACGGTAAGTCTATACTTGTTAACCGAATAGTCCGAAACTGTTCCCTTATCCTAAACGACCACCCGTTACTTATTGATTTACTTCCAGTGGAATTAGGAAGTTTCGATGTTATAGTCGGTATGGACTGGCTGTCTAAGATTAAAGCTGAAATTGTTTGTAAGGATAAGACTATTAGGATACCTCTTTCGAATGATGAGGCAATGGTTGTTCAAGGCGAGAAATCTGGTACTATGTTGCCTCTCGTATCCCAACTTAAGGCATTAAAGTATTTGTGCCAAGGTTGTACATTATACTTGGCGAGCGTAACAGTTAGGGAACCCGATGAAGAGCGAATAGAAGACATCCCAGTGGTACACGAGTATTCAGATGTATTTCCGGATGAGTTGTCTGGTTTACTACCGACCCGACAAGTCGAATTTCGTATAGACCTGATACCGGGAGCAGCTCCCATTGCTAAGGCACCTTACCGACTTGCACCTTCTGAAATGCAAGAACTGTCAAACCAATTGCAAGAGTTACTCGACAGGGGATTTATCCGACCTAGTTATTCACCATGGGGAGCACCGGTGTAATGTGTTAAAAAGAAAGACATAAGTTTTCGGATGTGTATTGATTACTAGGAACTGAATAAAGTGACTAAAATAATAGATACCCCTTACCTCGAATTGATGATTTGTTTGATCAGCTTCAGGGTGCGAAATATTTTTTGAAAATTGATCTCAGATCTGGTTATCATCAAGTAAGAATTTAGGAAGAAGACGTACCAAAAACAGCTTTTCGAACTCGATATGGTCACTATGAATTTTTGGTTATGCCGTTTGGGTTGACAAATGCACCTGTAGTGTTTATGGATATTATTAATCGATTTTGCAAACCCTACCTCGACAAATTGGTGATAGTGTTTATCGATGACATTTTGATATATTCGAGAAGTAAGGAGGAACACGAACAACATTTGCGGGTAATTTTAGAATTATTGAGACAAGAAAAGCTATACGCCAAACTATCCAAATGCGAATTCTGGCTACAAGAAGTCCAATTTTTTGGACACGTTATGAATCATCAAAGAATCCAAGTAGACCCCAGTAAAATTGAGGCTATTAAAGATTGGCAAGTATCTAAATCGCCGAAAGAAATTCACCAATATTTGGGATTAGCCGGGTATTACTGACGATTTATTAAAAACTTTTCAAGTATTGCTCAACCTTTAACCCTCCTAACTCAGAAAGATCGAACGTATGATTGGGGAGAAGATCAGGAAATAGCCTTCCAAACGTTAAAGCAAAAGTTATGTGAAGCTCCAATATTAAGCCTTCCAGATGGAACTGATGAATTGGTGGTCTATTATCACGCGTCTCGTAAAGGTTTGGGATGCGTACTGATGCAACGAAAGAAAGTAATAGCGTATGCCTCCCGACAATTAAAGGTACATGAGAAGAATTATACGACCCACGATTTGCAATTGGGAGCAGTTATCTTTGCATTGAAAATCTGGAGACATTACTTGTACGACACCAAATGTACCATTTATACCGATCACAAAAGCTTACAACACATATTTGATCAGAAGGAGCTGAATATGAGACAAAGAAGATGGGTAGAACTATTAAATGAATATGATTGTGAAATTAAATACCATCCGGGAAAGGCCAATATAGTAGCTGATGCTTTAAGCCGAAAAGACAGAGTTAAACCGTTGAGGGTACGAGCACTCAGAATGTTTGTTCAAAGTAGCCTAATGGAACAAGTTCGTGTTGCACAAGACGAAGCCTTAAAAGTAGATCAGTTAGAAAAGGAAGAACTACACAGAAATGTAAAGAATTTTGAGAAGAAAATTGATGAAATATATTACTACAAAAACCGAGTCTGGATTCCAACACTTCATAAACTTCGTGAACTGATTCTTGATGAGGCATACAAATCCAAATATTCTATTTATCCAGGTACTGATAAGATGTATAAAGATGTTAAGGAATTTTACTGGTGGCCTGGCATGAAAAAAGATATAGCCGTGTATGTAAGTAAATGTGCAACGTGTGCAAGGTTAAGGCCGAATACCAAAAACCTTCGGGAATGTTACAACAACCCGAAATCCCACAATGGAAATGGGAACAAATTACCATGGACTTCGTAACATACCTTCCCAAAACCTCCCGAGGACACAATGCCATTAGGGTAATTGTAGACCGATTAACCAAATCCGCACACTTCATTCCAATCCGTAACAACTACACTACCGAAAAACTCGCCCAAATTTACATTGATGAAGTTATATCGCGACATAGAGTACCTCTTTCAATTATTTCAGACCGAGATAGTCACTTTACTTCACAATTCTAGGAAGCAGTTCAAGAAGCTTTGGGAACCCGAATAGACCTAAGTACCGCTTACCATCCCCAAACTGATGACCAAACCGAACGAACTATTCAAACCTTAGAAGATCTACTTCGTGCTTGTGTATTAGATTTCAAAGGGAATTGGGATCAACACCTCCCGCTCATTGAGTTTTCTTACAATAACAGTTACCAAAGTAGTATACAAGCAGCTCCTTATGAAGCATTATACGGGCGAAAATGTAGATCGCCACTTTGTTGGATAGAAGTGGGTGACACTCAAATTTCAAGATCCGACTTAATTCAAGAAACAAGCGATAAGATTCATTAGATTAAACGAAAATTGAAAGCTGCCTGTGACCGAGAAAAGAGTTATGCCGATATTCGCAGAAAACCATTATCTTTTTATATAGGCGACAAGGTGTTTTTATAAGTATCGCCGTGGAATGGTGTTATAAGGTTTGGAAAAACCGGTAAATTAGCCCCGAGATACATTGGACCTTTTGATATTATTGCAAAAATTGGTCCCGTAGCCTACCGATTGAAATTACCCATAGAACTGAGCACCATTCACGATGTGTTTCATGTATCGAATCTGAAAAAGTGTTTGATTGATGAAACGGCAATTGTACCACTGGAAGATGTGCAGATCAATGAAAAGCTCAACTTCAAAGAGAAACCGGTAGAAATTATGGATGAGAAAACTAAATAGTTACGCCACAATAAATTTCATTGGTAAAAGTTCGGTGGAACTCGAAACAAGGACACGAATTTACATGGGAACGAAAGGATGAATTCCGAAAGAAATACCCACACTGTTCCCTAAAATGAAAACCGATGACACATTAAATTTCGAGGACGAAATTTCTTAACGGGGGGAGAATGTGACATTCGTGACAAAACGAGGTATACCTTATTCACTACATAGCGAGTAAACGATAAATCGGTTAATTCGTAGTGATTAAACGAGTAACAAACCGATACCGATTATGACCCGTATGTATACCGAGGGGTCATATATGAGTTATATACATATTATAGTGGCTAACATATTGTTATTAAGGCCCCAGTACGTATAAAACCATTTAAACGAAAAAGGTTTCGTTTAACGATACGCTACGAGTTTAAACGAAATCGTTAACACCAAAACGAGCATTGTAGCATCCGTCAAGACGAACAAGATTTACAAAACACTTATATAACGTGTTTTAAGCAATCCGTGAAACTTTTTTGGGTTTTTACAACTATTTAAAATGGTTTTATTATTTTGCAAAATTAAGCCGAAAAACGTTCGTTTTCGCGTTGTTTATTAAACCCGAACTATTTTTCTCGCGAAAAACCAAACCCGAACTTAAATTAGACTTGAGATGGATCAAGAGTATACATTAAATGTCAAAATATATATTAAAACAAGGGTGTGGAAACACCCCAAAAGTTCCGATCGAAACATGGGGTGTCCCACCCCTTTGTTTTCTTGTTTTACAAGCTTGTAAGCTTGATATCTTTGTATCCTTTCACACATACAACCTCTGGTCCCCCATATCTCGTAGCTTTCCAGCCAAAAACAATAAGGTAACCATTTATTTTTGTTGATATTTCATGATTAGATTATGTTTAAATATGAGTTTTTGTATAAAAACAAGTATTGACCATGAAAAACAATCAAAAAACAGAAGCAAACAAGTTTTGAATATTAAACATGCATATGAAACTGAAACTTAGACTTTTTTGATGATTAACGAGGATTAGGAGTGTTTAAATCGTGTTTTACGGCTTGAAAACGCGATTTGAAACCCTAACCGAAACCTAATTATTCAAGGCTTGAATCTTGATGTTACATGCTTGGTTTTGTTGTGTATGGCCTGTAGGTGATCTTATTAGTTAGTTACAACATCACAACTGTGAGAAAACCAACAAAACACTCGAAACCCGACAAGGTAATTACCGTATTACTTGTTTAGGGGCTGTTTGTGCTTCGATTGTGACGTGCTTTTTTTTAGCTTGTGAAACTTTTCAGGGGAATTAGGGATCATGTAAATGAGTCCCTGTTAAAATATGGTAATTTTTCTATAAACGGAGAATATTTGGCAAATTTATTACCGTTTATTCGCGTTTATTCGGTAAAAATAGTTAAACTTCATGAAAAATTATGAAATCTTTTTTGGAACCCATAATTTTTATGTGAAGACCACTGGAAAAGTTTTAGAATATTTGGATATGTCAAAGTATTTTTTTGTGCAATTGTGTTTTAATCGAGTTTTAACAGCCGAAAAACACGCAAAAAGGCATTTTTGCCAAAGAGTTAGCTTCTGGAGATTTTGCAGGAGCTATATTATGATATTGAGACCACTTGAAAAAATTATCAGATATTTCGGGAGTCGTTTGGTATAAACGGAATATTTATCGGTTAATTATAACACATAAATAGAATATTTATAAACAAATAGTTAAGTATAAAAATTCAGAAAAATATTTTTGTTAACTTCTACAGATTTTAATTTATTTTTACAAAAATTCTCATAATTTAGGTATAATTACATAAATAGTTATGACTATTTGAAGATTTAAATTATATTTGTTTTAACGAAACCGGCAGTTTTGTGTTTAACGGACTGACTGGTATGTCAAAATATCAAAAGTGGTCAAATATCATAGTTTTAGATAAATTTGAAAAAAACGAACTTTTTACGAGAATTCCGGACAATTCGGATGAATTGTACGCGTTTCGTTTAAACAAAACCGTAAGAAAACGGAAACGAACCCTCTGATCAATCCAGATACCGAAACCTTAAAATTCTTTTATAAATCAAATCATTTTTATCAATCAATATGTTTACTTAAGTTTATATGATTTTACCTAATCTCAAAACGCATAAACGACCAATTTGGCTAGGCTCGAAAAACGGTGAACCTGAGCCAAATTTGGTTTTGAACATTTCATAGTGTACAACGTTACAATCTAAGACTACTGTCATGTTCTGGTCCTAACAGCTATACCCAGACTAGTTATACTGCCTGATTTAGTTTAAGCACTATACTGGTAATAATGGTACTATACTGGTTATAGGATTCAAGCTATAATCGAGACATTCTAGTTACTGATACGTACCACCAGCTTGAACAACATTAAGGTGAGTTTCACGACCCCACTTTCTAAACTGTTTTACGAACTTTTGGGGTGGAAAGCATGTTTACATATACTTATATACTTGAAAACGTGTGATGATGTGAATTATCTAAGTACTAACACTTGAAAGTCCCTACAAACACAAGTGATTAACTTCGTGCCGGTGACGTGTGGATAGTACTATCGGTTTGACAAACCCAACTGACAGGGCCGGAGGGGTATGCCGGAACATGTTAACCCAGTTTCACATTGTCATTACACTTGTTACATTCTGCTATGTGGTGTTAGACATAGTATATACTTGGGGCAAAGTGGTTGTTAAATGCCAACGGGAGTGCACGGGCAGGGGGTGGCCATGTGTTTTAACTCGTTTCGGTTTCATTTGTGGCTTAGTATAAAAACATCATACACATACATACGTACATACTTACTTACGATGAACTTTACGAACTCGTATACTGGTTTTGTTCATACTCGTGAAACTTGAAACTCACCAACTAGACGTAGTTGACTGGTTTTAACATGCTTTTCAGGTGATCCCAAATTGGAATAATTTGCTTATGTGCTCAGTGCTAGAACGGAAGTGAATCGCTGTACATAGACGCTAGCATATATATTAAAGAATAAGCAATCACGCGAACCGGTTATGTGATTTTCATCTAGTTTGTAAACTTAGTACCTACCAATGTAATATGATGTAAATTAGTTTGTTGAATTTCTTTATAAACAATGTGGTTGATGCCAGAATTATCTGTTACATTCCCATATTACGCTTCCGCAATTACCTAGTCGGGGTGTGACAGGGATGGAAAAGCAGTCAGAGAAATATTTTCCCTCATGGGAAGACGAGTTTAGGGGTTAGTTTGGTGATGATTTGGTGGATTTTACAGTGATGGATGAAGGAGAGTTTGATCCACTTAGTGATTTGAAGTTTCTCGAAGATCTATTGTATAACGAGCCAAGTGTAGGGATCAAGAAGGAGCCTTGTGAAAAGAGCCATGAGGTAGTAGTTGATTTAGTTCTTCCAACAGAATACCTTGATTATGAGAAACCAAAACATGAACCGTACTAAATCTCCATTCGGGACGTGTTGAGGTTTAAAAAGTTGGCTAAAAGAATAAGGAGGATATATGGGTTCAAGTATCGTAGTGTAATGAACAGTTTATCTTCCCCACCTCACTTCACTGCATCATTTTCTGGGGAATTCAAGAATTGGCGAATCGAGCTTAATTCATATTTTCCGGCCCACATGAGTTTTACAATTGGTTTATTCCCAACCAATTGTAAAAGAATAGTGCTAAGGAGCACTGATGGGAAGAGGATATAAGAGAAGCTTCCTTATTATGGTTTTTGGAGCGAGTCTGGCTGAAGACTATTCCTTAAACTTAGCGCTTCCCGGGAGGCAACCCGGTAATATGTTTAATTTTTATTATTTTATTTTGCTTTTATTTTGTTGCTATTTTAGGTGTTCTCTTCTCTTGTAGGTTATTCTGAGGTTGGTTTATGTGCTGGAGTTTGAAGCAAGTGTGGGGATGCCAATTGCCTCATGATTTGACGTGACGATATCGTATTGATGGAAACAGAACATGACTCATGACACACGTTCATTGCTATTTACCAGGGAAGTCTGTTCCATTTTTCTTTATTTATTTTATATTTTCCTATTTCCTGTCTCACATTAAGAACAATGTGAAATTTAAGTGTGGGGATAAGGAATTTATGTTTTAAATGTACAAATAAAAAACAAAAATAAAATTAAAGAAAGGTTTAGAGGAAAAATTTATTAATAACGGTAAAAGATTTAAAAAAATGTGTCATTTGTTTTCAAATTTTTGCATTAAACAGGAAATGATATTAACTACTGATTATTATCACTATTGAATTCTTAAAATAAAAATGACTTTTTAAATCAGATAATCTAATTTGGGATGTGTTGGTGAGCTCAGCACTTTAGTTGGTATAGATAGTACATGTTTGACTTTAAATGAATCTTACTGTCTTTGAACTTTAGTGGGATGCATTAAAAATTTTTTGGAATGAAAGCCTGGGTCATACTCAAGCCTCATGTTTGATTTGATTGCTATTTTCTTTTGAAAATCTGAATGCTGAAATATGATGCTTTGGTATGTTTAACGTTAGGGTAAACTAGTTAGCCCGTGATATAAACATAAAAAAACCATACTTTTAGTTTTAGTGGTACACACTTCATAGGTGTATGGTTTTATAATCTTAAATCCTGTATTGATGGGATGCTCCAGGGTTCGGAGACTATGGGTCGGCGTACGGTATATCATCTGGGTATTCTCATCGCCTAAGTGGATTTGTGAATATTTAAATAAGCCAAAAATAGCAAACCCACAATTTATTGCCAAATCATAAGTCATAAAACTTAATCATTTGTGCTTTAAAGTACAAATTACATTACTAACTTGATCAAACTACGTTGTTAGCCATATGAGGTCTCCTTGCTCGCGCCCTATTACCACTAAGAAATGGACCACAAGGCCCATGTCATATGTAAACCCACAGATGAATTCGTGTATACTCACTGAAAGTGATGGTCCTGAGGTGTTGCTTGATAATGGGGGTATGCCATGTAGTGGGGAACACTAGCCAGACAGTTCTTAATTGCACATAAATGAGTATCTAAGTGGCTACCTAGTAGACCTTAATGCTTAAATTTAGGAGAATAAACAATTTCCTTGATCGTCTCAGTTCTGCGTAAATGTTATGTTATGTTTTGATCAAATAGATATGAGGTTTAAGTCAACTTGGGGGGTTCCGGGTCGGTAAAAACATAGCAAAAGAAAAGAAAAAAAATATATTATTATAAACTTTGGCTTCCACTAGTTCATATAAACTTGAAAACCGTTACATATTATTTGTCTCATTGCGTATGGAAAGGGCATGGGTTTAAAGTGGACCAACACACTGGCAATCGTGGTAAATGTTTTGATAATGTTTTTGAGTTGCTACTATCTATCGGTTATGATCCAGTGTAGTTTTCTTTTTCATGGACGAAAAAGGTTTAAGTGTGGGGATATTTGAAGTGATGCAAAATACATAACTTTTTACCCCATTGTTGCGATTGTTTCACGTTTAACCTTTAACGAATATCCGTTGGTTTATGCTTAAAGTTACATATTGTTGGTTAATGTAGGTACCATGGTTGAAGAGCATGGAAAGCGAGTCTAAATGAAGATGAAATCAGCTCAAACGGGAATCAAATGAAGCCGGAGAGCGCATACAAAGTTTAACAAGCGAAAAACAAAGAAAACGTTCTGATTGAGCTGGTCGCGCCACACAACCATGATGAGAGTGGTAGGCCGTTCAGCGTTGCGTCCCTAAGCTGGCCAAGATGTTCAGATTTCAAAGACCCCGTCTATTTTGTCTTATATGGTCCTTGTGTGCTTGTTTTAGCTTATTTTTCCTTGTTTAACAAGTTTAATGATCTATTTAAAGAACCCTAAATCCCTATGAACAAAATTATTCAAGTATCCAACCATCTCACACCTGTTCTAGGAGAGAAACCAAGAAGGAGGAGCTTACGGTTCTATCTATTATCCTTTTGTTATCGGTTTTGCTTTTTTTTTTTTTAATGTTTGTGAGTTTGTTTTTTTTTTTTTAATCATTCAAACCTTTTATAATCAGATTTATATGAACATGTTTATCACTTTTACATATTTTCTACTGTTCAATGATTATGATTGGCTATATTGTTTAGAATCACCTAGGTTTGATGTTTAACGGTTTAAATTAACTAGTTTTGGGTGCTTAACTAGTGGTTGATTGTTTATCTATTGTAAAGTTCATATTTTGTGATATTATTCCGTGTTTACCCACTTCCATAGATGTATCTCAAGCTGCATATGCCCCGTGTGGTTAATTTTTGCATGAATTAGTTTCCTGTAGGCGTTAATTGCATGTTTTTGTTAATACTTTGTGTTTGATTGATTGTGGTAGGCATAGCGTTAGGGTTTTCATTTCTTGGATCATTAAATTCAATGAGTTCACCACATTTGAGTTGGACCAAGGCCTTAGGTGTCGTCTAATATTGCTAGTTAGTTGATCGGGTTAATCGTTGCGAGACCACATGGGGTTTTCCCATTATCGGCTAGGTTAAGTTTGTAAGTTTAGTTGTTTGGTCCTTAGTATTGAATTACCCCTCTTCTCCTAGGTTTGTAAAAACTTGAGCCTTAGTGAAATGCGTAACTTAGACAAGTAATGAGTTATTAGGGTACGTAGATTAACAACCAGGAATTAAAAGGTACCTAGTTGCCTAGACTTCACCTATGTTAGCCTATCTTTAGAACTCTGGTTTCAACCACATGTTAGCACTGTGTCATCTTATGACCGTTAAGTCATCTTACCTAGGTGATTCGTTTTCTTATTATCGTTAGTTCCGTTAAGTTTCACCGTTAGTTAAGTTAAATTAGTTAAGTTAGTTTTAAAGAAAAAAGATAAAAATATATTATTTAGGCAGGACTTAGATTATCCGAGCCGTTCTCACATGTCTTTGTGTGGGACATCCGAACTTCCATTAGACTGTGCTGCTACCCAATCGGTACACTTACCGTTAGTGTGAAGCTTGTTTAGGATTGTTTGGTTTTATAAATTTAATACATAGTGCTGAATTGCGAGAAGTAGTTATTAAAATTTATATATATTCTTTTTCGCACATTAGCACCCATTGTGGCGACCCATTACGAATGGCCCGTATGTGGTTGTCTGACTTGAATGGCGACCATCATGGAAAATGATTCCGTCCTTGAGGACAAGGAAGCTTTTTATGGTGGGAGTATTAATACGATCCGACTGCTACTTCCTTACCCACATCAGCCTACCCACGTTTCTAGTTCATACAGCAACTCAGCTCCATGTTCTCATGCATGCGCCACTAGTTTTAGTTTTAATTCTATTTTGATTTATTATTTAGAATTCTAGGTATTGGGTATAATTATTAGAATAGTGGGTCGTTTCCTTGTTTATTTTTTTTTGCCAATAAAGTGTTTGGATAAGAGTATGACATAGGAATATTGGAATCTTCTCAACCTCCTCAGAAAATGGATTAGTATGCAAACCGAGCAAACTTAGGCCTTCGAGCAAGCCTGAACTTAGATCAAGCAAGGTATTTTACTCAATGAGCAAAGTTATCTTCTAGAAGTGCTCTAAGTGTTAACTTGAGCAATCTACACTTCATCAAGCAAGGTTGTTCTTCAAGTTGACCAAGGTTTGTTTTAGAGCAAACCCTTGACTAAACCAAGCTAAGACCAAGTATTTTGGTGGATCGAGCAAGGTTAATTAATAAACAGTGGTCCAAGCACACTTGAAGGAAGTTATTGAAGTAATTATCCTAAGGACTTCCATCAATCAAGGTTCAATCTCGAGCAAGCTACAGTGTCACCAACACACTTAACTTGTTCAAGTAAGTTAACTAACACAATGTTGAAGGGAGCCAAGAAGAACAAGTTTGCTCGTAGGATATATATCGAGCAAAGTTTGATATTATCATGAAGATTGAAGTCTACTTAAAGGATATTTTCTTAGAAAATAACCTAAGTAAAGCTAACTCGGAGAACTGTTCCAAGCATAGTTTTAGTTACCAGGTTTGCTCGACAAGGACAAAAGCATACAAGCTTACTCAAAGACCTGTTTACACTTGTATGATTTTATAATATGTTTGAATATGTTAAGTATCAATCATTAGGGTTTCTAGAAGGTGTCAGGGCAAGCCTATTAAAGGAAAATTTAGGGCATGCCAATGACAACAGACACAGAGAAAATATTGTGATTTGACGACTGTCTCTTTCCATAAAAGAATATCTTTGAACGGAAAAGCTGCCACAAATACAAACATTCACCTAGAAACCCTAATCGATTTTCATTGTATCTTTCACAATATAAGTGGAAATATTTTGAGTTACTTTGTGTGTTTGTTACATTTCTTTCTGTTAAGCAACAATTTGATTATTACTGATTCCGCCTTTAATATTCATTGATTCTTCATAAAAGCATAACTCGTAACCGTCCTGTCAACATGTGTGTGTTGACTACGAGACTGGTTATTGTGTTCATAAGTGAGTAAATAGGGATCTGACAAATGGTATCAGAGCTTGTGTCTCCGCTTTTATGAGGAATTGTTGCTGATTTGTTGTTGAATATTGTTGATATTGAAGATGAAAAATGACTAGTTTACAATGTTTCCATTGATTTGTGATGTCAGTTGCCCTGTTTTTAATTTTCTCAGATCTACTCTTTTATTGAGGTTTAAAAGTTCTCTTTACTCAGATTTGCATTGATTTCTTCCTTTTGAGACTCAATCTTGTTATTATCCATCCAAGTTCATCAGATCTGAGGATTTAATCCACATATCTGGTCGTTTTTCAAAAATTTGTCAAAGTTTAAGTAAATTTTCATTTCTAAAACCTTTTCAAAATACCAAAAACATGTCTGGAGTATTGGATGAACAATATGTGTCAAATAACTAAATTCCTAGATTGTTAAGACAGGAAATTAAATTAAGTGAAAGGCGTTGTTTGAAGTAGCTATGTCCTACAACGATGTTAACATGAGGAATTCAATTCAGAATGGACCATACATTCCTGATGGCACTGCAAACAATCAAACTGCGGAAATACAAATGAAAAAGAAAGATGATAGGGAACTGTCTATGCTGAAACTCGGTCTATCTTGGGAGATTTTGACTAGTGTGGCTCATCACACTACTGAAAAAGCTATGTTTGATGCCATTGTAGAGATGTTTGAAGGAAATACTGAGCTTAAAGAAATCAAGAAAGATATATTGAAGAAACAGCTGGATAGATTCAAGTTCAAGGAAGGCAATAGGTTGAAATCTGATTTGCAAAGGTTTGTTGCTATTGTCAATGAAATCAGATCCACTGACCTTGCAATAATAGATTTAGATCTAAACAAAAAACTGTTATCATCTTTGTCTGGAGAATGGTACACTACAAGCAAGTTCATCAAATAAAATCTAATTTCCCAATATTCTAGCTTGATGATGTTATCTACTTTTTGCAAGTTGCTGAGCATGAAATAATTAAAAATCATATGATCAAGGAAGACAAGCCAAGCTTCCAAGTGGCAAATGCTCTTATAGCACCTATGGGGAATTTGTCAACTAAGAACCAACAACGAGTACATATAATTGAAGAACCAACTGAGTATTGTGATGAAACCCCACGAGTGTTTGTTGCTGGTCAATCTAGCAATCAAGGTGGAAGTCAAGACTCAATTTTTAATTGATGAATGATAGTGATACATCATCAATGGCTAGTGGACAAGCACCCTATGTTGCTGGAAATGTGAATCATGGAAATGATTATCAAGATTTCTTCTCTATGTTCATTGAGTCTTACAATGCATTTGTGGCCAAGAATCTGATTCACACAAGTGTAGTGCGAGAGAAGACCTTGAACAGATTGATGCTGATGATTTGGAAGACATGGATCTTAAGTAGTAAGCTGCAATGCTACTTGTGAGGATTAAAAGGTTGTATAACAGAACTAGCAGGTCTTTGGTCTCTGGACCAAATGATATAATTGGGTTTGACAAGTCCAAAGCAATTTGCTAAAATTGTCAATTACCAGGATAATGTGCAAGAGAATGCAACCAGCCAAGATAGTTCCAAAACAACAACCAACAAAGAAACCAGTTTCAATTCCAAAATCAGAATCAAGGTCAATAAAGGCAGTTTAACAGCAACAAAAACTTTCAACAACATAATCATCAACAAATCATCCCACAACAACCATTTCTAAGAAACCAACAAATCCCTCCAGAAGCTCCTACCAGTCATAATAGAAACAATGCCAATCAGCCAAGAAATCAAGGAAATGTTGCTTTAGCTCAACCATAGCAAGATGGTGTGTTTGATTGGAGTAATCATGCTGAGGATAAAGACAAGGAAAATGTGGCATTCATGGCAAAAGTTGGGAATGAAGCTAATTCCTCTTCATCTCAGGTACATTCAAATCTCACAAACCTTGAATTACTTGAAATGAATGATTCTTTGAGAAAGATAGTTGGTAAATTGCAAAGTGAATGCTTTAAGAAACAAATAATAATAAATCTGTATGAAATGATTGATCTAACATATGAAAACCAAATTAAAAGTTTGGAACAAGATTGTATGGATAGTTACAATTTCTAGTCAATGTATGCCACTGTAATTGAAGAATTGAAGAAAATGTATCTTGATGGGAAGTTAAAGAATACTCAACTTCAATTTGAGATTGATTTTCTGAAGAATTTGGTATCCACTATAAAAATTATTTGTGGAATGTTAAAGAACATCAAGGAGGAGGATAAGTATAAAGTTGTTCTTCCACCTTTTAATGATAATTACTCATTGAAAGTGGATAAGGAAAAGAGAAGTGCTTAATTTGATCAATTCAGAGATGTGTTTGAAGATAGAAAGGAGTTTGTAGAAAACTATAAGTTGGTTGAGGTTGATGACAAGGGTGAGTTTGTGATGAAGGCTGTTGATGAAACAAAGGAAAGAATTGTTGAAAAGTCTGTTGGTGTACAAGTATCATTGGATGATCAAGATTGGGTTTTATTGAATAGGGATCATTTGAATGACTCAAGTGACAAGTGTTCAAGCTGTGAAAGCATAAAAAAAGAGAACAGGGTTAAACAGAAGTCAAAGGACAAGATACCTTCGTTACCTAAGAATACTCCCAAAATGAAGAAAAATCATGAACAAATGATAAGGGAAAGCAAATCATTTGATCTATGTGGAGGATCCAAGGGAAAGAACAATGAAGAATCAAGAAACAAAGTGTCACCAAAAAGGGCAAGTGTTAAGATTAATGAAGAAATCATCAAAAACAATGATAAATTTCTTCATGGTTATCCAGTTTTCTCTAACCAAGAATTGTTTTATGTTGGAGAAGTGGAAAGCATGGATAATTACATCAAAAGATGGTCAAGAAAGAGAAATTATAAGATTATTCAGTTTAAAGCTTTATAGATGCTTAATAGGGTTTTTAATGAAAAGATAGAACATTGATTATTTATGCCAATTATATGGATTTAATAGGCTAAAAAGACTATTAGTGCTGTAATTGATAAGTATGGTTGCTTTCCATGATGTGAAAAAACTAAGGTGATATAAACATAATGAATACGCTAAACTTAATGTCGAGATACATTGTGGAAGTATGCATGTTTCAAGATAAATCTCTCCGAATGATAGGAAGAAAAGTTGTCACACCCTCAAAATCCACTAACGGAGTTTTACCGTCAGAGGGTGTGAACTAACAGGATCGGAATCATCAGTTATAATCAAACCATAAAAACGTTTAAATGAAAATAAGTGCGGAAGCGTAAAACCATAGAGAACAATGTGACGTCACACATGACGATTTAAAACCAATGATAACAGTTAAAAGTAAGTTTGCATAGTTAAAAGTTTATCAAGCAATGCATGTTCCTAAACCGCGCGCCCGCCTCGGCTACCTGAGAATAACATACTAAAAGTGTCAACACAAGGTTGGTGAGTTCACAAGTTATATATAAAAATAAATCGTTTAGCGTTTGCGTTCAGCGTTTTGCATTACAGCGTTACAGCGTCACAGCGTTTTGCGTTACAGCGTTTTGCGTTACAGCTTTACAGCGTTACAGCGTTTTACGTTACAGCGTTTTGCGTTACAGATAGTGTTATGTCAATTATATATCGATAGGTAGCTAGTCTATACAACAAGTATTACTAAGTGTTCGACACCGAAGCTGACTCGTTTATTAAGTGCCTTGTCACCAGGTCCTCCAGACCATGGTACGTGTTAGCCAAAATTACACCCGCTCGACCTCCAGTCGAGTTTAGCGTTGGGTGGGGTTTGTCAAACCCAGTAGTACTACTCAACAGTGACTCGCTATTCAAAATATTAACCGGTTCGATGTGTAGGACTTCAAATGTTTCGTTTGCCACTTAGCCTTTACAAGTGATATATAATTTAGAACAAAATCTTAAATGCGTTGTGGAGTATGTTATCTCCCCCAAGTGAAAAGCGTTTGAAAACAGTTTAAAGAGGGGAAAGTGAAACTCACTGTTTGCGAAGAATTTCCCAAATTAAATCACCAAGATGCGCGTCACCGGAAAACTCTCTCTAGCGTTCTAAAACAATAAGGAGATTTTTCTAAGTGTCGGAATATTATCGAGTCTCTAGACCCGGCACATAATACCTAAGCACATAACATGTTTCGTGTTTCGTTGTGAATTGTGTGTGACTTTAACAAGTGTATTTGTGACACATTACATGTGTAGGCAATCTTATACGTGTCATGTATTCATAAAGTACATAACTAACCATTATTTCCCGTAAGGGCAATTTGGTCAACACTTAACAATTAACTAGCAACTATTCCCCACGAGGGCAATTTGGTCAAATCATTACAATCAATTAGCTATTATTCCCCGCAAGGGCATTTTGGTCAAAACACGACATTTATCTTGCAATCATTCCCCTCAAGGGCAATTTGGTCAAAACACGATAATAAATTAGCAAGTATCATGTTTCATGCAATTTCACAAAACTCAGCAGCTAGTTTCACCGAGACAGAAATCTTACTTGAAAGATTGTACTATTCCACCGATCATAACATCTCAATTAATTTACTAAAAATCATCACAGAAGCACATATGTCTTAGGTTTCAAGAACATATTTAATTATATTTTTATTCCACATAGTTTTCTCACAATCATCAAATCATTACAGCAAACTCATAACAGTCAAATTCATGCGCAACGGAATGTTATTTGCAATTCCCGTTAAATGAAAAATCCAATAAATGCAAGACCACTTGGGTTAGGTTTCTAACTCAATAAGTCAACTTCCAGAAGTGGAACCAACCCAATTGGTCTCGTAGTTCATGAGATATAACATTTACAAAACAACCTAACAGGAGGTCTAACAGCTCAGCATTGCACAACGTTTTTGTAAAATCATAAAAGTTAAGTTCTACTTGTCCAAAAATTACAAGTTTATACTTTATAGAAACTAGACTCAACCTAGTTTACTGTAGTACCAATAATCTCAACCAATTTTCACGTTTACACTTAGTTACAGTCACTTAAACATCATATACACATTCTGTCCAGAAACTATTTGCATCCAAACTCAACATAATAACAATCTATGAACTATCATGCATTCATATAACACTCTAGACTCCATAAACACCATCCATGCACATCAATTACCCATTACATACATGATTAGGGTTTTTGTTTGAACTCAAATCATAGACACAACAATCAACATGTAACAACATCAATACTAGTTATCAATCATCATTAATTCAACAAAAATCATGTTAACACACACCATACAAGAAATCGGCAGCTTAGGGTTTGTTATTAACCCAACAAACATCAAAATCAAGTAACAAGGATGTATAGGATAATCAATTATACCTTCCTAGCACCTAGTTCTTCAATCAAAGGCTTGATTTCTTGGTGTTATGTGTGTAAGAAGGTGACGACAGCCAAGAGGGATGGAGGGGGTGGCTGATCGGTTTTGGGAGAAAAAAAAAATAAGAGTTAGGGTTTATTATAACATAGTATTTATAGAATACTATGTTACACTTTAGCCCCTCCACTTCTAAGTATTACTTATCTAGCTTAACTAACTTGTTTACATCTTGAGTTAATGTTTATAACCATGTTATCACATAACACATAAGTCTAACACATAATTATCACATAATTACTGTTTTGACGTTTTTCGTTTATTCATCAATCGTTTGCGTCAACTCGTTTGCGTTTCGGTGCAATTCCCGAAAGACTACACCTGTAGTAAGTGTTAAGCGTCATTTAAACCCTAGTTTAAATGTAATGAAGTGTGCGTTATAGATTCAATGATCTTAAGTTTGAATTGACGGAGTTGAGTTAACGGAGTTAACCTGAAATTGACGATTGTCACATCATTCCCATGTTAAAGAATTTTCGTCCAGAAAATTTGAGTCAAGTCGTGACGAGTGTCAGAAAAAGTAAGAAAAATTTTCAGTTTGTCATATCATCCCCTAGTAGAAAGAAATTTCGTCCCGAAATTTAATTCATACCTCCGGTGATTTCTGACGGTTTGCCGGGTTTCGCAGTTTTCTGTGTTTGGTTAGCCCTTCAAAAAGGTGAGGCTACCTATTCATCATTTGATCCTCGCGTTCCCACGTGAACTCCGGTCCACGTCTCGAGTTCCAACGAACCTTAACGATTGGAATTTTGCTTGAGCGTTTTGGTTTCCCAATCCAAAACCTCGACTGGTTCATCAATGAAACGTAACTGTTCATCAACTTGCAGTTCCTCCAAAGGGACTACTTGGGTTTCATCAGATAGGCATTTCTTCAAATTGGATACGTGAAAAACATTGTGTACACCACCGATTTCCGTTGGTAGGTCCAGTCGGTACGCCACTGGACCAACGCGCTCAGTTATCCGGTAAGGACCAACATATCGTGGGTTGAGTTTGTTTCGCTTACCAAAGCTAACCACACCTTTCCAAGGTGAGACTTTGAGTAACAGTCGATCGTTCACTTGAAATTCGAGAGGCTTTCGGCGCTTGTCGGCGTAACTCTTTTGGCGATCTCGTGCTACTGCCATGCGATTTCGGATTTGTACAATCTTTTCCGAAGTTTCGAGTACCAGTTCTGGACCAGTGATTTGGCTATCACCCACCTCTGCCCAGCAGAGTGGTGATCGACACTTCCGTCCGTACAGCGCTTCAAACGGCGCTGCTTTAATACTTGCGTGGTAGCTGTTATTATACGAAAACTCTACCAAAGGTAAGTGAGGTTCCCAACTTTTTCCGAAATCCAATACGCAGGCACGCAACATATCCTCCAGGGTCTGAATAGTTCGTTCACTTTGCCCATCCGTCTGAGGATGGTATGCTGTGCTCATATCAAGACGGGTGCCTAGTGCGCTTTGCAGCGACTTCCAAAAGTGCGAAGTGAAACGAGAATCTCGATCGGAAATGATCGAGACAGGCACTCCGTGTCTAGATACCACTTCTTTCATGTAAGCACGAGTTAGTCTTTCCATTTTGTCCGATTCCTTAATCGCTAAGAAGTGTGCAGACTTAGTCAACCGGTCAACGATCACCCAGATGGTATCGCATCCCGTCGGTGTCTTCAGTAAACCCGTGATAAAATCCATTGAGATGTGTTCCCATTTCCACATTGGGAGTTCCTGTTGTTGCAGTAGATCAGATGGTTTCTGGTATTCTATTTTGACTCTGGCACAAGTCAAGCATTTGCTCACGTAGGTGGCAATGTCAGCTTTCATGTTCGGCCACCAGTAAAGTGCCTTTAAATCATGATGCATTTTATCTGAGCCAAGGTGGATAGAATATCGGGACTTGTGTGCTTTGTCCATCACCAGAGTTCTCAACTCTCCGTACCATGGAACCCAAATCCGGTTCTCAAAATATCGGACCCCGTCCGATCTAGTTTCAAGTTGCTTGTTCATGCCCCGCATGAGTTCCGATGGAAGATTATCATCTTTCAAAGCTTCAAGTTGCGCATCGCGAATCTGATCGGGTAAGCTGGCATGAATCGTGAGTTGCAATGCTCTCACCCGTCTGGGTTTATCTGTTTCTTTTCTGCTGAGTGCGTCGGCCACTACATTGGCCTTGCCAGGGTGGTACTTGATGGCACAATCGTAATCTTTGAGCAGCTCGACCCAACGGCGCTGTCGCATGTTCAGCTCCTTCTGATCGTAGATATGTTGGAGACTCTTGTGGTCGGTGTAAATGGTAAACTTGGTACCGTACAAGTAATGCCTCTATATCTTAAGAGCAAACACCACAGCTCCGAGTTCCAAATCATGGGTCGTGTAGTTCTTCTCGTGAACCCGTAGTTGTCGAGAGGCGTAGGCTATAACCTTCTCGAGTTGCATCAGCACACAACCAAGACCTTGTATCGATGCGTCACAGTGTACCTCGAAATTTTCCGTTCCCTCGGGGAGGGCTAGAATAGGGGCGCTACAAAGCTTGGTTTTCAACAGTTGAAAAGCGGATTCTTGCGCGTCACCCCAATTGTACTTAGTGCCTTTGTGAGTCAAAGCGGTGAGGGGTTGAGCAATCTTTGAAAATCCCTCGATGAAACGCCGGTAGTAGCCGGCCAGTCCTAGGAATTGCCGCACCTCAGTCGGAGTCTTAGGTGCTTCCCAGTTTTTGATGGTCCATACCTTACCGGGATCGACATGGATACCATTCTCGTTGATCACATGTCCTAAAAAGTGAACTTCGCGAAGCCAAATTTCACATTTCGAGAGTTTAGCATACAGTTGTTCCTTCTTCAATAACTCCAGAATTACCCTTAAGTGTTATTCATGGTCAGCTTCGTTCTTGGAGTAGACGAGAATATCGTCAATGAACACAATCACAAACTTGTCGAGGTACGCCTTGCATTCTCGATTCATGAGATCCATAAATATGGCTGGTGCGTTGGTTAGGCCAAAAGGCATAACCGAAAACTCGTAGTGACCATACCGTGTTCTGAAAGCCGTCTTTGAGATATCTTCTTCGCGCACTCTCAGTTGGTGGTAACCGGATAGCAGATCGATCTTTGAGTAGTAACTCGATCCTTGAAGCTGGTCAAACAAATCATCGATTCGGGGTAAAGGATAACGGTTCTTGACCGTCACCTTGTTCAACTCCCGGTAGTCGATGCACATGCGGAAAGTCCCGTCTTTCTTTCGGACAAAAAAGACAGGGGCTCCCCACGGCGATGAGCTAGGTCGGATAAAACCCTTATCCAACAAATCTTGCAACTGAGTGGACAGTTCCGGAAGCTCCGCCGGTGCGAGCCTATACGGGGCTCGTGCTATGGGTGCTGCACCGGGTGTCAACTCGATTTGGAATTCGACTTGACGAATAGGAGGGAGTCCAGGCAAATCCTCCGGGAAAACTTCCGGAAAGTCTTGCACAACCGGTATATCTTCAATTCGTTTCTCCTCCGCGGGTTTCTCAACGATCTGCGCCAAAATTGCCGGATGACCCTTTCGTAGATACTTCTGCGCCTTCATAAGGGTAATGATGCTGGTGGTCATGCCGCTCATCTCACCTCGGACCGAAATGATCTCGCCGGAAGGGGTAGTAACGTGAACTATCTTGTCGTGACATATAATCTCCGCTCGGTTCTCGGATAACCAGTCCATGCCGACAACGACATCGAAACTACTAAGCGTAAAAGGAATAAGGTTGATATCAAAGATATGACCTGACAGTTTTAACTTACATCCCGCAAGTACATGAGTCGTTACTATAGTCTTACCGTCAGCTAATTCAACAGGAAACTTAGCCTCTAACGGAGTTGGAGTTAGGTGTAAGAGTTGACTAAAGGCTTTCGACACAAAACTCCTATCAGCTCCAGTGTCAAACAAATCAGAAGCAAAACAATCGTTTACAGGGAACTTACCAGTCACCACGTGCGGATCATTGCGGGCTTGACCCGACCCAATTACAAACGCTCTTCCCTTTCCATTGCTTCCACCACTACTACCACTTCCATTACCCCCGTTGTTGTCGTTCTGTTTCAGCTTGGGACAATCTTTCCTGAAATGACCTTCCTGCCCACACTCAAAACATCCCTTCGTCATCATAGGTGGCTTAGGAGCACCCTTTGCCGCAAGGTCTCCTCCACATTCTTTCGCTTGGTGACCCATCTTTCCGCATCTTTGACACTTGACGCGGTCACACTGGCCAACATGATGATAGTTGCACCTATTGCACATTGGATATCTCCCAGCATATCCGCTCGAAACCTGTCCGCTACCATTGTTGTTGTTGTTGTTGTGACTCTGATTGTTAAAGCTCTGAGTGAATTCGGGCTTACGGTAGTGTTGTTGCGGTGGGAGGTTCGAGGACGAGGATCTGGTGTTGTCAAACTTCCTCTTTCCGCTGCTCGGGTTGCTGTTGCTGTGGTTGTCATTATTCGGGTTGTCACAGGCTTTAGTAGTTGAACCCCTAGGTGGTAACGCACCTTGGGTCACAGCCTGATCCGTCAGTTTGTGAGCTAAACGGATCGCTTGTTGTATCGTGGCTGGTCTGGAAGACGTCACTAAGCCCTGAATCTGCGGTGCTAACCCATCAATGTACATTTCGATCCTCTTGCTCGGCGGATCCACCATCCGCGGACACATCACAGCCAACTCGTGCGAACGGGTAGTGTAGGCTTCGATTTCTGAGCCCACCATCTTCAGCGACCAAAATTCTGACTCTAACTTTGAAATCTCCTCTCTCGGACAGTACTCCTCTCGCATCATATTTTTGAACTCCTCCCAGTTCATCGCGTTAGCCAGTTCCAATCCAAGAATCTATACGTTTGAATTCCACCAAGTGAGGGCGGAATCCTCAAGTGTTCCAGCAGCGAATTTGACCCTACTGGCAGGGGGACAATAGCACATCTCAAATGCCGACTCGGCCTTCTCAGCCCAACGCAGGAAGCCTATAGCTCCCTCAGTGCCCTTAAACGTACTGGGCTTGCAGTCAAGGTAGTTCTTGAAGGTACACGTTCCACTTGGACTCCAGCTTGATTCTGAACGTGTGCGGCTAAAGCGGCCGCTGCATGGTCGTTCAGCAGAGTTTGGAGTTCAGCTGCAGTCAAGTTGATGCTACCATGTCCACGTCCAGCGTTTCTTCCAGCCATTTCCTAGAATCACAGTATAAAATGTTAAACATGAATTTTTCTTTCATATACAACACTCCATACATGTAATAAAAAGATAGGTAAGAAAGAAATAAGAAACAACATCACATCACAACCACATATTAATCTAAATAAAAATTCATGATTAAAACCATTGTATTCGCTACAAAGTATTTCCAATCAATCCTTAATATCATAGAAAAATAATAGTTCGGATGGAGACAACCCCTCCATCTAAGTGTCATCATCACTAGATGTCATCGTCTGAGGACACCTCTGAGTGTGCCTCCTCCTCAGCCGGTTCTTCCTCCGGTTCTTCTTCAGGCTCTGCCTCAGGCTCGGCCTCAGGCTCTGCCTCAGGTTCGGCTGCGTTCTGAGCAAGTTGCATTTGTAAGACATCGCAACGCTCTAAAGCTATCTCGGTTCGGGTCCTTGCTTCTTGGAGTTGCTCTTGCAAGTCTATCATCTCAGCTTGCATCTTCATCATAATTTTCATCTGTTGATCACTAGCCTCTTGCATTTCCTTCATTGCCGCTGCCATGCGGGCAATCTCCTCCTTAGTCTCGGTTCCGTCTTTTAACAGTCCGGAAACGTTCGCTCTCGTATAGCGCATGTAACCAACATCACGCTCCAAAAAAGAAACAACAGCTGCGAGAACTCGCTCTACAGGTTCGGTTATGGGTGGTAGGGTGTTGGGATAAGCAGGGTGGTTCGGGTGAGGTAACGGAGGAACTTGCTCGCGATAGACCATACGCCTGATCATGTTAGGGTACCAATCCCAGCTAACGTCGTTTTCGTATCTGCCTCCGGATAGGCGGTACCTCTTCGGTGCGGGAGTTTCGAGTTCCGGGACTACTCAGGGTGGCGATGCGGTGGGTAATTGCGGTTCCTTCCCGTGAGCATGCGTCATCGAATCGGATGATGATGAGGGCGGCGTCGACATTCCTACAGGTAAGCCGTGTATGCGCGCGCATATGAGTGAAAGAGGTAAAGAGATAAGATTACAAGACTACACAAACCTATGCAGTGCGTATCATTATAACTAATGGGTCGTCGCGATTATAGTCTAGTATGCATGCAGCTTCTAGTTCTCTATAACCTGGCTCTGGTACCAATCTGTCACACCCTCAAAATCCACTAACGGAGTTTTACCGTCAGAGGGTGTGAACTAACAGGATCGGAATCATCAGTTATAATCAAACCATAAAAACGTTTAAATGAAAATAAGTGCGGAAGCGTAAAACCATAGAGAACAATGTGACATCACGCAGGACGATTTAAAACCAATGATAACAGTTAAAAGTAAGTTTGCATAGTTAAAAGTTTATCAAGCAATGCATGTTCCTAAACCGCGCGCCCGCCTCGGCTACCTGAGAATAACATACTAAAAGTGTCAACACAAGGTTGGTGAGTTCACAAGTTATATATAAAAATAAATCCTTTAGCGTTTGCGTTTAGCGTTTTGCATTACAGCGTTACAGCGTCACAGCGTTTTGCGTTACAGCGTTACAGCGTTTTACGTTACAGCGTTTTGCGTTACAGATAGTGTTATCTCAATTATATATCGATAGGTAGCTAGTCTATACAACAAGTATTACTAAGTGTTCGACACCGAAGCTGACTCGTTTATTAAGTGCCTTGTCACCAGGTCCTCCAGACCATGGTACGTGTTAGCCAAAATTACACCCGCTCGACCTCCAGTCGAGTTTAGCGTTGGGTGGGGTTTGTCAAACCCAGTAGTACTACTCAACAGTGACTCGCTATTCAAAATATTAACCGGTTCGATGTGTAGGACTTCAAATGTTTCGTTTGCCACTTAGCCTTTACAAGTGATATATAATTTAGAACAAAATCTTAAATGCGTTGTGGAGTATGTTATCTCCCCCAAGTGAAAAGCGTTTGAAAACAGTTTAAAGAGGGGAAAGTGAAACTCACAGTTTGCGAAGAATTTCCCAAATTAAATCACCAAGATGCGCGTCACCGGAAAACTCTCTCTAGCGTTCTAAAACAATAAGGAGATTTTTCTAAGTGTCGGAATATTATCGAGTCTCTAGACCCGGCACATATTACCTAAGCACATAACATGTTTCGTGTTTCGTTTGTGAATTGTGTGTGACTTTAACAAGTGTATTTGTGACACATTACATGTGTAGGCAATCTTATACGTGTCATGTATTTATAAAGTACATAACTAACCATTATTTCCCGTAAGGGCAATTTGGTCAACACTTAACAATTAACTAGCAACTATTCCCCACGAGGGCAATTTGGTCAAATCATTACAATCAATTAGCTATTATTCCCCGCAAGGGCATTTTGGTCAAAACACGACATTTATCTTGCAATCATTCCCCTCAAGGGCAATTTGGTCAAAACACGATAATAAATTAACAAGTATCATGTTTCATGAAATTTCACAAAACTCAGCAGCTAGTTTCACCGAGACAGAAATCCTACTTGAAAGATTGTACTATTCCACTGATCATAGCATCTCAATTAATTTATCAAAAATCATCACAGAAGCACATATGTCTTAGGTTTCCAGAACATATTTAATTATATTTTTATTCCACATAGTTTTCTCACAAACATGAAATTATTACAGCAAACTCATAACAGTCAAATTCATGCGCAACAGAATGTTATTTGCAATTCCCGTTAAACGAAAACTCCAATAAATGCCAGACCACTTGGGTTAGGTTCCTAACTCAATAAGTCAACTTCCAGAAGTGGAACCAACCCAATTGGTCTCGTAGTTCATTAGATATAACATTTACAAAACAACCTAACAGCAGGTCTAACAGCTCAGCTTTGCACAACGTTTTTGTAAAATCATAAAAGTTAACTTCTACTTGTCCAAAAATTACAAGTTTATACTTTATAGAAACTAGACTCAACCTAGTTTACTGTAGTACCAATAATCTCAACCAATTTTTACGTTTACACTTAGTTACAGTCACTTAAACATCATATACACATTCTGTCCAGAAACTGTTTGCATCCAAACTCAACATAATAACAATCTATGAACTATCATGCATTCATATAACACTCTAGACTCCATAAACACCATCCATGCACATCAATTACCCTTTACATACATGATTAGGGTTTTTGTTTGAACTCAAATCATAGACACAACAATCAACATGTAACAACATCAATACTAGTTATCAATCATCATTAATTCAACAACAATCATGTTAACACACACCATACAAGAAATCGGCAGCTTAGGGTTTGTTATTAACCCAACAAACATCAAAATCAAGTAACAAGGATGTATAGGATAATCAATTATACCTTCCTAGCACCTAGTTCTTCAATCAAAGGCTTGATTTCTTGGTGTTATGTGTGTAAGAAGGTGACGACAGCCAAGAGGGATGGAGGGGGTGGCTGATCGGTTTTGGGAGAAAAAAAAATAAGAGTTAGGGTTTATTATAACATAGTATTTATAGAATATTATGTTACACTTTAGCCCCTCCACTTCTAAGTATTACTTATCTAGCTTAACTAACTTGTTTACATCTTGAGTTAATGTTTATAACCATGTTATCACATAACACATAAGTCTAACACATAATTATCACATAATTACTGTTTTGACGTTTTTCGTTTATTCATCAATCGTTTGCGTCAACTCGTTTGCGTTTCGGTGCAATTCCCGAAAGACTACACCTGTAGTAAGTGTTAAGCGTCATTTAAACCCTAGTTTAAATGTAATGAAGTGTGCGTTATAGATTCAATGATCTTAAGTTTGAATTGACGGAGTTGAGTTAACGGAGTTAACCTAAAATTGACGATTGTCACAAAAGTGATTACCCAGTCATACACGAGCCTGTTGGTATTTGGTCACTCAAAATGAAACACCTTATGAATATTACAAAGAACAAATTTGTGCAAATTGATTATACGCTAACCAAATGATGATAAATGTTCAAAAATTTTAAAGAAAAACAAACATAAGGGTTTAAACTAGAACTACAGAGGTGGGGCATCATTAAAAGTTCTAAACACCTTGAATGGAAGGTTTTTAAGCCCGAACTGTGTGGCATGTAAGTCCAACGTTCAACCTCAAATGTTTGAAATGTTTTGAAAAGAGAAATTCATTAACAATGTTTAAATGTCCTGTCATAAAATAGATTGACCAAATATCAGGGGGTTGAAGTCAAATTGGGGTTTTTTGGAGAAAGGCAAAAAAGCTTTGAAAAGAGATATGAAACATCATAGTGCAATAAGAGTTATCCATTTTTGTATTATGCACTTAACTGAACTTTAAACATATCACCAATGTAATGAAATTCATGCTAAGTTAATACATGTTATTAACCTGCCTATTATTTCATAATAATGCTGAGAATGAAGTATTTTAAGGTGACTTAATCAATATGATCCCATGTTGAGATCTTTTCAAAAAAGAGACAAGGATTTGAAAGAATAAAACTGAAATTTGATCTCATTATGCACCATTTGCTCTTAAACCTTGAACTTTAATAAGAAAACTGTTTGATGTAAAGTTCAAGTCAAAGAGTGTTGCATTTTCACTTTGAATATGTCTTCATGTGATATTTCGAGTAAACTATGATGTTTTTAAATTTTGAGTAAACTTAGGTGTTTTTATTTGAAGTTCAATTCATTCGAGCATACTTGATAGTTATTTGCTTTAAACATGATTATTCATGTATTATCGAGTATACTTTGATGATTATGCACCATCGAGTAAACTTGGTTGTTTAGAAGGTCATCTCATTCAAGCACACTTGATGAATATATGATATAAATTTATGAATATGCTTTAAATACTTGTTTCAAATAAACATGGGTGTTTTAATTGAAATCTATGTTTATCAAGCATAATTAATGACTTTGGATTGAATTTGATCAAATTGAATATTGTTCGAGTAATCTTGACCATTTACCTGTTGTTTATCTATATCGAGTAAACTTTGTACATTTTCAAGCATACTTGTTTAATATTAATTTAATTATATGTTGTTTATATCTTAATACTCTGTCTGAAATTGCAAGTGTTTTCAAGTAAACTTTCTTTATCGAGCAAACTTAATGCTTAGAGCACACTTGTATATTAATATAATAGTTTAAGTGTTCTCCAAGCATATTTGCATATTTCAGAAGTTTTCAAGCACACTTTACTTTCCGAGTACACTGTATGCTTTGAGCACACTTGTATATTAAATTAATATATCAAGTTGTTAGATCATTATTGTCTAATGCTAGGTTTTATGGGCTTAATCTGTCATTATTGTATAGTTAAGGGGCTGAATTGTCAATATTAGAAACTTGTTAAGGTTCGTATAAGTTAGACCATCGTAAAACACATATAGGTGGCGTATAAGACTTATACGCCAGGAAGACTTATGCGCTCCATAGGGTTGAGTTTATATGGACTTTAACATGTCGTATTTATAATAGTTTTCAGATTTCATATCAGAAAGAACTCATTTTGTACTTTGAATGTTATATCAATCTAATGGCGATTATGAGTGAATGTTTTATCGATTCCTTTATTATATGATTCCACAATATGATATAGTATAGTAAACACCATATTATCGATCCCTATCGTATCTTTTTACATGTATATGATGATGTATATGACCCGGAACAAGGTCTTTCATGTGGTATCAGAGCATTTGGCTCGTGTTTGCTACTGAATTGAGCACGGTTACTTGAAGATTTGAAGAACACAAAGCCAATATCATACCTGATCACCATTTCTTCAATTTCTCACTCATTTATGGACAAATTTCAAATTCCTTTGGTGATTATGCTCGTTTATACATGTTAGTCATTTCTCCACGAGTGGATACATCAAATTTGAGCTAATAATCAATTCAAGATCATGAAGTTTGGACAGATTGATCAGCGTATAAGTCATCAAAGTATCGTAGAAGTTGTTCTTGTTCGTATAAGGTGATTCGACCATATAAGTTTCTTGTTATACGTTGCTGAGTGTTATACGTTTAAGTATGGTCAACGTATAATGGGGTTATACGTTAAGAATTCTTACACTCTTGTTAAGACTTATACGCCACAGAAAACATATACGCTGAGTTTGCTGTTTTTCTTGATTCTCATGAAACGATGAAAGATTTGAATGCGTTTGTGTGGCACGCCGGCTTAGGGCCTAGGCGTATGACCAATAGTTTGTACCTGTTTTGTAAATATATCAGAGTTGCGGTTTATTTTAGCGGAAGACTTTAGTTATAATAAAATGTTAATTTATTTGAAAACTTCTCGGATAATAAATACCCGAGGGTTTGATTTATAAATCATGTTTAAATCTTGTTTATAATATTATAATAATTTAAACTAATTCGTGAGTGATTATAATTTCTTGCTACCTGTGCTAATCTGTTTCCCTGAAATGGGTTGGAAAAATACGTCAGCTATATGCTGGTGAACATGTATGACTCTATAAAATATTTAGAATGACAATTACTATACAATCATAGTTTTCTGTACACTCAGCAGATGCACGTCCACATCTGGGATTTGTACCACTCCCGTACACACACACAATTGTTCCCCTGAGCTATATGCGTGTAGCCCCTGCAAGTAGAACTAGTTATGATCGTTAGCCCACGGCCACCCCGGCCATTGATTGATGGACTTAACAGTTATGTTTGGATCCAGACACATGTGTACTCGGTCTGAGTTGCTTTTATTGTCTATATTGTATTATAACGTTTTAGAGATTAATGTAGTCTTCTGAAATCATTGACTTACTCTTTAAGATAAATACCCGTTCATCTTATAGAGTATAAACATGTTTTGATTGATTGAAAAGGTTAACGTATTCACGTTATAAAAGGTTTGAACGTCTTCACCTGTGATTGTTTGTTCTGAATGATATGGTGATCTCGTTTGAAACCTTGACTGTGCATGAATGATTGATTGACTGACTGATTGATTGATTAATTGACCTAAAATAAAATAGGTATATAAATATCCGTATCGTCTTTTGATCCGGCTATAGACCTTTAGTCTAGTTTTGATAGCTTTATACCTTGATTGATCATTTGTTAAAATAAAATATTTAGACCTGTAATCTTTCTGTTTATTGACTAATCATATGCTGAGTTTCTTTTTCATGAAGAAACATCTATAATCTGTTCCTTTTTCAAGAAGAAACATTCATTGATTGTTAGCTTTGAATGTAAAATCTTATGTTTCTTAATTATGAAGAAACAATGTTTTAGCTATATTCCTTGTATTTGAAATGCTATGTTTCTTAATCATGAAGAAACTATATTCTGACTCTATTCTTATGAATGAAAACTTATGTGTTTCTTAATTGTAAAGAAACATAATAAAATTCTTTGTATGTTTAAAGTTTATGTAAAATTAATTATGATTAAGGTTTGGGCTATACCCCATACAATGGTCTAAGCCATGTAATATAATAACAAAATAATAACTTAGGCAGAACCCCTACCTTACACGGGTATTCAGAGATTATATATGTCTAAGCTTGTACGAGCAGTACTTCTACTCTACTTCGTGTACTATGGTTCAGATTGACGAAACTTCGGAGCTTGGCACGCTTTACGAGATATGGAACGCAAAATGAGGTGTTCGGCACACAAAACGATGTGTGTTGGTCATCAAAACTCATCGGCACGTACTTCGAGGCAAATCGGTATGTGGCACGGAAATCGAGGTAGAGAGTAATTCTAGAGAGAGAAAGGAATGTGGTGTGAGAGGTGAAGGAGCCATGAGCCCCCCATTTATAGGCTGATTTTTAGCCCATCGCGATACGTGATGGGTCTTGGAAATCCCATCGCGTATCGCCGAGCCGCGATATTTACGCCGCCATACCACGTGCTGACACGTGTCCGCTGACTCATCAAGGTCCATCGCGATACGCGATGGCCTGTGTTCTAGGTTCATCGCGTAGTGTGATGGGTCCCTGAACTAAATTTTTCACTTTTAGTCCCTTGTCTTTTGTTAGCTTGTCACTTCCGGATCTACCTCCCATTGTACAAAAATACTAAGGCGGCTCTCAAGCGGCTCGCGGCGATGCGAGCGTGCGAAGTGCAAAGTGCGCCATCAAAGCGCCACTTTGCGCCCATTGCCCGAGCCTGTTCCCGTGCGAACTTTGATCCTTCAACTTTACTAAGTTGTCAAATTTGGACCAAAATTTTGGGGATGTCACATACACCCCACCTTGGAATGAATCTCATCCTCGAGATTCGTTGTGAAGGATTTCTTACTCATTGCTTTACTAGCAGATTCTTTCTAATTTGTTCTTGAGTTTAACTCGGACTGTTTGAATGGTTGAAATTCCTGAATTGTTGTTAACTCACATCTTTGGACGATGTATTCAGTTAATAGTTCAGAATGTCACAAGAAATTGTAAATTTCTAAGCATAGTGGCCAGTCGTGTTTAATTATTTACCTTACCTTGTGTATTCTAAACATTTACTGATGTTAACTAGATTGTATCTTGATTTCAATTTACCGAATCCTTTTAATTTATCCATCTCAATAATTTTTCAAGATATCCATCCTTGAATCATGTTACACTTCATGATCTTGACGGATTCCTTCCAATTATTAATGATACTTTCGAACTTTCTAAGTTCGGATATTCTTATGTCTTAGTTTAATTCATTCTTTTTATTTCATATTTCTATAGATGATGATTGGATAACAATTTTCTTGTGTTTCGAAACTTTCGAAATTCAACTATCTCTTTTCTTTTGCATATGCACATTCTTATGTAAAGATAACATCTGTATGCTAATTTCTTTCATTATATACATTAGGGATTTGAATACCCTTTTTCTATTACAAAACTTCTCGTGTAGACACGAGATTACAAACGTTTACAAGAGTTAACCATATATTTCTTATTCTCTTGTTTGCTTTTATACTTGATTCCCAGATGCTCGTTGTGTTTCCTTCTTCCTTCCTATTGTTGTTGATCGTTTTATTGTTTTCTTGAACATTCACCTTTAAAATATCCTTTTTTCTCCACATTTGAAGCATTCAACTTCTTTCCTTCTACTGTCTTCTTCAGAGTGTCCGGTTTTGTTATAGAATGTACTTATGATTGATGTATTGTTCTTGTTCTATTTACGACATTTTCCATAATGTCGTTTACTACAATTCTGGCATATTGGTCTGTTGTATTCAAATGTTTTCTCTCGGTTGATCTTCTTCATTTGTTTGACTGTTGCTTTTTCTTTCCTTCTTATACTATTTTTCTCTTTAACCTCCGTTTTACTTTCCATACTATTGATCAAATATTTGGCCAATTCCATGGCCGAGGAGGTTTTTTGAGGCTTATGGGTTTTTACTATATCTCCTATCTCTTTGGGTAATCCTGATATATATTGAATAACTTTGTCATATTCTGAGTTGTCTAGAAGCGGATTTGATTGGTAATATTCGAGAAACTTAGTATTGTACTCTATGAGATTTGTAACATCTATCTTAGCTTGAATATGATTGGCTTCTAGTATGGGGCAAAACTGTTGTAACACAAGTTCTTTAAATTCTTCCCATTTCATTTGATACAAGGTCTCTCTGCCCTTTCTCACAATTAGAGTGTTCCATCATTCTAGAGATTCACCTTTAAATTAAGAGATGTGTACTGAATCTTTTGAATTTCAGTACATTGACTAATGATGACAATGTACTCGATCTTCTCAAGCCATCGTAAAGTTGGTATAACACCTTGTTTTCCATAAAATTCTCTTGGCTCATAGGTTTTGAAATCATCAAAACTACAACCATGAGTTACTAAAGGGTTCTTGAGCTTATTATTGAATCGACTATCAGTCTTAAGATTCTGATTGCTTTTATTATGATGTAAAGGTTTTTGATTCGAATGGTTTCTAACGACCTTATTTGAATGTTTAGCTTTATGTATCTCTTCTTTCATTGCATCAGTGAGAGGAGTTAACGTGTCTTGAATTATCTCTTGTATCTTAACTAAATATTGTTTATGAATCTCATGATCAGGTCCTGTCCTTTTCTTGTGGCTTCTTTGATTGAAAATTTCATTATTATTTGCTTGACTGTTTAAGTTTGTCAATCTGTAAATAGATTGTATCAGTATGAAAGAAACTTATATACTGATGATATACTATGTGAACTTAATGCTAAAAGTAATAGAAATCTTTTGATTACAAAATGTTTAATAAATTTGTCGCATTCTTCGAGGAATTTCTTTCTAACTTTTCTCTGACCTTGACTAACTTTTCCTGGAGGTTATCTCACTTGTGTTATGCACAATCCATATGTTTTCCTTTTGATTGAGAGACGATATTTAAATATATCTCTCAATTACATACCTTGTGTACAGACAACCCATGAGAATTTCTAATTCTCTTTCTAGGTTTGTTTATGTCTCTTTACTACGTATTGACTTGGAGTTATTAATGAAGTTTGTCCACCTGGACTTTTCCTTCAAGATGATATTTTCTTTCAGACTTGGTGGGAGAATTATTCTTTTGCTTTCTATTCCTTGACATAATTTAAAGATAAGTTTAGTATTTCGAATAAAATGTTTCTTTTATTTATGTTGCAATAGCAAGAATATACAAGCTACTGGTGCTATACTAATTACAACTTATTGTCTACTTCTTCCAGCGATTGATCAATTTCTTGATTTTGTTTTCCTTCTTAATGTTTTTACTTGTCTCCTCTTCTCTTTGTCCTTCCTTATTTTCCATTTCTTCTTTAAGCATTGCTTCTGCTAATTTTGTGACATTGATTTCGTAATGAATTGAATTATTTTCAATGTCATACATTCCCTCTAAGGAATTTTGATCCATATTCCCGTATTCTCCTTGAGTGTGAGCGACGTAAGGATTTTGAAATGCCGAATACTTGAAATATTGTTGTCCCTTTGACAGTATTGTTTCCTTGAATCTACTTGATCCTTATCCATGCTCCTTTGGAATTATCTGAGCTAATGGGATGTTAGAGTCGAATGAATTAGAATCTTCTTCCATAGTTGTCTGGTATGAATCTTCACCGCTAGATATACGAATTGGGAGTAGAGACGTTCTAATACATCCCTTTCCTCTACCGGATCGAGGTTGACTGGTATACCTGTTGTGATCGGACATCTGCGCGAGGTTTGATCAGTAGTAGGATTATGTTCCTATCTTATCCATACAGTCGTAATATTTGTGATTGAAGTTTAGTTATTTTTCAGTTAATTATCTAATTTTTGCTATTACTAATAGATTGATTTCCAGGAAGATACTTCGATTGACCTTCATATGGCAACTTAGAAACTTTCTGATTGTTCTTGACTGATAAATCTTGTATAATAGCTGTTATTACTGGCCATATCTGATGGCTTAGATTCAAGTAGAATGATTGAATGTCTAGCTACTTGGCGTATGTGCCAAAAGTAGTTTACACAGATTATCTTTAAGAATATTTAAACTTATAATCTTTGCTTATCCCTACTTTATTTAGCAAGTAGTTAAAGCTTAGGTACTAATACATTAATACCTAATTCATTGCAACCGATGGCTCTATAATATGATTGATATTTATTTCTGATTAAAGCCTAGGTAAGATTAAATACCTAATTTGCTATGATCGATGGCTCTGATACCAACCTGTCACACCCCGGCTTAGGGCCTAGGCGCATGACCAATAGTTGGTACCTGTTTTGTAAATATATCAGAGTTGCGGTTTATTTTAGTGAAAGACTTTGGTTCTAATAAAATGTTAATTTATTTGAAAGCTTCTCGGATAATAAATACCTGAGTGTTTGATTTATAAATCATGTTTAAATCTTGTATATAATATTATAATAATTTATAACTGAGCCATCTCTACCTTGCGAGCGTCTAACTCCATGAGTGATTATAATTTCTTGCTAAGTAATGGATCCGAGCACACCTTAGACATCCGAGCAAGCTTTTACTTAGCCGAGTACGATATTTTGCCTACCGGGCAAGGTTTACTTCGAGTAGTCTTCTTTAGTGGATATCCGAGCAGGGTTGGCAAATTAGTGCATTGCCGGGTAAGGTACACTAGTTTATGTAAATCCGGGCAATGTTCACTTTATCAAGCAAGTCTGTTCTTCAGAGCCAAGTATATTACTCTTTCGAGTAAGGTTTGGTTAACCAAGTCCAAGAAGCCAAGAAATTGGAAAACCGGGCAAGGTATTCATTAATAAGTATGATCCAAGTATGCTTGATAATCTAAAGGAATATCTCTAAGTAATATCGGGCAAGGTTCAGCTCAGGCAAGGAACAGTACTCCCGAGTACACTTTGCTAATAAGTTATTTTATAACAAAGAGCTGAAATGGATCATTGAAGAACAAGGTTGCTCGTAAGGAGTTGTCGGGCAAAGTCTGGCAAAGTCAAGAAGACTGAAGTCTACTCGGTGATTATTTTACTTGGTGAAATACTCTTCAAGTAAAGTCTACCCGGAAACTGATTCTGAGCACACTTCTATGTTACCAAGTCATGAAGGATGAAATAGTACACAACGTACTCGGAAAATGAAGATTTATGAGAAGCCTACCCGGAAGACTTGTTTTACACTTAGTTTATTTTGAATATGTAATTTGAATATGTATGATTGTATTTAGGGTTTCTAGAAGGAATGACAGCTGTTCTAGGTTGGCAGGCCTATAAATAGAATGTTTAGGGCACGCCGCCAAGAGAGAGAGGACACGGACATTGAGCCTTTACACTTTTCGGATAAGTAAGAATATTTCTTGAAAATGACGACTGTCCTAGGATTCCTAGAACCCTAAATAGATTATCCACTTTGTATGATGAAAATTATATAGATGGAAATATTTTGAGTGAATCCTGTGTGTGCTTTCTACCTTTGATTATTCTTTGCAACCGTATGTTTGTTATTGATTCCGCCTTTAACAAACGGATATCTTTCTAAATATAGCAACCCGTCATTAACTCTCTTGTCAACACATTAATCTGTGTGAGTTATGACATGATTAATTAAGATCCGGCTGAAATCAAGGGACCCGACAAGTGGTATCAGAGCTTGTTACTGCTATTTTGGAAAGATTGTTGCTGATTGAAGATTTGAAGAAGAATGAAGTAAGCAGACCACTGTTCGATTGATTTGTGACGTCAGCAGCCCTGTTTTTCATTTTTCTTCCAGATCTACAATCTACCGGTGTTTTCTCTTCCTTATTTCAATTAAAGTTCTAATCTTTATATCTAAATCTTGTTCTAATCACATCAGACACATCAGATCTGAGCATTCTGTTTTCAGATCTGATTATTTTGAAACTCTGTGTTTACAAAGAAACTGATTTTTGATTTCTCAAAATGTCTGGATATGAGGAACAAGAGGTGTCTACTAACAAGATACCAAGGTTGTATGGACAGGAAAACATTATCAAATGGAAAGTACTCTTTGAAGCAGCCGTATGCTACAATGATATTGATATGTGGAACTCCATCAAGAATGGTCCACAAACTGCTGTTGAAGAAGGTGCAAATGCAGCTGCAACTGCTGTTGTAAGAGAAAGAATGAGAAAGGTGGATGACAAAGCCTTAGCTATGATTAAGCTAGGTTTGTCTTGGGAGATTCTGACCAAGGTGGCACATCACACAACTGCCAAGCAAATGTATGATGCCATCCTTGAGATGTGTGAAGGGAATACTAAACTAAAGAACATAAAGAAGCAAAGACTGAAGCAACAGTTGGAAAGGTTCAAGTATAAGGAAGGAGAGAGGTTGAAATCAATACTAGAACGTTTTCTAAGTATTGTGAATGAGTTGAGGACAATTGATTATGTAATGACTGACTTTGATTTGAATACAAAGTTACTCAACTCAATGCCAAAAGAATGGTATACTGCTTGCAAGTTCATCCTTCAGAAGCATAATTTCAATGAATTGAAATTGGATGATGTAGTATGCTTTCTTCAGGCTGCAGAACTTGAAATGATAGAGAATGAGATGATTAAGGAAGATAGACCCTGCTTCAATGTTTCAAATGCATTGATTGCACCCATGGGAAATCTGTCTACCAAGAATCAACAGCAAATTCGCATTATTGAAGAACCAGCTGAACATAATGTTGTTACTCCAAAATCTTTCATTGGAGGTAGCACAAGTAATCAAGGAAATCAGCAGATGTTCAATGTGCAACTGATTGATGACATTGATTCTGCCTCTATGCCAAGTGGAAATGTTCCTCATACTGGCATAGGAAATGGTCAAAGAAATGAAACACAGGCTTTGCTGTCTATGTTTACTGAGTCATATTAATGCATTTGTTGCAAAGAACCTAATTCACACAAGTGTGGTACAAGATGATTTAGAGCAAATTGATTCAGATGACTTGTAAGACATGTATTTGAAGTGGCAAGCTGCCATGTTGAGTTTGAGAAGTAAAAGGTTGTATAACAGAACTGGTAGGTCTCTGGTTTCTGGTCCTAATGACAGGATTGGATTTGAAAAGTCAAAAGCAATCTGTTACAATTGTCAGCAACCTGGTCATTTTGCAAGAGAATGCAATCAACCAAGAAACTTTTAAATGAATCAATTCCAGAATCAACAACCAGGAGGTCAGCAGCAATATCAACAATATCAACTAAGAGGTCAGCAGCATTACCAGCAAAATCAGCCAAGATTCAACAACAACAACAATCAAATGAACAACTTCAACAACAACAACTTCAATCCCAACAACAATTACAACCCCAACTTCACCAACTTTTAGCCTCAAATGAATAATCAACAACAAACTATGCAACAGACTCAAGGTTTTCAAATGAATAACAATCAAAACCTTCAAGCAGCTCAAAATGTTCCAAACAACACTGTTCCAGCAAATCAAAATCAGATCAGAAATCAAGGAAATGTGGCAGTGACTACACAGCATGAAGGAAATTTTGATTGGAGCAATCATGAAGAGGACATTGGAGATGATATCAGGAAAGCAAATGTGGCATTCATGGCCATAATTGAGAAAGAAAAAGGATCATTATCTCAGGTACACTATGCTCCTACTGTTGATTTAAATGAACTTATCATTGAATTGAGAACAAAAGTAGGCAAGCTGGAAAGTGAGTGTTTTAGAAAACAAAGTATCATCAATGAGTATGAGGCAAGTGAGATGATCAGTGAAGAAAAGATTAAAAGCCTTGAAGATGATTGCATGTTCAATTACAGAACTCAAACCGAATACATCACTGAGATTGATGGATTAAAGAAGATATTGGTTGAAGAAAAGGTGCAAAACACAAGACTGAAGGTTGAAACTGAATTTCTGAAGAATTCGGTCTCAACAGGCAACATATGTGGTATACTGAACCAGGTGAAGGAACAAGACAAATACAAAGCAGTTCCACCTCCATTCAACAACAACTTCATGCCAAAAGTTGACAAAGAGAAAAGAGATGCATAGTTGCAACAATTCAGAGATGTATTTCAAGACAAGGAAGAATTTGTTGATTTGCACAAAAAGGTAGAAGTGAATGAAGAAGGAGAGTTTGTGATTAAGAAAGAAGTAAAAGAGGATAAGTCAATTGGAGTTCAAGTCTCTGAGGATGACTTTGATTCAGTTGAATTGGATCAAGATGACTTGAGTGATCAAATTATTGAAAAGGAAATCAAAGCTGCTGAAAGAGGAAGAAAATATAAGAAACCGGAATCTGTTGATAAACTTCCAAAGTATCCACCAGTCCCACCAAGATTGAAGAAACAGAATGATAAAATGAAAATAGAACATGTTTCTTTTGAAATTTGTGAAAGGAGGAAGATAAACTACAATGCAGTCAGACCACCAAGCAAGGCTGTATTGGGTAGGATAAAACAGAACAACAAAAAGAAGATGGTGACTGAAAAGGTTGATACAGAAAATTTTATCCCAGTTTATCCAATATTTTCTAGTCATGAGGTGTTGGATGTTGGAGAAGTGGAAACTATGGAAGAGTATGAGAAAAGACAGTCAAGGGTTAGAATGACTATTAAAAAAATTGTCTTTGTCAAAAGCAAACTTGAAAGACAAGACATTAAGATTGAGGAGTTTGTGCCATTCTCAATTAACTATGATAGCTTAAAGAATCAGAAGACTCTAGGAGTCAAGTCACCTAAGCCAAGTGAAAGATTCAAGAAATCAAAAGAACATGAAATATTCAAAGGCAAGGTTTGGTGCAAAAGTTGTGATGAATATGGTCACCACACAGATTCATGTAATGAAAGATTCAAATTCAAACCATTTCATGTACCAGATGGAACAAAGTATGGCCAAGACTTTGTTCTATACAAACAGAAGTATGATATATACCTGGGAAAAGGAAAGGTGTGTGGAAATGAAACCATGAACAGAGAGGAAAAGAAATCTTCAAAGGAGACAAGGATTGAGAAGAAAGCTGAAGTAACAACAAAGAAGCAAGTGGCTGAATTAGCAAAAAGAAGTAAATCTCCTAAGAAGCATGAGAAATTGACCAAAAAGAACTATCAGCCTTTGAGAATCAAACAAGATACTCAATCAGTCAAATCTGATGGTTTTCAATGATCATCAAGCAGTGAGAATACAAGAAGAAAAGATGCACATTCTAGAAATAAACCAACAGAACTCACTGGTGATGAGAAGTTTCTATTAAAACATGGATATGAACCACATGGTTTCCTTTGGAAACCTAAGACTGAGAGTAAGGTTGAGCAAGTTGCTGATGTGAGAGACTACTCTGAGAAGAAGGACTATGTGATAAAGGAGTATGCCACTGACTCAGCTGAATACCAGTGTCCAACCTCACTTGTTAAAACTCCAAGAGAGTGTGGTTATGAAACTGATAATTCAGACAACTTAGAATTGACTCATGAAGATCCGAAACCAACAACCCTCACTTCCCAAGTTGTGTCTGAAACTGAATCTGATGAGCTGCAAGTTGATAAGGCTTGCACTTCATCACTCAACTAATCAAACTTTCTTTGTATGTGCAGGAACAGTCCACTCCTCTAAATGACATATGGTATATGGATAGTGGTTGTTCTAGGCACATGACTTGTGACAAGAGATCTCTTGTCAATTATGAAGAAAATTATGAAGGTCCAGTAGCCTTTGGGAGTGATGAGAATGGTGGAAAGATTGTTGGAAAAGGAATCTTAACAAATGGGAAATCTCATTTGATAATGTATTTCATGTTGAAGGTCTTCAGTACAATCTGCTGAGTATATCACAAATGTGTGATAAGGGTTACAAAGTCAGTTTTGATGATTCACACTGTTTCATTTTAAAACCTGAGTTTGTAATTCCACCTGAAATGATTATGATGATGGCACCAAGAAATGGTAACTTGTATGAATTGAATATGAAAGAAGCTATTTCAAGAGGAGGTGCATGTTTTGTTTCCAAAGCCACTGAAAATGAGTCAAAATTGTGGCATAGGAAACTATGTCATGTGAACTTGAAGAACATGAATAGATTTGTCAAATGTGAGCATGTCATAGGCTTACCTACAAGAGAATTCAAGTTGGAAGATCACTGTGATTCATGTCTAAAGGGGAAATAACACAAATCTACTCATAAGTCAAAACTCATCAACTCAATTGATCAAGTACTTGAATTACTTCACATGGATCTCTTTGGTCCTGTGAGTGTACCAAGTATTGGGAAGAAAAGATATTGTCTGGTGATAATTGATGACTATTCAAGATACACTTGGGTTTATTTCCTAAGTACCAAGGATGAGACTGCAGAGTTGATTAAAGGTTGTGTAACAATGATTGAGAACAAGTTGAATAAGACAGTCAAGATGATGAGAAGTGACAATGGCACTGAGTTCAAGAATGGAGTTATGCAAGAATTCTGTGAAGCAAAAGGAATACAAAAACAATTCTCAGCTCCTAGAACTCTTGAACAAAATGGTGTTGCAGAAAGAAGAAATAGAACTTTGATTGAAGCTGCAAGAACCATATTAGCAGATGCTAATCTGCCTGTCACTTTTTGGGCTGAAGCTATAAATACAGTCTGCTATGTTCAGAACATGGTACTTGTGAACAAAAGGCATAACAAAACTCCTTATGAAATATTTCACAACAGAAAGCCTTACATCAAGTTTTTCAAGCCCTTTGGATGCAAATGTTTTCTTTTGAACACTAGCGACCATTTGAACAAGTTTCAAACAAAGTCCCTGGATTGTTTCTTTGTTGGATATTCTACACACTCAAAAGCCTACAGAGTTTATGTGAAAGATCACCTGAGTGTTATAGAATCATCTGACATCATCTTTAATGAGAATCAATTTAATACAGTTGATGGTGCAGCATGGCTGTTTGATCATGAGAAGTTAATAAGGTCTTTCAAGATTTATCCTGAAAACTTTGATGAATCTTTCTACAAGACCAGTGAAATTGAAGAGAAAAAGAAGAAGTCATTGGACTTGGAAGAATTGTGGAAGAATATTGCTGAAAAGGAAAAGGAATATACTTTTGTGAAGAATCCCTCATATGACAATGATCGACATGATCGAGAAAATAATCACAATTTTGAACATGATCATACTAAGAACAATCTAGACAATCAAGATGTACAGGATGATCAAATTCAGAATGATGGTGACACAAGCAACCAAGCAAGTGGAGAAGAAGCTGCATCTACAGCAAGATTTCAAGATCTATTTCAAAGATTGAACTTAGAAAACAATGGTGCATCTACTTCAGGACAACATAATGATGAAGCACCAGAATTTCATGATGCAGAAGCTGATTTAATCATTGAAGAACCAGAGTTCAATGAAACAAATCTTGACACAAATTTGTCTACAGATATGATTGTACAAACTCCCTATGTGGAAAAGAATCATCCTTCTGAAAACATCATTGGTGATTTGCATGAAAGAGTTACAAGAAGTCATTCCGAAATTGCAAACATTTGTCTTTACTCTTGTTTTTTGTCCCAAATAGAACCAAAGAACATAGCATAAGCATTAAAAGATAATAGTTGGGTGGAAGCAATGCAAGAGGAATTGGCACAATTTAGAGACCTGCATGTGTGGAATCTTGTTGATAAGCCATTTGACAGATATGCAATTGGAACCAAATGGGTTTTTAGAAACAAAATGGATGAAAGGGGTTTGGTGATTAAGAATAAAGCTAGACTTGTAGCACTGGGATGTCTTCAAGAAGAAGGAATAGACTTTGAGGAAGTCTTTGCACCTGTTGGAAGACTTGAAGCTATCAGGATTTTTCTTGCATATGCTGCCTCAAAGAACATTAGAGTGTTCCAGCTTGATGTTAAGTCTGCATTTCTAATTGGAAAGATTGATGAAGAGGTGTATGTTTCTCAACCTCCAGGTTTTGAGGATCCAATGTATCCAAACAGGGTGTATAAGTTAAACAAAGACCTTTATGGATTGCATCAGGCTCCTAGAGCATGGTATGATGAGCTTTCAAATCATCTTCTTGAAAATGGTTTCAAAAGAGGAGCCATTGACAAGATACTCTTCTACAAAAGAAAGGGATCAGACTTGCTTCTGTTACAAGTATATGTGGATGACATTATCTTTGGTTCTACAAATGAATAAATGTGTATGGAGTTTGAAGGGGTAATGAAGTCCAAATACAGCATGAGTTCTATGGGAGAAATGAACTTCTTTCTAGGACTGCAAGTTCAACAGAAGGCTGAGGGGATTTACATTCATCAAAGCAAATATGTGCAGGATATCTTGAACAAGTTTAACTGTTAAGAGTACAAGACTGCTTCAACTCCAATGGAAACCAAAGAAAAGATGATTGCAGATGAAAAGGGGGAGCCTATAGATGAACATGAATACAGAGCCAAAATTGGATCTCTTATGTATCTGACTGCAACAAGACCAGATATCATGTTTGCTGTATGTGTGTGTGCAAGATTCCAATCAAGTCTAAAAGTCTCCCATATGAATGTTGTTAAAAGAATATTCAGATATTTGAAGGGAAGACCAGACTTAGGGATTTGGTATCCAAAGAACCAAGCTTTTGATCTGATTGCATATACAGACAGTGATTATGATGGCTGCAACATGAGCAGAAAGTCAACCTCAGGAGGATGTCAATTTTTGGGTGAAAGGCTAGTGTCATGGCAATGTAAAAAGCAGACTACAGTCTCAATCTCTACTGCAGAAGCTGAATATGTTGCTGCATCCGCCTGCTGTGCACAAGTTCTATGGATTCAAAATCAGATGCTGGACTATGGTTTGAATTTCTTGAACACCCCTATTCTTATTGACAATAATGCTGCATATTTTAATGTTAAAAATCCAGTTCAACATTCCAAAACTAAACACATTGAAATCAGACATCATTTCATCAGAGACTGCAGTGAAAAAGGTTTGATTGAAATGCAAAGGGTTGATACAAGTGACAATTTGGCTGACCTATTCACCAAACCACTTGATAGAACTAGTTTCAACTTTCTTCTGAAAGCCCTGGGAATGATCAACTCTGATGAAATCTGATTAAGGATGTGTGCCTGGTTGTGTGTCTCTCTGTGATAACTGATTATTTTGTTACAGATTACACATATTGAATGTTTAGTGAATATGCTTGATTATGTTACTTAAGTATGATATTTGAATATGCTACTGAATATGTTAACTGTTATGTGCTTTAACTGTGTATGTATGCAAACATTGACATGTTTGATCTGATTGATAGGTTTGCATGATTATCTGTTGATGTGCATGTGTGATGTTAGAATAAGTGTTTGTGTTGTGATTTACTTGTTCGAGTGAGCTTATTTGACATCACTGCTTGAATGCTTGAATATGTGTATTATCTGATCATGTGATGTTATTAAGATGGCTAGACCTTGAATGTTGGTATTGTCTGCTTGTCTTGATGATATTATATTTGATTAAGATTTGATTGTGTTACAACTGTTTGTGTCAAAATAAGTTTTATGTCAAAAGTAAATGGTAAAATGAATTTTCTAATGAATTTTTGCATAAATACTTTATTTTGGTCAAATCTTGAGCAAGTTGATTAATGATGTTGAGATATGATAAGATTATTCAGTTCAAGCTTTAAAGAAGCTCAAAAGAAGGATTATTAAAGAGAAGTCTCAAGAAGTTGTTTTTGCTGAAAATTATGTCATTTGCCCAGTTGGAAGGACATGCACTTGTGTATGTTTGGTCCTTAAATCTCTCAGATTCAAAGGATAGCCATTGACCTGAAAACTGAATGCATTTGGGGCAATTATAACTTGTTTTTTATTCCTTCACTTAAAACTATGTCAATAGCTCTGACTTTGAAAGGACATATATTCACATGTATGTTTGGTCCTGTTGACCACTATTGGTCAAACAGGATAGCCATTAACCTGACAATGAAGAGATATTGGGGTGATTGAATATTAAACTGTGTTTATTTGAGAAATGATAGTACATTGACTGCTTAGCCAATCATATGGATTTAATAGGCTAAATGGACCTTAGTATAGTCATTAACATGTATGGTTGCTTTCAAGGTGATATAAACATAATGAATATGCTAATCTTTATGTGGAGATACATAGTTGTCTATGCATGTCTCAAGATAAATCTCTCCGAATGATAGGCAGAAAAGTGATTACCCAGTCATACACGAGCCTGTTGTTATTTGGTCAACCAAAAATGAAACATCTTTAAATATGACAAGGAACATACTTTAAGAAAATTTGAGAAAATATCAAAAACAAGGGGAAGAATAAATAAATCAACCAAAAGTTGATAACTGTTTTAAATATTTTATCAAACAAGAGGGTTTAAACAAGAACTACAAAGATGTTGGCAAAATCTGTCTCATCTTGAATGAAAGGCATGTTGCTAACTGTAAGTCCAACGTTCAACCTCTATATGTGTTTGAATCTAAAAATACAAAAATACAATAAGTTATGTCATACAAAAACTATTTTTGACCAAATACATGAGGTTGGAGCCAAATTGGGGTGATATGGGGAAAGCCAAATAAGCTTTGAGAAGAGATATGAGGCATCATAGCACAGTGTTGATCATTAATGCATTATGCTTTAAATGAACCTAAATCATATCACCAAAGAGATGAAATTCATGCTAAGTTTATACCTGCTATTAACCTATCTATGTTGTCATAATAATGCTGAGAATGAAGTATTGAGAAAGCTACTTAGTCAATATGATCCCATTCGTGAGATCTTTTCAGAAAATGGAAGAAACTGTTTTGAAGAGAAATATAACTGAAATTTGATCTCTAAATGCACCATTTGCTCTTAAACTATGATCTGAAAAGAAAAATATACTTTGACAAAGTGGTTTAAGTCAAAAAGTGTTGCATTTTGCCTAAAATAGGTTGAATATGTAAGTTGGGGTAAGGTTTGATGCATTATAACCTTCCTGGGCACAAACTGTTTGAATATGTATTTTCGGGTAAGGTTTAATGATTTACAACCTTTCCGGGTAAAAAACAGTTGATTATGTGTGAATATGTTGTTTCGAGTAAGGTTTGATATTTTTCAACCTTTCCGAGTAAGCTTAGTCATTTTTGACTAACTTTATGATTTTCGGGCATGCTTTGAAGTGTTTACACTTTCTGGGTAGAGTACACTGTTGTACTCATTTCCCGAGCTAGCTTGAAGTCTTGAGATGATTATGTGTTGTTATAGCTAGCTTTTAACAAGAAATTCTTGTTTCGGGCATGCCATGTATGCATGTTATATGCTGATTGTGATTCCAAGCAAACTTTATGACCTTATTCAAGTACATCAAGTAAGCTTTGTGATTTGTGTGAATATGTTGTTAGGAAAGGTTTGTTAATCTTTCCGGGCATGCTTAGATTTCACTATTTAGGTTTGTCATTTTTCGGGTATGGTTTGGCATGCTGAAATCCGTCAGGTAAGGGCATACCTGATGATTGAATGTGTTTATCCTAGCAAGCTTAATCCTAACATAGGTTTTTCGGGCAAGATCTTTGAAATTTTAGACTATAGCACACTTAAATGTTTATGTGTTTTAATTTCATTTCGAGCATGCTCTGTGATATATGTGTTTATGGTTCATTGAAATTACAAGTGTTTTCGGGCAAACTTTGTTTTCCGGGCACACTTTATATTTCGGGTACACTTTTGTTCCCTCAATATACTTGGTAATTTCAAAACTTAACTTTCCGAGTACACTGTCTGCTAGAAATCCTTTTACGGGCACACTTTGTACTATATGAAGGTTATTCGGGTATACTTTGCATTAGAAATGTGTTCGGGCACACTATTCTCTTGAATGGTTGCTCGGGCACACTATGTTTTCAAGTATGCTAGATTGAATATGTTAGTTAGTATGATAAAATTGATTATGATTCTTATTAGGGTTTATGCTAGATAAGTTTTAATTTGAAATTGAGAAATCTATATGGGTGTCTTGACTGATTCCTTGTAAGGATGTTTATTTGATGATTTTATATTGAACCTTTTTTTTTCAGATATACTCATCTTCTTTATTTGCCTTGTGATTAATTTCTCAAGAAATCTAGTATTTCGGGTAAGCTTTCTTCATTATGTCTTATCTTTAAATTAATTTGCTTGATCGAGCAAGGTTTATAAATAGAAGTATTCGGGCAAACTTTGTATATTCAAAATGAAAAATTTCCAAGAAAAGTTTGACCGGGTAAGCTTTGTAAGTGGATGTATACCGAGTAGACTTTGAAAATAATAATTCCGAGTAAGGTTTTATTAACTTAAAAGATAATTATTGTTTTTAATATCAAGTGGATATTGTCACTGTATGACAGCTAATAATTCACAAAAAGAAAAAGAGCATTTAAAACCCACTTTCAAAAAGTATATAAGAGGGAGTTTGGCAAAATTTTCAACATTATTTTTTCCATCTCTCTCCTTTCACTGCAAACTGCTTACTCTCAAAAAAACCCAAACCGACTTATCACATTCTATTATTCCTAACCCTAACTTGAATTAGCCCTCTAATTCGGACTCGGTAAGCAACATTAATGTGTCTTCCGACGACAATTAGACTATAATGAGCTTTTATTATGTATCTGATTACTAATACTCTGTTTATGTGTGTAGGTTATAAATTTGTCGAAGAACAGGTTCTTGATGATTTTCTCTGTTTTCTTTCTTCTTCATTTTTATACCTTGAAATTATCTAAAGTACTGAACTTTATGACTAATTTCATTTTGAATATGTTTGTTTATGTGATTCAGATATGGCAGACGATGAACCCAAGTATGTCTTCGAACCAAAACATAATATGTGTGCACTTCTACAAGTGACACCTGACAATTAGCCGATGGCTAGGATGATAACTTGGATGGCTTGGTCCAACGTCAGTTTTGCGTTCACCGAAAGCCCTGTCATATACATAAATCATTCTTTGGATTTCTGGAGATCTGCTGAACTTATTGAGGACATAAATGGTAAAAGAATTGAGGCAACCGTGGCTAGACAAGAGATACATATTACGGAGAGAATGATTAGAAGATGTCTCCGGTTGAATGATGGTGATCACAACTTAATAAACTTCAGCACAACCCACCTAATGAAAATATTTGAAGAGACAATGGGTTACCAAGGAAATATTCATGATGGACAGTTTCAGAAGGGTATGTTTCCTATGCTGTACAGATTTCTTAATCACCATGTTATACACGGATTTGCTCCAAGGAAGGGATCGTGGACCTTGATGAGTCACGACTTGGCAAATGCTACAGTTGGGATTGTATATGATCTGCCCTTCAATTTCTCTAAGATGATATTTGAAGGATTAGTAGGAAATCTGAAGAAGCCTGAAAGAAAAAGATTTTTACAATATCCAAGATTCCTACAGATAATCTTCAATAGTGAGCTTCAAGATCTACCCACTGTTGGAACTACACACCAACTGCAAGACTCTGACACATATAGAAGAATCAAAAATTCAGGTGTCTCAAATACGTACAACTCAAATGTCCCATTTGAGATATTGCCAAGGTTGTTGAACCATGACTTAGTTGTGATGCCTGTGCCTGAGTTATGCTCAGAGGAGGAAGGAGGAGATGATGTTGAGAGTGATGATGATGGTTCTGATGATGAGAATGATGATATTGATGGAGATGGAGGAGGAGCTAGAGTAGCTATGAATATTGATGCACCTGTTCATGGGGAGCATCTTGAGCAACCTGAACAACCTATTCCAACACCACCACAATCACCACCACACATTGACCAACCCATTGTACCTTCACCACCACAAACTCAAACACATCAAACAACTCAATCCCCACCTCAAGCCCTAACCATTAGCCAACCTGAAACCTCATCACATACATCACCACCACCACAAACACCACCTACATATAGCCCAACCCACACAGACTCACTCATTCCAAGCCCAGTTCATACACAATCACCACCACCATCCACTTACCAAACTCACACCACATAACAACCTGAACATGAAACATTCTTCACAACACCACCCACATCACCACTCACTAACACAGACCTGTTCCAGAGAAATCTAGATTTGACGTTAGAAAATGCTGAATTGAAAAGAAGAAATGAGGAGGTGACCAATGAAAATGTGATGCTATTAGAGAAGTTGGTTCAAGCTAACATGAGAATTCTAGCCCTGGTGCAGGAGGTTGAGAAGACCTCAGCTGCCCCAAAACAGGGGGAGAATGAATCTAGACCAACTGTCTCAAATGTGAATGTTGAAGAGACTGTAGCAGTTGTTGAGACTGCAGACAGTTTAAAGCTGATTATGAGTATGTATGATGATGGAGAGGAAAGCAGTGATGAAAGTAGGATTGATGATGATGATGAATATGAAGGAGATATGTCTGAGGGTGCAGAACAAGACTATGATTACATTAATGAAAGTAGTGATGAAGAGACTGTTGAGAAAGTAAATGAAATTGAAAAGATAAATGTTGAAGAGCAGGTAGAAACAGAGGAAAGGATTGAGGAGATAAAGAAGAGAATATGGCTATCACTGATATGGCTACTGATATTCCTACTGACATTGCTACTGATGTCTTGACTGACATACTTACAGAAGTAGACACTGAAGTAATGAATGATGAAGATACTGCTACTGAGGAGATTGTGCTCACTGAACCAGAAATGAACAAGCAGATTGCTCCAAGACATCAGTTACAGAAAGTGAAGAAGATTTAAAGAAAAGGCTGGAAAAGGGAAAAGCCGAAGTTACAGAAGAAGAGCCTGTTATGACATATCCTGAAAAGGATGTATTGTTTAGAGAAGATGATGAAGCTGCTGCTCTAAGGGAACAAGAAAACATTTTGAGAGAAACAAGGGACAGAGAAATACTGGTCCAAACTATGGACCCTGTAGAGTTTGCAGAGCAGGAAAACTTGATCAATCAAGCCAAATTTGAAAGGGAATTCATTGAAGAAGTGGCTGATCAAGAAGTGATAGAGGCCTTGATTGAGTTGAGAAGAGATGAGGAAGTTGATAACTCCCTAGCTATGGTGGTCAGCATGTTTCAAACTGAATGTCAACAAGAAACAAAGTCAAATGAGACTGCTGAACCAGTAAATCTGAATACTGATATGATGGCTGAAGAAGAAATTGGTGAGTCCATGGCCTCAATGGCTGCACAGAAATGGGCTCAACACATCAAAGATGACATTAGACAAAATCCTGATGAATGGGAGTATGTGGATGATCCCAAGTATGGAATGAAGTATTCAAGGAAAAGGGATCGACCAGAAACATTCATGTCAGATGAAGGTACTGAGTCTGTAAAGAAAGGGAGATGGGATGATAAGAACAACTACTTTGTAGAAACCCCTAATGATGAAGCAAGTCCCATAAGGGCAATTCCTTTGCAGACTTTAAGGCCAGATGAATATGTGCAAGGAGTGCCAAATGTATCAATCCCTGAGAATCCACTTTCTGATGAACCACAAATTGATGCAATAAATGATCTAACTGAAGGTGAGGATGAGTCTGAAGACTCTGATGATGATGATGATGACCCTAAGAATGATCAGCAAATGAATGTGAAAGCTACTAATGTTGTGTCCCCTCAAGTCACAATGACTGAGGAACAAAGGACAAACATTGTGTTGAGTATGCAGGAGGCTAAAAAGAAAAATCCTTTGGTTGTAAAACTGAGAACATATGGCATAAGTTTTGATTCATTGGCTGATCTTGATGATGATCAGTTGCAGATGAGACTTGACAAAGAGAGAGATGCACTGAAGGAAAAAATGGAAGAGAAAAATAGGGAAAGTCAGAAATTCAGGGAATATCTCAGAAGGCACAATCATTCAGAAAAAGATCTGTCTAAACTAAACTTTGACAAACTACAAGATCTGTATAACAGAGAGAGAGAGAGAGAAGGTGATTGAGAAGTGTGTAAAAGAAAATGAGAAACTTGAAAAGATGGAAAATTTGAAGAAAAAGTTTGGAGGAATGTGTGGATACCTGCTGGAAAGAGGTATGAAGCCTGAGACTGTTGAATATTTATCTAGAGAATCAGTGTTGGACCAATACAACAAGTTGAAAAGAAAAGAAAAATTGAAAAGGGTCCAAATTGAGAGCTCTACTAAACAGGCTGAAACAACTGATGAACCACGAGCTAAGAAAACAAGAATTCAGACCTTGAGAGAGAAGGAAAAAGAACAAATCAGATCAGTTGAAACCCCTACTCCTCAAGATGTGAAACCTGAACCTGAGGATGAACCATTTGTTCCATGGGAAAATGAAGAAATGATAAACATACTTAGGAACATAATGATAAACCAAAGGGGAATGAGTGAAGCAGACTTCAATGTCTTGGAAAGAGAGGATCTGAAATACCTTTTTTATATACAAAAGGCTGAATGGGAAAAGGCTTTAAGAGAAGGAGAGAACCCAAGATACTACGTTGATGGTAGGTTTGTACCTGCTGGATTGGCAAGAACTCCTGGAATGGAAAAGATGTTAAGAGAACTTAAAGCAGCAGGACATGATGTTGTTGAATTAGCTAACCTTCCTACTGAAATGGTAGAGGCTATCTATCTAAAAGTTTTCAACTTGGGACCTCAAAAGCCCAAGAAGTCTGTTCCCTTCAGATCTCCTAATCCAAGAAGATATCCAAGAAGCGGAAGAGGTGAAGGTGGAAGAGGTGAATCTAGTAGTTCAGCACAACAAAGAACAACAAGACCACAATCAAATGTGGATATTCCAAGAGAACTATACTATGATTCTGTTTGTGAATGTTTGAGAGTAATCATGGAAAGTAGGCAATTGAGAGAGATTGTTGTGAGGAGTGACTTCTATGAGTACACTCAAGAGCAACTGGAACGGATGATTTATCTTAATTTGTATGACTACAGAGACAGATTCAGGACTACTGGAAGGCAGATGAACGATTTGACAAAAGTTTCTGCTAACAGAAGCTAAGAATGGATTCAAGTTCCTAAAAGAAAAGAGAACCTGGAGAAAAGTCCAATTTCACAAGTCAAAGAGGACTGGAAAGCTGAGAAGAATGGACATTGCTGAAAGAGATTATTCAATGAAGGTCAAAGATAAGAATCCATTGTCAAATCTAAAAACTTGTATAAGTCTTGGAAGAAGGATGAGACGCCCCAATTATACAGTGCAAAGAAATGGTGTTATTACAGAAGTTGAATACAAAGAAAGTAATGACCATATATGCTGAGGAACTCTGATGGCAAAATACTGGGGATTATCAAGAAGGATGAAGACTTAAACTGCCTGCATGATGAAGATCTAATGGATATAATGGACTTGGTGATGCCAGAAAGTCACAGTCACTACCGAGCCCTTAACATCTTTAAAATGAAAGCTGCATCAGTCATAAACAACAGAAAGCAAGTAGCCTACAATGCATGGAAAAGACAGAATTCCTAGATTAGGCTTTGTTTTGTAATGTCTTCGAACAACTTTCTGATTATGTAATTTGCTTATGTTATTTGAATATGTAATTTTGATTTTTGATTTGATGTGTATTTTTGCTAAGTGTAAGTAACCATAGAAATGTTTTGGGTCAGCTGAGGTGTTCCAATCTAGGGGGAGATTGTCGAGTCAAGAAATTGACCTAAGGGGGAGATTGTTGAGTCAAATATTTGACCTAAATGAAGTACATGGAAGATTGGAATCTTCTCAACCTCCTATGAATTCGCTAAGTAATGGATTCGAGCACACCTTAGACATCCGAGCAAGCTTTTACTTAGCCGAGTACGATATTTTGCCTACTGGGCAAGGTTTACTTCAAGTAGTCTTCTTTAGTGGATATCCGAGCAGGGTTTGCAAATTAATGCATTGCCGGGTAAGGTACACTAGTTTATGTAAATCCGGGCAAGGTTCACTTTATCTAGCAAGTCTGTTCTTCAGAGCCAAGTACATTATTCTTCCGAGTAAGGTTTGGTTAACCAAGTCTAAGAAGCCAAGAAATTGGAAGACCGGGCAAGGTATTCATTAATAAGTATGATCCAAGTATGCTTGATAATCTAAAGGAATATCTCTAAGTAATATCGGGCAAGGTTCAGCTCAAGCAAGGAACAGTACTCCCGAGTACACTTTGCTAATAAGTTATTTTATAACAAAGAGCTGAAATGGATCATTGAAGAACAAGGTTGCTCGTAAGGAGTTGTCGGGAAAAGTCTGGCAAAGTCAAGAAGACTAAAGTCTACTCGGTGAGTATTTTACTTGGTGAAATACTCTTCAAGTAAAGTCTACCCGGAAACCGATTCCGAGCAAACTTCTATGTTACCAAGTCATGAAGGATGGCAGAGTACACAGCGTACTCGGAAAATGAAGATTTATGAGAAGCCTACCCGAAAGACTTGTTTTACACTTAGTTTATTTTGAATATGTAATTTGAATATGTATGATTGTATATAGGGTTTCTAGAAGGAATGACAGCTGTCCTAGGTTGGCAGGCCTATAAATAGAATGTTTAGGGCACGCCGCCAAGAGAGAGAGGACACGGACATTGAGTCTTTACACTTTTTGGATAAGAAAGAATATTTCTTGAAAGTGACGGCTTTCCTAGGATTCCTAGAACCCTAATTCGATTATCCACTTTGTATGATGAAAATTATATAGATGGAAATCTTTTTAGTGAATCCTGTGTGTGCTTTTTACCTTTAACAAATGGATATATTTCTAAATATAGCAACCCGTCATTAACTCTCTTGTCAACACATTAATCTGTGTGAGTTATGACATGATTAATTAAGATCCAGCTGAAATCGAAGGACTCGACAGAAAAGGTTAATATATTCACGTTATAAAAGGTTTGAACGTATTCACCAGTGATTGTCTGTTCTGAATAATATGGTGATCTCGTTTGAAACCTTAACTATGAATGAATGATTGATTGACTGACTGATTGATTGATTGATTGACCTATAATAAAATAGGTATATAAATATCCGGATCGTCTTTTGATCTGGCTATAGACCTTTATTCTAGTTTTGATAGCTTTAAACCTTGATTGATCGTTTGTTTAAATAAAATATTTAGACCTATAGTCTTTCTGTTTATTGACTAATCATATATTAAGTTTCTTTTTCATGAAGAAACATCTATAATCTATTTCTTTTTCAAGAAGAAACATTAATTTACAGCTAGCTTTGAATGTAAAATCATATGTTTCTTAATTATGAAGAAACAATGTTTTAGCTATATTCTTTGTATTTGAAATGCTACGTTTCTTAATCATGAAGAAACTATATTCTGACTATATTCTTATGAATGAAAAATTATGTGTTTCTTAATTATAAAGAAACATACTATAATCCTTTGTATGTTTAAAGCTTATGTAAATATAATTATGATCAAGGTTTGGGCTATACCCTTAACTATGGTCTAAGCCATGTAATATAATAATAAAATAATAACTTAAGCAGAACCCCTACCTTACACGGGTATTTGGAGTTTATATATGTCTAAGCTTGTACGAGCAGTACTTCTACTCTACTTCGTGTACCACGGTTCAGATTGATGAAACATCGGAGCTTTGCACGCTTTACGAGATTCGGCACGCAAAACGAGGTGTTCGGCACGCAAAACGATGTGTGTTGGTCGTCAAAACTCATCTGCTCCTACTTTGCGGCAAGTCGGTATGTGGCACGGAAATCGAGGTTGAGAGATAGCAATTCTAGAGAGAGAAACTAGAGAGAGAGAGGATTGTGGTGTGAGAGGTGAAGGAGCCGTGAGCCCCGCATTTATAGGCTGATTTGTAGCCCATCGCGATACGTAATGGGTCTTGGAAATCCCATCGCGTATCGCGGAGCCGCGATATTTACACCGCCATACCACGTGCTGACACGTGTCTGCTGACTCATCAAGGTCCGCGATACGCAATGACCTGTGTTCTGGGTTCATCGCGTAGTGTGATGGGTCCCTGAACTAAATTTTTCACTTTTAGTCCTTTGTCTTTTGTTAGCTTGTCACTTCCGGATCTAACTCCCATTGTCCAAAAATACTAAGGCGGCTCTCGGCGATGCGAGTGTGCGAAGTGCAAAGTGTTCCATCAAAGCGCCATATTGCGCCCATCCCCCAACGCCCTTCGCCGGAGCCCGAGCCCGTGCCAGTGCGCGTGTGCGTCGGGTGCTTCGCATCTTCCGCTAGGACCACTGGGTGCATGCTAGGCATAAAAGTATATTACTATGGAATTTTATCTCCTTATAAAGTGCTTCCAAATCTTTAACACTTTCCATGTGGGATGAATTTTAACTTACTTATTTATACCCATGTGGAATGCTTCCACTTTCTTACATATTTCAATGTGGGATGGAAATTTCCTTATTCCATATCCTTAACATAAGATAACTTTATTTATGGAGTATTTTTATTTCCTTTTTATTTTCTTTATTTAACTTTTCTCCTTACTTATTTAAAGAACTTTGATCCTTCAACTTTACTAAGTTGTCAAATTTGGACCAAAATTTTGGGGATGTTACAGTTTGTGACACACCAGTCGCTGATACTTTAGAATATCAATTTGGAGAATGAAATGGGAACATCTACTAACCCCCCAAAGCTTTTAAGGATGGAAGATTATCCAAGTTGATCTTATAAGTTCGAGACCTATGTTCAAGCTGTGAATTATGAGGCTTGTGAAGCGGTTGAGGTGGAATACATTATTCCACGAAATGAGAATGGTACTAGTTACCGGCTATCTCAAATTCCCGAGGCTGACAAAGCAAGATTAATTCGTGAAAAGAAGATAATGAATTTGTTTCAACAATCGATCAAGTCCGAGATTTTCCAGTTGATACAACATAATGGATCATGCCACTCAATCTAGGAAGCGTTACTTAATAAAGACAGAGGAAATCCTGACATTAGAATATCTAAAATGGCTCTGTTGAAGAAAGAGTTTGACATATTTACCACGGTCAAAGGAGAATCGATGCCCCCAATTGACTGAGAGATACTGTCATCTTGTGACTGAGATGAAGAGATTGGGAATTGATAAGGATGAGTATGAATACATTGACAAACTTGCTGATTCTTTATCTGATGATTTGGAAACTTTCATTATTATACAACAATCAAACCCGATTGCTTATGCAACATTGACTTTAGCCCGATTCATTGAAATGTTGGAAGCACATGAAATTGAGATCCGCAAGAAACAAAAGATGAAAAATACATCAGTAATTCAAGACATAGGATTATACTTTAACTCATTACAATCTGTAATTGCTCTTAGCCCAAAGATTCAAACTGTATTTGTCAAGAGTAGTGGTGGTGGAACTTCACAAGCAAATCAGTATCAACCATCTAACATACCACACTACACAAGCACCTACACTGGAACTAATTCAACCAATTTTGCTCCTGAACAATACTCAAAACCCGCAAGTCCATCATCTGATGTTGTTCAATGAAACATTGCTATTAATATCAAGAACAACTATGGATTTGAAACATATGGATTTCTTAGGATACGGTCTTGAGTCATATGAGTGTTTGATTGCTGGACGTATGTGTAATTACAACATGAAAAAAGAGGATTATGATCATATTTATTGTTGGGTAAAGAAATTGACCAAAGAGGAAGATTGCTAAGTCAAAGATTTGTTCAAAATGACATATGGGAGATTGGAATCTTCTCAACCTCCTCAGAATTCGCTAAGTATGGATCCGGGTACACCTTGGACTTCCGAGCAAGCTTCTACTTAGCCGGGTATGATATTTTGTCTATCGGGTAGGGTTATCTTCTTTAAGTCTTCCTTAGTGAATCTCCAAGTAGGTTTTGCAAATTTGTGCATTACCGGGTATGGTTCACTAGTATATGCAAGTCCGGGCAAGGATCACTTTATCAAGCAAGTTTGTTCTTTACAGCCAAGTAAAGTTCACTTCCGGGTAAGCTTTAGGCTAACCATGCTCATGTAGCCAAGTAATTGGAAGACCGGGTAAGGTATTCATTAATAAGTATGGTCCAAGTAAGCTTGATAATTTTATGATATATCTCAAGTATCATCGGACAAGGTTCAACTTAAGCAAGGAACAGTGCTACCAAGCACACTTTGCTAATAAGCTATTCTCTAGCAAAGGGTTGAAGGGACCATTGAAGAACAAGGTTGCTCGTAAGGGTTTGTCGGGCAAAGTCAAGAAGATTGAAGTCTACCCGGTGAGTATTTGGTAAAATACTCTTCAAGTAAAGTCTACCCGAAAACTGATTCCGAGCACACTTCTATATTACCAAGTCCTAAAGGATGGCAGAGCATACTCGGAAAGACAAGATTGATGCAAAGCCTACCCGGAAGACTTGTTTTACACTTAGAATATTTATGAATATGTAATTTGAATATGTATTTACGTTTAGGGTCTTCTGGAAGGAATGACAGTTGTCCACAGGTGTCAAGCCTATATAAGGAATAATTAAGGCACTCCTGAGGACAGCACACCTAAGGCAGACAGACAAATTAATTAAGAAAGAATATTGTGTGTGACGGCTGTCTTAATATAGTACGGATAAAACCTTCCTTCAAGAAACCCTAAATCGATTATCCACTTTGTATGAGTGATATTATATAAATGGAAATCTTTTAAGTAAATCTTGTTTTGTGTTGGTTACCTTTGAATACTGATTAAGCAACCATATGTTTGTTATTGATTCCGACTTTAAAAAATGGTAATCTTTCTAAATATAGCAACCCGTCATCAACTCCCTTGTCGACACATCTATTTGTGTGAGTTATGGCATGATTTGAGTAAGATCCAGCTGAAATCGGGGACCTGACAAGTGGTATCAGAGCTTGTTGCTGCTATTTTGGAATGATTCTTGTTGCTGATTGAAGATTTGAATAAAGATTACGTAAGCAGACCACTGTTCCATTGATTTGTGACGTCAGCAACTCTGTTCTTCATTATTCTTCCAGATCTATGATCTACCGGTGTTTTCTCTTCCTTATTTCAATTAAAGCTTTAATCTTTATATCTAAATCTTGCTCTAATCATATTAGACACATCAGATCTGAACAACCTGTTCTCAGATCTGATTATTTTAAAACTTTGCTTTTTACAAAGAAACAGATTTTATGTCTTCGAAAATGTCTGGATATGAGGAACAGGAGGTGTCTACTAACAAGATACCAAGATTGTATTGACAGGAAAACTTTACCAAGTGGAAAGTGCTTTTTGAAGCAGCCGTGTTCTACAATGATGTTGATATGTGGAACTCCATCAAGAATGGTCCACAAGCTGCAGTTGAAGAAGGTGCAAATACAGCTGGAACTGCTGCTGTAAGAGAAAGAATGAGAAAGGTGGATGACAGGGCCTTAGCTATGATTAAGCTAGGACTGTCTTGGGAGATTTTAACCAAGGTGGCACATCATACAACTGCCAAACAAATGTATTGTTGGGTCAAGAGTTTGACCCAAATTAGGAGATTTGACCTAAATGAAGATTATGGAAGATTGGAATCTTCTCAACCTCCTCAGAAACTGCTAAGTATTGAATCCGAGCACACCTTGGGATCCGAGCAAGCTTTTACTTAGCCGGGTACGATATTTTGTCTACCGGGCAGGGTTTACTTCAAATAGTCTTCTTAAGTGGTTATCCGAGCAGGGTTTGCAAATTAGTGTGTTTCCGAGTAAGGTACACTAGTTTATGTAAATCCAGGTAAGGTTCACTTTATCAAGCAAGTCTGTTCTTCAGAACCAAGTTTATTACTCTTCCGAGTAAGGTTTGGTTAACCAAGCCCATGAAGCCAAGTGATTGGAAGACCGGGCAAGGTATTCATTAATAATTATGGTCCGAGCAAGCTTGATGTATAAACGGAATATATCTCTAAGTAACATCAGACAAGGTTCAATTCAAGCAAGGAACTGTACTCCCGAGTACGCTTTGCTAATAAGTTATTTATGGCAAAAAGTTGAATTGGACCATCGAAGAACAAGGTTGCTCGTAAGGGGTTGTCGGTCAAAGTCTGGCAAAGTCAAGAAGAATGAAGTCTACTCGCTGAATATTTTACTTGGTAAAATATTCTTTTTAAGTAAAGTCTACCCGGAAACTGATCCCGAGCACACTTCTATGTTACCAAGTTATGAAGGATGGCCGAGCATACTCAGAAAGACAAGATTGATGCAAAGCCTACCCGGAAGACTTGTTTTACACTTAGTTTATTTTGAATATGTAATTTGAATATGTATTATCGGATAGGGTTTCTAGAAGGAATGACAGCTGTCCTAGGTTAGCAGGCCTATAAAGAGAATGTTTAGGGCACGCCGCCAGATGAGAGAGGCAGAACACACAATACGGATAAGACTGACTCATTTATTGAGAGAATATTGTGTACGGCTGTCTTAGGATTCCTAGAAAACCCTAAATCAATTATCCTTTTGTATTATTAACATTATATAAATGGAAATCTTTTGAGTGAATCTTAAGTGTGCCTTCTACCTGTGATTATTTATTGCAACCGTATGTTTGTTATTGATTCCGCCTTTAACAAACGGATATCTTTCTAAATATAGCAACCCGTCATTAACTCTCTTGTCAACATGATTAATCTGTGTGAGTTATGACTTGAATGATTAAGATCCAGCTGAAATCCATGGGACCGACATGTATGATGCCATCCTTGAGATGTATGAAGGGAATACTGAGCTGAAGAACATTAAGAAACAAAGATTGAAGCAACAGTTAGAAAGGTTAAAGTATAAGGAGGGCGAAAGGTTAAAATCAATACTAGAACGTTTTCTAGCTATTGTGAATGAGTTGAGGACAACTGATTTTGTAATGACTGACTTTGATTTAAATACAAAGTTACTCAACTCAATGCCAAAGGAATGGTATACTGCTTGCAAATTCATCCTTCAGAAGCATAATTTCAATGAATTTAAATTGGATGATGTAGTATGCTTTCTTCAGGCTGCAGAACTTGAAATGATAGAGAATGAAATGATTAAGGAAGAAAGACCTTTCTTCAATGTTTCAAATACATTGATTGCACCAATGGGTAACATGACTACCAAGAATCAACAGCAAATTCGCATCATTGAAGAACCAGTTGAGCATAATGCTGATACTCCAAAATCTTTCATTGGAGGTAGAACAAGTAATCAAGGAAATCAGCAGAGGTTCAATGTGCAACTGATTGATTACACTGATTCTGCCTCTATGGAAAGTGGGAATTTACCTCATTATAGTGGTGGAAATGGACAAGGCAATGAAACACAGGCCTTACTTTCTATTTTCACTGAGTCATATAATTCCTTTGTTGCGAAGAACTTGATTCACACAAGTGTGGTTAAAGATGACTTAGAACAAATTGATGCAGATGATTTGGAAGACATGGATTTAAAATGGCAAGCTGCCATGTTGGCTTTGAGAAGTAAAAGGCTGTATAACAGAACTGGTAGGTCTCTGGTTTCTGGTCCTAATGACAGGATTGGATTTGACAAGTCAAAAGCAATTTGCTACAATTGTCAGCAACCTGGTCATTTTGCAAGAGAATGCAATCAACCAAGAAACTTTCAGATGAATCAATTTCAGAATCAACAACCAAGAGGTCAGCAGCAATACCAACAAAATCAGCCAAGATTCAACAACCACAACTTCAATCCCAACTTCAATAACTTTCAGCCTCAAATGAACAATCAACAACAAAGTATGCAACAGAATCAAGGTTTTCAAATGAACAACAATCAAAACCTTCAAGCATCTCAAAATGTTCCGAACAATACTGTTCCAGCAAACCAAAATCAGATCAGAAATCAAGGAAATGTGGCAGTGACTACACAACATGAAGGAAATTTTGATTGGAGCAATCATGAAGAGGACATTGCAGATGATATCAAGAAAGCAAATGTGGCATTCATGGCCATAATTGAGAAAGAAAAGGGATCATCATCTCAGGAACAGTCCACTCCTCTGAATGAAATATGGTATATGGATAGTGGTTGTTCTAGGCACATGACTTGTGACAAAAGATCACTTGTTAATTATTAAGAAAAATATAAAGGACCTGTAGCCTTTGGGAGTGATGAAAATGGTGGAAAGATAGTGGGGAAAGGAATCTTAACAAATGGAAAGGTTTCTTTTGATAATGTTTTTCATGTTGAAGGTCTTCAGTATAATCTACTGAGTATATCACAAATGTGTGATAAGGGATACAAAGTCAGTTTTGATGATTCCCACTGTTTCATCTTAAAACTTGAGTTTGTCATTCCACCTGAGATGATTATGATGATGGCACTAAGAAATGGCAACTTGTATGAGTTGAATATGAAGGAAGCTGTTTCAAGAAAGCCACTGAAAATGAATCCAAATTGTGGCATAGGAAACTGTGACATGTGAATTTAAAGAACATGAAGAGACTTGTCAAAGGAGAGCATGTCATAGGCTTACCTACAAGAGAGTTCAAATTGGAAGATCATTGCAATTCATGTCAAAAAGGAAAACAAAACAAAACTACTCATAAGCCTAAGCTCATCAACTCAATTGATCAAATACTTGAATTACTTCACATGGATCTATTTGGTCCTGTGAGTGTGCCAAGTATAGGAAAGAAAAGATATTGTCTTGTGATCATTGATGACTATTCAAGATACACTTGGGTTTATTTCCTAAGTACCAAAGATGAGACTGCAGAGTTGATTAAGGGCTATGTAACAATGATTGAGAACAAGTTGAATAAGAAGGTTAAAATGACGAGAAGTGACAATGATACTGAGTTCAAGAATGGAGTTATGCAAGAATTTTGTATAGAAAAGGGAATACTTCAACAATTCTCAGCTCCTAGAACTCCTGAACAAAAATGGTGTTGCAGAAAGAAGAAATATAACTTTGATTAAAGCTGCAAGAACCATGTTAGCAGATGCTAACCTGCCTGTTACTTTTTTGGCTGAAGCAATAAACACTGCTTGCTATGTTCAGAACAGGGTGCTCGTAAACAAAAGGCATAACAAGACTCCATATGAAATATTCCACAACAGAAGGCCTTATATCAAGTTTTTCAAGCCCGTTGGATGCAAATGTTTTCTTCTGAACACTAGGGATTATTTGAACAAGTTTCAAACAAAATCTCTACATTGTTTCTTTGTTGGATATTCTACACACTCAAAAGCTTACAGAGTATATGTGAAAGACCATTTGAGTGTTATAGAATCATCTGACATCATCTTTAATGAGAATCAATTCAATACAGTTGATGGTGCAGCATTGCTGTTTGATCATGAAAAGTTAATAAGGTCTTTCAAGATTTATCCTGAAGACTTTGATGACTCATTCTACAAGACCAGTGTAATTGAAGAGAAAAAGAAGAAACCACTGGACTTAGAAGAATTGTGAAAAAAGGTTGCTGGAAAAGAAAAGGAATATACTTTTGTGAAGAATTCCTCAAGTGATATTGTTGAACAAGTTCAAGAAGATTATCAAGAAAACAATCACAGTCCTGAACATGATCATACTGAGATAAATCAAGTTAATCAAGATGTACAGAATGATCAAGTTCAGAATGAGGGAGACTCAAGCAACCAAGCAAGTGAAGAAGAAGCTGCATCTACTGCAAGATTTCAAGATCTGTTTCAAAGATTTAACTTAGAAAACAATGGTGCATCTACTTCAAGACAAAATAATGATGAGGCACCAGAATTTCATGATGCAGAGACTGATTTGATCATTGAAGAACCAGAACTCAATGAGTCAAATCTTGACACAACTATGTCTAGAGATATGATTGTTCAAACTTCTTATGTGGAAAAGAATCATCCTTCTGAAAACATCGTTGGAGATTTGCATGAAAGAGTTACAAGAAGTCACTCAGAAATTGCAAACATCTGTCTTTACTCCTGCATTCTATCCCAAATAGAGCCTAAGAATATTGCTCAAGCACTAAAAGACAACAGTTGGGTAGAAGCAATGTAGGAAGAACTGGCTCAGTTCAGAGATCTACATGTGTGGGATCTTGTTGATAAACCAATGAGACAGATATGCAATAGGTACCAAATGGGTTTTTAGAAACAAAAGGGATGAGAGGGGTTTGGTGATTAAGAACAAAGCTAGGCTTGTGGCACTGGGATGCCTTCAAGAGGAAGGAATAGACTTTGAGGAAGTATTTGCTCCTGTAGCAAGACTTAAAGCTAACAGGATCTTTCTTGCATATTCTGCCTCAAAGAACATTAAGGTGTTCCAACTTGATGTTATGTCTGCATTCCTAAATGGAAAGATTGATGAAGAGGTGTATGTAGCTCAACCTCCAGGTTTTGAGGATCCTTTGTATCCAAACAGGGTGTATAAGCTAAACAAAGCCCTTTATGAATTGTATCAGGCTCCTAGAGCATGGTATGATGAGCTGTCAAATCATCTTCTTGAAAATGTTTTTAAAAGAGGAGCCATTGACAAGACACTCTTCTACAAAAGAAAGGGTTCAAACTTACTTCTGTTACAAGTATATGTTGATGATATCATCTTTTGTTCAACAAATGAACAAATGTGTATGGAGTTTGAAGGGGTAATGAAGTCCAAATACAGCATGAGTTCTATGGGAGAAATGAACCTCTTTCTTGGATTACAAGTTCAACAGAAAGCTGAAGGGATCTTCATTCACCAAAATAAGTATGTGCAGGACATCTTGAACAAGTTCAACTGTCATGAGTACAAAACTGCCTCAACTCCAATGGACACCAAGGAAAAGATTATTGCAGATGAAAAGGGGGAGCCTGTAGATGAACGTGAATATAGAGCCAAAATTGGATCTCTGATGTATCTGACTGCTACAAGACCAGATATCATGTTTGGTGTGTGTGTGTGTGTGTGCAAGATTCCAGTCAAGTCCAAAAGTCTCCCACATGAATGTTGTTAAAAGAATATACAGATATTTGAAGGGAAGACCAGATTTGGGAATTTGGTATCCAAAGAATCAATCATTTGATCTAATTGCCTACACATACAGTGATTATGATGGCTGCAACATGAGCAGAAAGTCAACCTCTGGAGGATGTTAATTCTTGGGAGAAAGGCTAGTGTCATGGCAATGCAAGAAGCAAACAACTGTCTCAATCTCAACTGCAGAAGCTGAATATGTTGCTGCATCCGCCTGTTGTGCACAAGTTCTATGGATTCAGAACCAGATGCTGGACTGTGGTTTGAATTTTCTGAACACCCCTATTCTTATTGACAATACTGCTGCATATTTTACTGTTAAAAATCCAGTTCAACACTCAAAGACTAAGCATATTGAAATTAGACATCACTTCATTAGAGATTTTAATGAAAAAGGTTTAATTGAAATGAAGAGAGTTGACACAAGTGACAACTTGGCTGACCTATACACCAAGCCACTTGACAGAACCAGATTCAAATTTCTTTTGAAAGCTCTGGGTATGATCAACTCAGATGAAGTCTGATTGAGGATATGTGCTTAGTATGTGTCTCGATATGCTAATTGATTATTTTTTATTGAGATCACATACTTTGAATGTTGAATGAATATGTTGAATAAATATGCTTGAATATGATACTGAATATTTTGACTGTTATGTGCTTTGACTGATTATGTGTGCAAAGTATGACATAAGCGATTTGATTAATAGGTTTGCATGTTTAATAGTTAATGTATATTTGTGATGTTAAGATAAGTAGTCTTGTTATGAATTATCTGCTAAAATGCTTATATGGCATCACTGCTTAACTGCATGAATATGTGTTTTATCTGATCTTCTAATGTTAAGAAGATAGGATAGACTTTGAATGATAGTACTGACTACTTGTTCTGATAATAATAAGTTTGATAAAGAATTTGATTATGTGCTGCAACTGTTTATGTCAAAATAAGTTTTATGTCAAAAGTAAGTGATAAATGAATTTTCTAATGAATTTTGCATAAATACTCTATTTTGAATCAAAACATGAGCATGTTGTTAATGGTGTAGAGATATGATAAGATTATTCTGTTCAAGCTTTATAGAAGCTTAAAAGAAGGATTTTTCAATGAAAAGTCTCAGATAGTTATGTTTGCTGAAAATTATGGCATTTGCCCAGTTAGAAGGACATACACTTGTGTATGTTTGGTCCTGTAATCTATAAAGATCAAAAGGATAGCCATTAACCAGAAAACTGAAAGCATTTGGGGCAATTATAACTTGTTTTCTATTCCTTCACTTAAAATTATGTGAATAGCTCTGACTTTGAAATGACATATATTCACATGTATGTTTGGTCCTATTAACCACTTGTGGTCAAACAGGATAGCCATTTGCCTGAAAATTAAGAGACATTGGGGTGATTGAATATTAAACTGAATATAAATTGGGAAATGATAGTACATTGACTACTTAGCCAATCATATGGATTTATTAGGCTAAAAGGACTCTTAGTACAGTCATTGACATGTAAGGTTGCTTTCTCATGTTATGTAAAATCTAAGGTGATATAAACATAAAGAAAATGCTATGATTTGTGTGGAGTTACATCGCTGTCTATGCATGTTCCTAGATAAATCTTTTCAAATGATAGGCAGAAAAGTGATTATCTAGTCATACACAAGCATGTTGGTCTTTGGTTACCCAAAATGAAACATCTTTTAAAAGGAATGACAAAGAATTGATGTGAACTACTTTAATTTCAAATATTTAGTCAATCAACAGTTGATATATGTTCACAAATTTTTATTAGAGAAATACAAACATGAGGGTTAATTACAGAACTACAAGGGTGGAGGCAATCATATAAGTCCTTTAAACATCCTGAATGAAAGGCATGTAAGTCCGACTTGCGTGGCATGTAAGTCCAACGTTCAACCTCACATATGTTTATAGATTTGAAAAGAAATATCTTTTAAATTTTTATAATATGTTCAGTCAATAAAAGTTTTAACCAAAACCAGGGGGTCAAAGTCAAATTGGGGTGATCTGGAGAAAGCCAAATAAGTCTTGAAGATAGATAAGGAGCATCAGAACACAACATGTGTTATCCATTAAATTCTCTGCAACTTAATTGAAACTTAATAATATCACCAAAGAAATGAAAATCATGTTAAGTCTAGACATGCTGTTGACCTGTCTTTGTAGTCATAATAATGCTGAGAATGAAGTATTGAGAAAGCTACTTAGTCAATATGATCCCATTTCTGAGATCTTTTCATCTTACAAAAGGAATTTGTTTTGAAATGAAACATAACTGAAATTTGATCTCTAAATGCACCATTTTCTCTTAAACTATGATCTTTAAAGTTAAAATTGTTCTGACAAGTCAAAAAGTGTTGCATTTTGCCTAAAATAGATTGAATATGTAAGTTCGGGTAAGGTTTGATGTTATTTAACCTTCCCAAGCACAAACAGTTTGAACATGTATTTTCGAGTAAGTTGTGATGTTCTCAAACCTTTCCGGGTACAAAATAGTTGAATATGTGTGAATATGTACTTTCAGGCAAGGTTTGATGATTCATAACCTTTTCGAGCATGCTTTATCATTTTTGACTAAGTTTATGATTTTCGGGCATGCTTTGAAGTGTTTACACTTTTCGGGTAAGGTACACCATTGTACGAGTTTCCCGAGCAAGATTGAAGTATTGAGATGATTATGTGTTTTAGCTAGCTTTTAACAAGAGATGATTGTTTTGGGCAAGCTTTGCATTTTGTTTATGTTGATTGTTATTCCAAGCAAACTTTGTGGATATGTTTTTCTTTAAAATTACAAGTGTTTTCGGGCAAACATTGTTTTCCGAACAAACTTTATATTTCGGGTACACTCTTGTTCCTCTAATATACTTTGTAATTCTCAAAATTTGATTTTCCGAGTACACTGTCTACTAGAAGTCCTTTCCGGGCACACTTTGTATTCTAGGAAGATTATTCGGGTATACTTTGTATAAGAGGGTTGTTCGGGCATACTAACATTATGAAGATTGCTCGGGCACACTATGTTTTCAAGTATGCTTGATTGAATATGCTTTTACTATGATTGATTGAATATGATTCTTATTTTTGATAGGGTTTTTACTAGACTAAGATTTTAATTTAAATTTGAGAAATTTATATGGGCATCTTAATTGATTCCTAGCAAGAATGTTATTTGATATTTTATACTTGATTAATTGTCTTGTGATTAAGTTCTCAAGAAATCTAGTATTTCGGGTAAGCTTTCTTCATAGTGTCTTGACTTTAAATTACATAGCTTAATCAAACAAGGTTTGTGATTAAAAGGGATCGGGTAAACCTTGTAAAATTAAAAGAAAATGTTGTCAAGAAAGGTTTAATATTATTCGGGTAAGCTTTGTATATGTGGAAATATACCGAGTAGACTTTGCAAAGGATTACTTTTCCGATTAAAGTTTTCTAAGCCTAAAATGATAAAGAGTTATATGTTTTAAAATTATTTTTAATAAATATCAAGTGGATAATGTTACTGTTTGACAGCTGATAACTCTCAAAACGACAAAAAGCATTTAAAACCCACTTTCAAAAGGTATATAAGAGGGAGTTAGGCAAAATTTTCAACATTATATTTCCCTCTCTCTCTTTCCACTGCAACTGCTTACTCGCAAAGAAACCCAAACCGACCTATCGCATTCATTCTTAATCCAAACCCTAATTTGAATCAACCCTCTAATTCCAACTCGGTAAGCATTAATAATGTGTTTTCCGACCACGATTAGACTACATTGGACTTTGATTGTGTACTTGATTACTAATATTCTGTTTTTTGTGTTTAGGTTGTTAATTTGTCGAAGATCAGATTCTTGATAAAATTTCTCTCTTTCTTCTACAAACTTATAACTTGAAATTGGGTAAAGTAATAAACTTTTATGCTAATTTCACTTTGAATATGTTTGATTGTGATGTTCAGATATGGCAGAAGAGGACCAACCCAAGTATGCTTTTGAAAAGAAGCATAACATGTGTGCTCTATTGCAAGTCACACCTGACAACGAGCCGGTGGCGCCAATGATTACATGGATGGCTCGATCAAATGTCAGCTTTGCCTTCACTGAATGTCCTGTTATCTACATATATTATTCACTGGATTTCTGGAGATCTGCAGAACTTGTTGAGGACATCAATGGAAAGAGAATCGAGGCAACTATTGCAAGACAAGAAATACATATAACTGAGAGAATGATAAGAAGATGCCTACGGTTGAATGATGATGACCGTAATCATATAAACTTCAATACAGCACACCTGATGAGAATATTTGAAGAAACGATGGGTTATCAGGGAACTGTACATGATGGGCAGTTTCAAAAGGGGATGTTTCCATTGTTGTATAGATTCCTCATTCACCATGTGATACAGGGGTTTGCTCCAAGAAAGGGATCATGGACTTTGATGAGTCATGATTTAGCAAATGCTACTATTTGGATTATGTATGATCTACCCTTCAATTTTTCAAAGATGATATTTGATGGACTGGTAGCAAACTTGTAGAAGGAAGAAAAGGACAGGTTCTTACAATATCCAAGGTTCCTGCAGATAATTTTTAATAGAGAATTAAGAGATCTACCCACTATGGGAATTACACACCTACGGCAGAACCCTGACACATACAAGAGAATTAAGAATCCAGGTGTTGCCAATAGATTCAATTCTGAAGTTCCATTTGAGATCTTGCCATGGTTGTTGAACCATGACTTGAATGTGATGCCAGTGTCTGAGTTAAGCTCAGAGGAGGAAGGAGGAGATGATGTTGAGAGTGATGATGATGGTTCTGATGATGAAGATGATAATATTGATGGAGATGAAGGAGGAGCTGGAGTAGCTATGGATGCTGATGCACATGATCAGGGGGAGAAACTTGAAGATCAAGAACAACCTATCCCAACACCACCACAATCACCACCAAACATTGACCAACCCATTATACCATCACCACCACAAACTCCACCACATCAAACCACTCAATCCCCACTACAAACCCTAACCATAAGCCAACCTGAAACATCAACACATGTATCACCAACACCACAAACACCACCAAAATCTAGCCCAATTCACTCAGACCATTCATCCCAAGCCCACTTCATACACAATCATCACCATTATCTATATTTCAAACACACACCACAAATCCAGAACAGCCTATCTATGAACACTTTTCTACATCACCACCTACAACACCACCCACTGACACTGAGCTGTTGACCCTGTTAAAAGAGAATGCTGAATTGAAGAGAAGGAATCAGGAGGTAACAGAAAAGAATGTGATGTTGATAGAGAAGTTGGTACAAGCATAATTGAAAATTCAAGCCCTGGATCAGGAGGTTTAGAACACCTCAGTTACCCCAAAACAGGGGGAGAATGTTAGTATACCAACTATCTCTGGCGTAGATGTTGAAACTGAAACTGTAACAGCTGTAGAGACTGCAAACAGTTTGAAGTTAATTATGATTGATTATGATGATGGAGAGGAGAGTAGTGAGGAGAGGAGGATTGAGGATGAGGAGTATGAAGGTGATAGATCAGATGTGGAAGAACAAGACTATGATGATAATGATGAAATTCCATATGTGGAAAGGCATGAAGAAAATGTTGAGACAGAGGATAGGATTGAAAAGACAAATGTTGTGGAGAATGTAGCTGTTACTGATATAGCTACTGATGTCTTAATGAACACTCAAACTGGAGTGAGACTGAAATGATGAATGAAGGGAATATTGCTACTGAGGAGCCTATCACTCAAATTGAACAAACAGAATGCTCCAAGAGGGTAGAGTATGACCCTGAATTAGAATCTCTTAAGAACGAGATTGATGACTATAGAAAAACTAATGATGAGGAAGAAGTAATGCCTAAAAGGATGGATAAAGGCAAAGAAAACGTCACAGAAGAAGAGCCTGTTAAGGCATATCCAGAATAAGACGTTTTGTTTACAGAAGATGCTGAAGCTGCTACTGCTGCTTTAAGGGAACAAGAAAACATTTTAAGAGAAACAAGGGACAGAGAGATACTGGCTCAAACCATGGACCCTGTAGAGTTGGCAGAAAAGGAAACCTTGATCAATCAAGCCAAGTTTTCAAAAGAAGTTATTGAAGAAGTGGCTGATCGATAGGTGATTGAGGCATTGATTATGTTAAAAGAGAAAGAGGAAGCAAACAAGTCCTTAGCTTTGGTGGTTATCATGTTTCAAACCCAAAGTCAACAAGAAACTAAGTCAAATGAAACTGCTGAACCAATCAATCTGAATACTGATATGATGGGTGAAGAAAAAATTGGCTGCCAAGAAATGGGCTGAGCAGGTGAAAGAGGATTTGAGGAAGAACCCAACTGACAGCTAGGGTGAAAGGGTAAATGTAACCCAAACTCATGAGACAATGCAACAGAAACAAGAAAGACTTTCAAAACATCATGAAGAATTTGCTGAGAGAGTCAATAGGTTTTCTAAGACCTACATGAGAAGAAAAAGGGCATCTGAGCAGACTGAGCATGAAAGATCTACTAAGAAAGGCAGGTGGGATGACAAAAACAAGTACTTTGTTGAAACTCCAGATGAAGATGCTAGTCCTATCAGGGCATTCCCACTGCAAACCTTGCAACCAGGTGAAAAGGTTCAAGGTGTCCCTGATGTGCCTGTTCAAACTGAATCAAATCCAGAGCATCCAACCTCGGATGAACCAAAGATTGATGCTATAAATAATCTAACTGAAGAGGAAGATGAGCCTGAGGAGTCTGATGAAGATGATAATCCTGATGATAATCAAAGAAAAGGTGATAAAGCTACCAATGTTGAATCTCCACAAGTTGAACTGACTGATGAGTAGAGAGAAAACATTGAGCAGAGCTTGTTGAATGCTAAAATGAATAATACTTTGATTAAGAAGCTAAGGGCACTTGGTGTGAACTTTGAAAGTGTGGCTCATATGAATGAAAGTGAGTTGAATCAGAGACTTGAAGAAGAGAATAAAAGGATCAAAAGAATCCTGCAACAAAAGAATAGAGATGCTCAGAAACAAAGAGAATATCTTAGAAGGCATGGATATTCTGAAAAAGATTTGAGCCATTTCAATCATGATAAACTACAAGATCTGTATAACAGTGAAAGAGAAAAAATGATTGAAAAGTGTGTAAGAGAAAATGATAAACTTGAAAAGATTGAAGAATTGAAGAAAAAGTATGGAGGCATGTGTGGTTATTTGCTGGAAAAAGGTTTGAAGCCTGAAATGGTTGAGAACCTATCCAGAGAATCAGTGTTGGATTGGTACAATACTGAAAAAAAGGAAAATTGAAGAGGGTCCAAACTGAGAACTCTACTAAGCAAACTGAAACTTCTGTTGAGCCTCCAATAAAGAGAAGAAAGATAATGACTCTGAGGGAGAAACAGATGATGCAAGGTGAAAAGGAAATGTCCAAGGAAGTTCCTGTTGTTGAAAACCCTACTCCACAAGAAGTGGATCCTGAACCTGAAGATGAACCTTGTGTACCTTGGGAAAATGAAGAGATGATCAACATTCTAAGGAACATAATGATTACTCAAAGGGGAATGGATGAAGCCTCTTTCAATGCATTGGAAAAGGAGGATTTGAAATACCTCTTCTATGCCCAAAAGGCTGAATGGGAGAAAGCTCTAAGGGAAGGTGAGAACCCTAGATCCTATGCAGATGGGAGTTTTGTACCTGCTGGTTTGTCAAAAACTCCTGGTATGGAAAAACTGTTGCTAGCTCTTAAAGATGCAGGAGCAAATATTGTTGAGCTTGCCAACCTTCCAACTGAAATGGTAGAAGAAGTCTACATCAAAAATTTTAATTTGGGGCCTAGAAAACCCAAGAAGTTTATTCCTTTCAGGCCACCAATTTCAAAAAGATATCCACAAGGTGGAAGAGGTGAAGGTGGAAGAGGTGAATCAAGTAGGTCTGCACTACAAAGAACATCAAGACCACAATCAGATGTGGATCTTCCCAGAGAAATCTATTATGATTCTGTATCAGAATGTTTGAGAGTGATTATGGAAAGCAGAAAGCTAAAAGAGATAGTTGTGAGAAGTGACTTTTATGATTATACTCAAGAACAACTAGAAAGAATGGCCACACTTGACCTGTATGATTATAGAGACAGAAACAAGATGGTAGGTAGGCAAATGAATGATCTCTCAAAGTTTTTGAAGAAAGAAGCTGATCAGGGATTCCGTTTCTTAAAAGAAAAGAGAAGTTGGAGAATGATTCAACTTCACAGATCGAAAAGGTCAGAGAAGTTGATAAAAATGGACAAAGCTGAACTATACTAGCAAATGAATGTCAGAGACAAGAATCCAGTGGTAAACCTGAATGTATTCTTAAGCCTTGGAAGAAGAATGACACGCCCCAACTACACAGTCCAAAGAAATGGCATCATTACTGAAGTTGAATACAAAGAAAAAGATAACTATTACTTGCTGAAAAACTCTGATGGAAAAGTACTGGGGATTATCAATAAGGATGAAGACTTGAATTGCTTACATGATGAATAAATAATGGATATAAGGGACTTGGTCATACCTGAAGGTCATACTCATTACCAAGCCCTTGATATCTTTAAAATGAGAGCTACATCAGTGATCACAAACAGAAGACAAGCAGCATACAATGCATGGAAGAGACAAAATTCCTAGATTAGGCTTTAATATGTAATGTCTTTGGACAACGTTTTTGAATATGTAATTTGTTTATGTTAATTGATTATGTAATTTGAATTTTGATTTGATGTGTATTTTGACTAAGTATAAGTAACCTTAGAAATGCTTTGGGTCAGCTGAGGTGTTCCAATCTAAGGGGAGATTGTTGGATCAAGAAATTGACCAAACAGGAAGATTGCTAAGTCAAAGATTTGTTCAAAATGACATATGGGAGATTGGAATCTTCTCAACCTCCTCAGAAATCGCTAAGTATGGATCCGGGCACACCTTAGACTTCCGAGCAAGCTTCTACTTAGCCGGGTACGATATTTTGTCTATCGGCCAGGGTTATCTTCTTTAAGTCTTCCTTAGTGAATCTCTGAGCAGGGTTTGCAAATTTGTGCATTACCGGGTATGGTTCACTAGTATATGCATGTCCGGGCAAGGATTACTTTATCAAGCAGGTTTGTTCTTCACAGCCAAGAAAAGTTCACTTCCGAGTAAGCTTTAGGCTAACCAAGCTCATGAAGCCAAGTAATTGGAAGACCGGGTAAGGTATTCATTAATAAGTATGGTCCAAGTAAGCTTGATAATTTTATGACATATCTCAAGTATCATCGGGCAAGGTTCAACTTAAGCAAGGAACAGTGCTACCAAGCACACTTTGCTAATAAGTTATTCTCTAGCAAAGTGTTGAAGGGACCATTGAAGAACAAGGTTGCTCGTATGGGTTTGACGGGCAAAGTCTGGCAAAGTCAAGAAGATTGAAGTCTACACAGTGAGTATTTTACTTGGTAAAATACTCTTCAAGTAAAGTATACCCGGAAACTGATTCCGAGCACACTTCTATATTACCAAGTCCTAAAGGATGGCAGAGCATAGTTGGAAAGACAAGATTGATGCAAAGCCTACCCGGAAGACTTGTATTACACTTAGAATATTTATGAATATGTAATTTGAATATGTATTTACATTTAGGGTTTTCTGGAAGGAATGACAGTTGTCCACAGGTGTCAGGCCTATAAAAGGAATAATTAAGGCATTCCTGAGGACAGCACACCTAAGGCAGACAGACACATTAATTAAGAAAGAATATTGTGTGTGACGGCTGTCTTAATATAGTACGGATAAAACCTTCCTTCAAGAAACCCTAAATCGATTATCCACTTTGTATGATTGATATTATATAAATGGAAATCTTTTAAGTAAATCTTGTTTTGTGTTGGTTACCTTTGAATACTGATTAAGCAACCATACGTTTGTTATTGATTCCGCCTTTAACAAAAGGTAATCTTTCTAAATATAGCAACCCGTCAGCAACTCTCTTGTTGACACATCTATTTGTGTGAGTTATGGCATGATTTGAGTAAGATCCAGCTGAAATCGGGGACCTGACATTGATCCTGAGGAAATGGAGATGCTAGATATTCGTTGATGTATGGCGAGTGTTGTGAGAATGGATCAAAGGTTTAGGGAGATTACTGGTAAGTACTGTATTGATAGGACAACTTCAAAACTCGGATTTGACAAGTCAAAGGTCCAATGTTTTCGATGCAAAGAAAAAGGTCACTTCAAGAGGGAATGCACTAATCCAGAGGTTGGAGATGTTAGTCCTAAATATTTTGGTAGGGATTACAATCAGCAAGCCATCTATCATCAAATTTCTCCTGCACCAGATGAATCATCAAAAAAGAATGAGGCATCATCATCAAAAGCGGGTCATGCACAACTAGATGTGGGTTTCAACTGGAATTATATTGTTCATCGAGCAAATGTTGTTGAGGTAATTGATGAGAAACCACTGATATGGGCTAAATTTATAAATATATATTATAAATATTTCCTACATTTTAAATAGCTTTTGACTTTGTTTTTATTTAATATTACTCTCAATTGACTCATATTTAAAGTTTAAAGGTTTCATGAGACAACGAGTTTAAAACTAAATAAATAAATGTCTGAACGCATTGTAGGTGTCGAAGTCTTGGACTTCAAATTTTGCAAGACATATGGTCTGAACTTACGAGAGGATCAAAAGAAATAAAGGAACTGTGACCAGAAAATAAACTCATGTGGCCTTTAAGATTTGTTGGAGCTAAAATAAAAACCCTACATTATTATTAATATTAAAGGGGAGCCGTAGACAAGAAAAAAAAAGAATAATATTGGTTTTGGTGTTTTTTTGGTCGAGGAGGTCAAACCAAAAGAAAGAAAGCATATAGAATGTATATTAATTTAGTGGTGCCTTATGTGAAGAAAAGAAGCTGTAGACAGAAGAATATAATATAATTTTTTTTCTTTTTTTGGTAGGCTACTGGGGGAAATCAACCGAAGATTATTATTATTATTGATTTCGTGAGGGGGGGAATCTACTAGAAGAAATCTAGTTTATGTTGGTACATGATGCCAGTAGTTCAGTATCTAGTGTCTGTAATCGTGTTAGTTGGATTTGTGTATGTGTTTTAGATAACTTGTCTCACAAGTTCGCCTGTTATAAGCGAACTTGTGGAACAAGCGAAGTTATTGACAACTTCGCCTAGCATGTTAGGCGAAGTTGTCGAATGATATATATGTTTAGCTACGGCTTATTTTGTAACAGTTGTTCAGTACGTGTAATTGTGATTTGGCTATCATGTGTTAAAGGAGTTGCAATACAACGTGTCTATTGAGTATTGTAACGTGTCTTTGTACTTGGGTTTAACGTATATCGCGTCTAACACTTGTATCGTCTTACGTAGGGATTCCGCACCTACGTAATACGAGATATTTCCGTGTAGATCCGGCTAGGAACCTACAATTGGTATCAGAGCATTTGCTCGTGATTGTGTGGTTCGGGATTATCACACGAGTGTAGAAATCGTTCCGTTCGACTATTCGCGGAACGAGTTTACGTTGAAATACCGAGTTTTTGTGTCCTACTCATCTCCCACTATCAAATATAACCCATTACATCTTCGCAAACCTCGCAGTACGTCAATTTAAAACCTGCAAAAACCGTTTGTTCATCAGGCGAAGTTGCCGCCACTGTTTGTAGGGTTTAGGCGAAGATATAAGTTTAAACGTAGTTATCTGTAACTTCGCCTATCTCACAAGTTCGCTTAATTTAAGCGAAGTTGTCATTAAGCGAAGTTAACATCAGGCGAAGTTAAGTAGTAAGCGAAGTTAAGGTTTTTAGCGAAGTTGAGTATAAGCGAAGTTAAGCCTAAGCGAATTTAATCATAACTTCGCCTACTGGGTACTGTTCAGAATAATAAAATATTATTTTTTAGTTTCTTTGTGTTTTCGAGTCGTATTTCTTTCAAAGATGACTTCTATAAACATTACGGAACTGGTGAAGATGGAGGTGGAAGCAGGTTCAGCTACTAAGGCTCCGAAAATGCTTAAGGGTACCAATTTCGTGGCTTGGAAAGATCGGTTTGAGCAGTATGTTAAATATCATGATGCTAAGATGTGGGTGTGCATTGAAGATGGATACATTCCACCAACGGCCTTGTTTGAGGGTCGTGATCAGATTAAGAAGTACAATAAGATGGAAGAGGAAGAAAAGAAGATGTATGAGGCAGAGAGTAAAGCTCATGCAGCAATCACCATGGCTCTTCCACAAGAGATTCTACACACCTTCAAGAAATACAAAACTGCTAGAGAGCTATGGGAAGCTCTAGAAAACCGATATGAAGGTAATGTGGGGATACGTGCATCCAAAATTAAGTTACTAAAAACCCAATTCTCGGTGTTCAAATATTTGAAAAATGAATCACTTGATGATATCATCACAAGATATTATCACTTGATGACCGAACTCAGCAATTACTCCGTTGTATACAAAGAAGAGGAGATAGTAGAGAAACTTCTTGATGCTCTTCCATCGAAATGGGAAATGTACACGGTTTTGATGAGAGAAGATAAAGAGTTTGCCGATATTGATTTGGAAACAGCAGTCAATAAATTACGAACTTTTGAACTAAACATGGTTCGGAAAGAGACACCAACTGATCAGGTTCAGGATCCGGGAATGTACGGTGCAAAAGTTAGTTCAAGTTCAACTTCAAGGTCATAATCAACTGCTTACTACTCAAAGGGAGACTCAAGCTCAAACTCAACTCAAGATGGTCATATGACTCTCAACTTGGACGGTGATGTATGTTTTGTAGCTGGAGGAAGTAATTCTTCAAAACCTCAAGCCACAACTGGTAACTTCGCATCAAATGCTCCAACCAACAAGTACTCACAGATGCCCATGAGTGTTAAATCAGCTGAACAGCAGTTTGCTCTCTATGCATCCTTCATTGCATCTTACGAAAATTACATCAAAGGTAAAATAGTCGAGCCTGCAACTTTAGATGAATACTATGATCAGATCGATGCTGATGATCTAGAAGAGATGGACCTGCAATGGCAGATGGCTATGATAGTAAGAAGGGTTAAGAGATTCATGAAGAAGACAGGCAGAAAGTTTGTTGGAGAAAGACCATGGTTTGACAAATCAAAGGTTCGGTGCTACAACTGTTAACAAAATGGTCACTTTGCCAAGGAATGTACCAATGAGAGAGTAGAACATAGTCAGAACAGGCCTGCACAATAGAATGGGGGAGATAGTGAAAATAAGGCTATGGTATCTAGATACAATAGTGGGTATAACTAGAATCTACAGGTTGAGGAAGTCTTCGAACAGGCAAATTTGGTGAACATCGAAACTGCAGGGAGTGAGAAAGTGACGGGAGAAAATCAAGCTTACATGGCAGAAGTGAACAATCAGCTTTCTGAGGTAAGTTCAAAACTCCCTTGTATGAAATGTGAGAATCTGTCTGAACAATTGAAATCAATAACTGATCAGTTTGTTAGTTTGGACGCTCAATTTAAAACATTAAAGGAAGATCATCATTACACTAAAACTAGAGAAAACAGTTACTCGGTAAAAATAAAAGCTAGTGAAAAAGATATCAGAAGTCTTAAAGCCAATCTAGCTGAAAAAATACAAGTAATTGATCTTAGTTATGAAGTGTTAGAAGAAAAAACCAAACTAATCGCTGACAGGGATAAACAGATAGCTGATTACCAGGTAAAAGTGGTGGAATTAAACAGGAAAATTGAACAATTTAGAAACTCCTCAGCAATGCTTGATCACATCGTAAGTGTTCAACGTTCCCCAGTTAAAAAGGGGGGAATTGGATATTCTGAAGTTCCACCACCATATAACCATAACTATACGTATGATCCTAGTAATCAGAAATCTGTTGATGTTGAAATTGGTCAGACAGTTCCTGTTAATGTTTCGGTTAAAGAACCCGAAGTTAGGCCTGTTTCGAATGTTAAGATTTCTGTCCCTAGTTCTGTCTCATCAAATTCGAACAAGACATCCGAATCTAGTGAGATAAAAGAAGAGTTAGTGTTACTAAAACGTGGGGAGGAATATAAGCCAACTGAAAAGAACTCTCCCCTAAACCCGTTTGTCCCACCATATGTTAAACAAACGAATAGTAATGCAACCTCAACATCTGAAACAACTGTTGAGACAAAGGTTGAACACAAGAGTTGTTTCAGATGCAATCAAATCGGACACCTAATTGCTAATTGCCCACTAAATCAAAGAGAATTCAGAGGAATGAGGCCTACGAGAACTGAAAATAAAACGAATGGTAATTACTATACTGGTAGGAATGCGAACTCACCAAAGTTCAGACATTGGACTAATCCAAGATCTCAAAGAAATCGATCTCAGTTTTACCCAGTTAACAACCAAACAAACAGATTTAATTCAGTTAATCAACTAAGGTTTGGATGGCCTCATAGTCAATTCTCAAGAAGGTATCCTTACAGAACTTATAGAAATCATTCTCAAACTAACTTTGGACAACCAAGGTATGGGATGCCAGTTAACAGATTTAATCGACCCAAGACTTTAATCCTTTGGTCTTGGGTCCCCAGATTTTAATCCTTTGCTTTAATCGTGCAGGATCAGTTGAACAGGACTGTAAACAATCTGTGGGTTGTAGATAGTGGCTGTTCCCGGCACATGACTGGTAACAAGAATTTGTTACATGAATGGAAACCTGTTCAAGGAGGAAGAGTTAGTTTCGCTGGAGAGAGCGGAGGTAGAATTACTGGTATTGGAACCGTAACAAATGGAAAAATGAAATTGGAAAAGGTGAATTTTGTTGAGGAATTGAAGCATAATTTGTTGAGCGTATCTCAGATTTGTGACAAAGAATACACAGTGCACTTTACCAAAAATGAAGCAATTGTTCTGTATCCTGGTTTCAAGATACCAGAGGCATGGGTGGTGATGAAGGCTCCAAGAGAAAAGAACACATACGTCATGGATATGAGGTCAACTGAGATGACAACAGAAGAATCATGTCTTCTTTCAAAGGCAACTGAATCTGTTCGAGTTATGGCATCGAAGACTGGGGCATATACATCTTCGAAAAATGAACTACATAGTCAAGAATGGGTTGGTGCTTGGTGTTACCTTAAAGAATTTCAACTTTGAAGATCAATGCTTATCGTGCAAGAAGGGAAAACAACACAAGAAACCTCATCACTCCAAGATGGTTAACTCAATTGTTAGTACACTAGACCTACTTCACATGGATCTCTTTGGTCCCGTGAATGTAAAGAGTCTTGGTGGAACTTCATACTGCTTGGTAGTAACTGATGATTACTCGCGATACTCTTGGGTGTATTTTCTGAAGACAAAGGATGAGACGGTTCAGTTGGTAATTAACTTGATTACCAAGGTTGAGAATATTATGGGGAGAAAAGTTAAGTACATCAGGAGTGATAATGGGACAGAGTTCAAAAACTACTAGATGGAGTTGTTCTGCTTACAGAAAGGGATAGAACACCAGTACAGCGCCCCGTATACTCCGCAACAAAATGGGGTGGCTGAGAGGAAGAACAGGACGCTAATTGAAGGAGCCAGAACCATGCTGGCTGATGCTAAACTTCCCGTGGTGTTCTGGGCTGAAGCAGTTGCCACAGCCTGTTATATCCTTAATCGTGTTTTAACTGTTAAAAGGCTAAATAAAACTTCTTATGAACTTATGCATGGTCGAAAGCCAAACTTGAATGGTCTCGAACCTTTCGGGTCCCCATGTACGATATTAAAGACAAACTCTAAATTTGGAGAGAAAGCCGACGAAGGTAATTTAGTCGGATATGTTGTTGGGACACCCAACAGAAGAGTCTTTAATTTATCGAACAGCAAGGTTGAAGTGGTATGTAACACCGACATCACGAGTTACACACCACCAATGCCCAGTACGGGACCCGCTGAAGCTTTTGACTATGATAGACTGTTTAAATCTTTTAATGTGCCTTACTTGGATTGTGCAGAAGTTGATGAGAAACTCGCTTCACAGATCATGTATGACGAGGAGGAAAATATTGTGCAACATCCACGATACAATGAAAGTCAACCTTCCACATCAAGTGCAGTTCATGCTCCTACCGCCTCTACTAAAGAAGAATTTTACAACCCTTTTCACTCTCAACAACAATCGCCCATTGATGAACTCTCTTCGAACCTGGAAGATAATCTTCAAGTCAGTTCGGTTCCGACTACTGGAGTTCACAAAAATCACACTTTAGAGAACGTGATAGGTGATCTGTCTGACGGTGTACAAACAAGACGAAGCTTGAATGAGCACACATGTGTTTACGCAAGCATTAAAGAAACAGGTATCATTAACGAGTGCTTGTACACCTGCTTCATCAGCCAGATTGAACCAAAGAACTATCAAATGGCTCTAAAAGACAGCTCGTGGGTCGAAGCCATGCAAGAAGAGTTAGCCCAGTTCGAGAAGATGGAGGTATGGAAATTGGTTGCAAAACCGAAGAATGTGCATGCGATTGGCACCAAATGGGTTTTCAAATATAAGAGAGATGAGAAAGGGATAATCATCAGGAACAAGACGAGGCTGGTCGTAAAAGGGTTTAATCAGCAAGAAGGGATCGACTACAATGAAGTGTTTGCTCCTGTGGCGAGATTGGAAGCGATTCGTTTGTTTTTGGCATTTGCTGCCCACAATGAGTTGAAGGTGTTACAGTTAGACGTGAAAAGTGCGTTTCTTAACAGTAAAGTCGATGAGGTTGTGTACGTTGAGGAGCCTCCGGGTTTTCCTGACCCAGACTTTCCTTATCACGTGTTCAAGCTAAGTAAAGCGCTATATGGGCTACATCAGGCCACTCGTGCCTGGTATGCAACCTTGTCTGATTACTTACTTGAGAATGGGTTTGAAAGAGGAAAGATCGACAGCACACTATTTGTCAAGAGACAGGGGGGAGATTTTCTTCTTGTTCAAGTCTACGTGGACGACATCATCTTTGCTGCATCAAAAGTTGCCATGTGTCAGGAATTTGAAGAAGTCATGAAAAGGAGGTTTGAAATGAGTGCAATGGGTGAATTAACTTTCCTTTTAGGATTGCAGGTTGATCAGAAGAAGGAGGGGATGTTCATCCATCAAACTAAATATGTCCAAGAAGTTCTCAAACGCTTCAAGATGGAGGACAGCACTCCATTTGACACTCCGGTTTGCGTCAACCACAAACTGGGTGCTGATTCAGACAGTGATGCAGATGTGGACCCCACCCAATATCGGGCAATCATAGGTTGTTTAATGTATTTAACTGCATCTAGACCTGACATTATGTTTGCAGTTTGTCTCTGTGCTCGATTTCAGGCAAGCCCAAAGGAGTCTCACATGAAGGGAGTGAAGAGAATACTGCGGTATCTCAAAGGCAAGCCTAAGCTGGGATTGTGGTACACGAAAGGAGGAGACTTGGATTTGGTCGCTTATAGAGATTCTGACTATGGAGGTTGCATTCAGAACAGGAAGTCGACGACCGGTAGATGTCAGTTTCTGGGAGGAAGATTGGTTTCGTGGCAGTGCAAGAAGCAGACCTCTGTAACCATTTCTACCTGTGAAGCAGAATACATTGCAGCATCAAACTGCTGCTCCCAGGTTCTTTGGATACAACAGCAATTGCGCGATTATGGTCTGAATTTCACTCAAACTCCTATTTGTATTGATAACACTGCTGCAATCTCAGTAACTAACAATCCCGTAAAACATAGCAAAACTAAACTCATTGACATTCGTCATCATTATATACGGGATTGTGCTGAGAAGAAATTAATAGTGCTCGAAAAGGTTGATTCGTTAGATAATTTCGATGATCTTTTTACTAAAGCGTTTGACAGAACTCGTTTTCAAAACCTTGTTGAGTTTAATGGGATGATCAATCCCGAGTAACCGTATTTTTCGTTTTGAATATTAAAAAAAAAAAACGTTACTATCGCTTAGAATTCTGTCGGTTGCTTCAGTTTGAAGGACATATCTTCGGTTGTGTTTGGTCCTCACTTCTACCACTAGATTATGAGGATAGCCATTAACCAGATGACTGAAAGCGACTGGGGCGGTTTATGATGTGTTTTTATTCTTTCACTGAAAAATAGTCGTTCATACTTAGTTAAAAGGACGCATATTCGTATGTGGTCGGTCCGGCTGATCCATTGGATCTTTAGGATAGCCGTTTACCTGATGACTTTGACTTGATCGGGGCAATAGAATTTAAATTTTTTTTGGGAGATGAAATAATTTTTCAAGTCTACTACTTCGTAAGAAGTTTCTATACAATGTTTATATGAAAATTGATCCAACCTTGGAAAGTGATACACAAACTATTTCTGTGTGCTTAACTAGTGAAGTTATTAGGCCTAAAAGACTCTAGAACAGTCATTGTATGTTATGGTAGCTTTTTATGGTGCGTAAAAGTAGAAGTGATACTAACTAAATCTTCTCGATTTAAAGGGACAACTCATTAAGAGTTGTGTATGTCTCCATATATATCTTTCCGAATGATAGGCAGAAAAGGGATTACCCAGTCATACACGAGCCCGTGAGTGTTCTGATTCCTGAGAAGATAGTGTGTCAAGAGACTGCAGTGATCCAGATTCGGGACTTGCAGTAGTCTACTGTTTGAAGCTATGTAAATCGTTGTTAAAAAAAAAAAAGATATTTAAGCTTTCTGAAGTCTATTATGTTATACTTATCAATCAAGAGGCAAGAACGAGAACGAGACGAAGACTCTAAAAGATCAAGATGTATTTACAGTTTAATCAGACACTACGGGTCGAGGACAACTCGGGGTGACTTGGGGAAAGCCAAATACGCTTTGAGAATAGATAGGAGGCATCACAATCTCTGATGTGGTGTCCATTTATATTTTGAGCTTAATTGAACCTAACCCGTATCACAGAAGCAATGTAAACCATACTAAGTTGTTTACCTGCTTACAACCTGTTCTTTATGTCATAATACAGCTGAACATGGATCTATGTGACAGCCATCCAATTAGTGTGATTCCTGTTAGGATCTTTTCTAAAATATTCTGGTCCCCGCCAAGACTGAAATTTGATCCTGTGTACTTTATTTCTAAAATTTTCATTGCATATGTCGCTTTATGGTTAAAACTTGGTTACTTGGTCTTTGATCGTATCATTTAACTCTGTAAAGGAAGTTTTAAAAGTAAATTGCATAATGTTCAATTTTTCAGGTACTGTTTTGTAAGTTTAATATTAAGCGAAGTTATGTAGGGGCGAAGTTGTTAAGGGCGAAATTAAGGATAAGCGAAGTTAACCTTAACTTCGCCTGTGCATATTCAATCCTATATAAAGGTCAACTTGGTCAACTGTTTACACATTTTCACAACCCAGGTGAACTTATCACTTATCAACCTCGGCGAACTTATATCATCGAATCAAACCTTATTATTGTTCGTTTCTAATACGTGTTAAAGGTGTGTAGGGTCGATATTATGCTTAATTCTTGTCGATCATGCTAATCAGAGGTCGTTTTGGTCCGATTCGGGACCTCGTTCATACAAACCTTTAAATACCCACTCTTAAAACTTCGTTTAACGTGTTCGTAACCAATGTGATAGTCTAGATCTCTTTAGTAACATGTCCTTTTGTCCTCAATCACCAAATTCACCAAATCATGTCTGACCTTCTAAGTGTTTGCCGTTTCAATTCAGGCGAAGTTATCGTTTAGGCAAAGTTGTTCTCAACTTCGCCTAAGGCTTAACTTCGCCTGCTGCTTTAATTTTTAATTAATCAGGGGCGAAGTTGTTCAAGGGGCGAAGTTATGTTAAGGCGAAGTTATCCTTAACTTCGCCTCAGGCTTAACTTCGCCTAAAGCTTTACATTATTTAAAAGATTAATCTGTTGTCAGGCGAAGTTATTGTATGGGCGAAGTTATTCTAAAGCCTGTACACTAAAGTTTATCTTAACTTCGCTCATGGTAATAGGCGAAGTTATGATCGGTTTTGCGATTCTCTAACTTAGACCGTTTGTGGTGCAGATATGGCAGCTGTAGCAGGAGCCGGTGGTGCTGGTGGTGACGAAGGCGGTGATAACAACCGTCAATTCTTTCCGGGGCACAATATGTACATCACACTGGACCCGGATGCTACCGGTGTAGATGATTCTCGCGAGATCATCACTATTCTGATCCGCTCACGTATTTTCCATGCTATTACTACAACTCTGCCCATTTCTCTGCCAAACATAGAAGACTTCTGGCGAACGGTTGAGTATGATTGCAGAGTTGAGCCCCCAGTTATGCGCGCCACCGTTAACAACCAGGTGGTGCAGTTCTCTTCTGAGCAGATAAGGGTCGCCTTGCAGTTTGGGGATGAAACGAGAGATGATCCTACAGACTTTGTTGCTCCATTCAGAGACGGTGCATTTTTAAGAATGGGCTATTCTGGTCCATTGGGTGACACTCAGAGACGCAAGGGATTTTTGTTGGACCAATGGCGCTTTCTCATGCACGTGATGATCGTGTGCATGTCGGGTAGAAAGGCTGGTACGGACAGTATGGGTGCCACGATGCAATCGGCAATGACAGCACTGACTTACAACAAGCGTTACAGCTTCAGTCAGATGGTGTTCTATGAAATTGACCGTCAGAGACGAGCGGTGGCTAGTGAAAGATTCTTGATGTATCCTCGGTTTTTACAAATGATCTTGAATCACGTAGCTCCTTCGCTACCTCAGCGCCGACCGATTCGTTATGTTGAAAGCGTCAGCAAGAGGATATTCGCATAGTGCAGAGCGTCGAGTGCTCGAAGTAAACCAGAGCTTCGTCCACTACATACTCCTCTATTTGGGTATTTGATCAACCCGGCGTATGTTGCTCCTCGTGGGGACAAGTTTCGGGATCCGGCACCGCAACAGGCTGCTGTTTCTCAACAAGCATTGCCTGATGCTCCTGTTGTGGCACCGGAGGAACACGTAGACCTTGAAGCTGCTTTTGGCGGCCAAGGATTTTTTTGACATGGAACGAGTTGATCCTGAGGAAGAGGTTCAGGTTTCAGTTGCACAGGTTTCTAGTATGGATGTGTCGTTGGTAGCTACGTCGGTAGCGGATTCTGAAAGAACCGACTCTGACTCCTCAGCTGATGATGTTGCTGAAGCAAGACAGATACTGGTCGCTCAAGAAAGGATTCATGGGAAAAGAAAGAAAGATACAGATGACAGTGAGTCCGATTTTGAGGAGGAGTTGGGTCGTTTGATTCGTCGATCTAAGAGAGTTAGAACTGGTGAAGGTTCGGGAGCTGGTGAAAGCTCGAGGGTGGTTCATTTCTTACCACCTGCTCTATCTGGAATGACCATGGTCCCTGCATCGATGTCTGTGACAGGACCAATAACCTTAGGTGCCCCCGTGTTGACAACATCATCTTCTTTTGGCATTCCACCGACCACATTTCAGCTTACGCGCCCAGAAATTGTTTCCTTGCCACCTCCTACACTTACTCCATCGGAGGTTGTTGCAAGATTCGTAGAGTCGACGCTGGTTGCCACTGCAGGGTTATCTGTTTTGATACCACCTGCGGTTACTTTTATGCCTATTTCTGATGTTCCGGCTACTCTGGGAATCCCTTCACCGTATGCTCAAGACACCTCTCATATGAGTTTTGATTTTGATGCAACCTTATCTGACTCGGACAGAATTGCAGCTCTTGAAAGGGTCGTGGCGGAGCAGTCGAGAATAAATCTGATCCAGACTCATGCTATTCAGCACCTTGTTGCAGAGAATCAGATTCAGTCGTCTCTCCTGATTGAGCACGGTAAACTTTTTGATGCCTTGAAACAGTTCTTGGAATCTCAGGGGGAGACGAGCTGCAAAGGTGATGAGTTGAGGACGAAGAAGAGGAATGATCGAGACGATGATCCCAATGCATCGAAAGGTGCAGGTGGTGAGTTGCCAAGAACTGAACAAGCTCTTGGGACTTCCACATCTCAGGGGGAGTCTACTGGTGCAACTGGTGAATCGGGGGGTGATGATGTGGTGGTAGTGGATGCTGAGGAGGTGTTGGATGTTGAGGAAGAAGGTGATGACGATGTGTTACCGAGTGAAGAGATTGAGAAGATAGGGGCTGATATTGTAATTGATAGTGAGATTGAAGAGGGAGTGATTGTGGAAGAAAACGTTGAGCATGAAATTCCCGAAGTTGATATGTCAGATATGGGTCAAGATATGGGAAGCGATGAGACTGATTGGGAAGAGCAGCCGAGATGGAAAGAAGGCTACGCTCAATGGTTCGTAAAGACAAAGAAACCGGCGGTTCCTACTATGTTCAAGAAGAGTTACAACATCAAAGGATATGCTGAATCGAAGAAGGGGATTATATGATGGTTATACGATGAGCAGTTGAGGCTGTTGGTGATTAAACGTTTTGACGGAGTTCAAACTTCAAGAGATTGTTGAGATCGTTGAATACCTTGCCGGAGTGTGAGGTGAAGGACTTAGCCAAGTTGGGGTTGATAAACAGGAGTGATGACAATATGGCTAGGATTATTGGAAAGATCATGTGGAAAGAAAGCATCAAAGAAAAAAAGTTTGAGTTTTAAAGCCGCAGAAAGGAAAGCTCGTTGAAGATAAAGACAGTGGTATGAGAGCTGATGGCAAGCCTTGGATGATAATGAAGTATAAGCCGATCCGGTGTTTAAAAGAAGTGCCGATGAAACAGATGCCCAAGGATGTCCTAAAGAATCTGAAATGGTGGTATATCGATAGTGAAACAGCTGAAGCGGTGATGGAGGATGAAGATGAACAAGAGTTGCTGAGAGTGTATGATCCAATGCACTTGGTGAATTTGTCTCAAGCTGACTTGCAGGTGCTGAACGAGAAAAAGATATTCTATATTCCGGCATGGAAAGAAGAAGGCAAGAAATATCAGAGAGTAGTTTCTGTTTGTGTCAGAGAAGGAGTTCATGCTTGAAGACGGGTGACTCGGGTTTTGGGATTACAAGACACGTGATTGAAGTTAGAGATATGAAGCTACTGCCAAGGGGGAGTCTGTTGGTACATGATGCTAGTAGTTCAGTATCTAGTGTCTGTAATCGTGTTAGTTGGATTTGTTTATGTGTTTTAGATAACTTGTCTCACAAGTTCGCCTGTTATAAGCGAACTTGTGGAACAAGCGAAGTTATTGACAACTTCGCCTAGCATGTTAGGCGAAGTTGTCGAATGATATATATGTTTAGCTACGGCTTATTTTGTAACAGTTGTTCAGTACGTGTAATTGTGATTTGGCTATCACGTGTTAAAGGAGTTGCAATACAACGTGTCTATTGAGTATTGTAACGTGTCTTTGTACTTGGGTTTAACGTATATCGCGTCTAACACTCGTATCGTCTTACGTAGGGATTCCGCACCTACGTAATACGAGATATTTCCGTGTAGATCCGGCTAGGAACCTACAGTTTATTACTTTAATAATTATTCCACTTGTAATTAATAGTTTTTGGTGTTTGTTAGACGCATGATTAGGTTGTCTACTTTGTGTTTTCAACTTGTTTGAGGTTTATGGTCGAAATAATCATAGGAATACTTATTAAGATTTTACTAGATTTTATTTTTCTATCACTAGAGAGGCCGGGAGGCAATTTTGTGTTGTGACATCTTTGTCTTTTGTGGGTTTGGGTAATAATTGCCCGAGAGTGAGTTATCCTAGGTCCCTTAGATTATTGTGATACAAGTTATATTCAAATTCATTAATAATACCCCATTTATATTAATATATATTGTATTCGAAGAGACCGAGAGGTGATTTGGGTTTTGGGGTACAATAATATTAGTAGGTAAAGTGAGACCGGGAGGTGATTCAAGCCTTAGCAATTGAGCTTCACATGTCATTAGAGTTCTAGGGTGTTGTTAGTGAGGCCGGGAGGCGATCTAACGTACTTTAGTGGTCTTTAGTGTCATATTTTTAAGATATTGTTTTTCAACCAAGTCATGTTCATTATCTATTAATTTAACTAGTAGGATTTCATTACCTAGGTAGTCGTTTCTCACATATAAGTAAAACCAATTTTTTATAAAGTTTCGTTTTTTTAGCTTAAATTATAATTAGTTAAATATTATTTGTCTAAGTAATATAAAAATGAATTCAAAAAATCAAAAGAAAGTTTAGGTTAGTAATCGTTAGGTTTATTAATTAGAGTTTACCCATAGTGTCCTAGGTTCGATATCTGTTCTTTCTTGCTAGCTACATTGCGACCGGTACACTTGCCGATTGTGTGTAGTTGTTTAGGTGAATTCGGTAAAACTTGGGTTTTTAATATTATATACATTTTTCACACATCAAGTTTTTGGCGCCATTGTCGGGGACACTAACAAATTCTTTGTTTAAACCGAGTTGATTATCAGATTTGTTTATTTGCTTTTTAGTTGTCGTTTTTTCCTTTAGGTGCCTTTACTTGCTATTTCTGCCTTTAGGTTTAGTTTTTCCTTAAAAAAATAAAATAAAATAAAAAATAACTAAATAATTTTTTTGTTTTAGTTTATGCATAATACCCGTTCTCAAGGCCCACCTTTATTCACTGCATCAAAAGAGCCTGAGAGAGAGTTTCACGAATGACTTAAAGAGCCTACAAATAGCGAGAGCGATTCACCCGACATCCAGGTACACGTCTCTAATCCTAGAATAGATATGGGCGACGCCGTTCCACCGCCGAGACAAACTGTTCATGCTAGAACCAAAGATGGATCGTGGGAGCCCAATCTGCAATTGTTCGACCTGCTGCGACTAATACCCAAAACTCGCAAATTCCCTCTCACGTCATGAATTCTATCACCAATTCTGCTCAGTTCACGGCTTGGATGACGAAGATGCTCCGGGACACCTATCCCCATTCGTGCGGATGTGCGAAATATTAAATATTAATAATATCTCATCTGACGTCATTCATCTTAAGTTATTTCCATTCTCACTTTCTAGTCGTGCTGCTTCATGGTTTGAATCTCTTCCAAACACCTCAATCGCCACATGGGCCAACTTGCAATCCAAGTTCCTTCGGAAGTATTTCCCTCCATCAAAGGTCGGGCGTCTACGATAGAAAATCCGTTCATTTCATATGGACCCTGATGAGTCCAACTATTTCGCATTGGAGCGTTTCCAAACTCTTATAAACCGTTGTCCTCAACATGGCCTAAACAATTGGGCTGTGGTTGAGAAATTCTATAATGGAATTACTCCCGAAACCCAACAATGGTTCAATACCGCCGCTGGAGGAAACAAGCTCGATAAACTCACCATATAGGAGGCTAATGAAATGTTCGAAAGCATAGCATTAGGAGATCAGCATACAACGAGTAGAAGGTCCGTGTCAGCTACCAAGGTCGCAGCCATTTCAGAATCACGTGGAGTGCATCATATTGATCAAATTACGAGTGTGTCTGCAGATGTGGAGGCACCGAAGAGGGAAGTCAGAGAGCTTAAGTTGCAAGCTCGTAGGTGCGAGATATGTCGTGGAAATCAAGAGAAAGCCGATTGTCCCGTTGATTCTGAGGAGGAGGTAGATTTCCTTGCTATTCAAAACCATTCCTTCAATTTAGGATTGCGAAACAATAATTCTAACTCTAATTGGCGGGAAGGTAACTCCGGTTATCAGCATCCCCAGAATCTGTTCCATGAACCCACCCCCGAACCGGCTCCTGTATCAAATAGTACTTCTAAGATGGAGGATATGTTGGCTAACCAATCTCAATTGTTAAATCAGCTCTTACAAAATGATGCCAACACCAAATACACTCTTTTGAAGCATGACACGTTTAAGGGACAACAGGTCGCATTTCAAAATCTCGAGGCCAAGTTTGGTGAGTTTTCCGCAAAGATTGATCAACGACCCTCTAGGAGTCTTCCAAGTAACACCGTCCCTAATCCAGTTCCCACCTATTCTAAACCATTTCAAATGCTCAGGCCAAGGCATTGATCACCCGAAGTGGGCGAGGTGTCGTTAGTGGTATACCAAAAGAGAAGGAGGAAGTTGACCAGGAGTTGTAGTTAGAGACACCTCCTGACAAGGTGAACTAGGGGCGAGGCCCACCGAGTACCTCACGTTGAGCAGGTTGAGCAGGAGCCGATGCGCGTCTATAAGCCAAAACCTCCGTATCCCGTTCGTCTGTTGAAGAAGAATAATTCGGAGCAGTACTCTAGGTTTCTCGGCATGCTTAAGAACCTCCATCTGAACATTCTGTTTATTGAAGCTCTCGAGAAGATGCCAAAACACACTAAGTTTCTTACAAATTTTCTCACTAATAAAAAGAAACTTGAGGAGCTTTCGACTGTTACTCTTAGTGAGGAGTGTTCTGCCGCAGTATTGAACAACCTTCCTAGGAAGATGACAGATCCGGGAAGCTTTACCATTCCTTACTTGATTGGTAATCTTCATGTTAGCAATTCTTTGGCCGGCCTCAATGCAAGCATTAACCTCTTGCCCTATTCTGTTTATGCCAAACTTAACGTTGGAGAGCTGCTTCCCACCTGAATGAGTATCCAGCTGGCAGACCGATCTGTGAAGTTCCCTAGGGGCATTGTGAGGAACATGTTGGTGCAAGTGGATAAATTCATCTTTCCGGTCGACTTTGTCATTCTCGATATGGATGAGGACTCGAATGTTCCACTCATCCTCGGTCGTCCTATCTTAGCCACCGCACGCGGTCTCATCGATGTTGTCGAAGTCAAAATGACCCTTTGAGTTCATGATGACATGGTTACATTAGACGTGCAGAAATCCATGAGGCATACTCAGCAGATCATCGATGTGCTTGAAGGTCTGCGAGAGAGACACGTCCGACACTCAGATCATCGATGTAGAGAATTAGTCATTCGAGATGAGATAATTTGATTTTGAGTTGCCGGAGAAGGAGGAGGAGCAGTTACCTGAGACAAGAGGACATGAGCCGATCATGAGTTCCCAAATCTTTCCCAATGTCCTTGCGGTTGAAGAGCGAGTGTTTCCGATTGAAAAACCATCTGTTGAGAACCCCCCATATTTAGAGCTAAAAGATTTACCATCTCACCTCGAGTATGCATTTTAGGAGAGGGGTCTCAACTTTCTGAAATCATCTCTTCGAGTTTGGAGACAGATGAGAAGGAGAAGTTGATGGTTGTTCTAAAATCTCATAAGCATGCCATCGCATGGAAGCTTATGGATATCAAAGGTATAAACCCGTCATTCTGCACACATAAAATCTTTATGGGGGACGTGTTTAAACCTGTGGTGCAGCCACAGAGGAGGCTTAACCCGAACATGCAGGATGTTGTCAAAAATGAGGTTATTAAGTTGCTCGATGTTGGTTTAATTTTTCCGATCTCCGACTCCGCGTGGGTTAGCCCAGTCCAGGTGGTCCCTAAAAAGGGCGGTATGACAGTTATCACGAATGAAAAAATGAGCTCATACCGACATGGCCTGTAACAGGGTGGTGAGTTTGTATCGTCTACCGCATACTTAACAAGGCCACACGAAAGGACCACTTCCCGCTTCCATTCATTGATCAGATGCTTGAGTGTTTGTCAGGACAACAGTTCTACTGTTTCCTTGACGGCTTTTTCGGTTATTTCCAGACCCCCATCGCCCCTGGTCATCACGAGAAGACCACATTTACATGTCCTTTTGGCACATTCGCGTACCGACTCATGCCATTCGGATTGTGTAACGCTCCAGCTACATTTCAGTGTTGCATGGTAGCCATTTTCCATGAGTTAATCGAGGATTTCATGGAAGTCTTTATGGATGATTATTCTGTCTTTGGGAATTCCTTCAATGATTGTCTGCGTAACTTACATCGAGTGCTCGCTAGATGTGAAGAGACGAACCTTATGCATAATTGGGAGAAATGTCACTTTATGGTTCGTGAGGGTATTGTTTTAGGTCATAAGATTTCTAGTGCGGGGATTGAGGTAGATAGAGCTAAGGTAGACACCATTTCGAAACTTCCACCGCCAACTTCCGTGAAGTCGATTCATAGTTTTTAGGTCATGCGAGTTTCTACCAGCGATTTATTAAAGATTTCTCGAAAATTTCCCGTCCAATGACACAGCTTCTAGAGAAAGATAGGACGTTCGATTTTAGTGAGGAGTGTTTGAGGGCCTTTGAGTTGAGTAAGGAGAGGTTAGTGAGTGCTCCTATTCTTGTTGCTCCCGATTGGACTCTTCCATTTGAATTCATGTGTGATGCGAGGGATTTTTTTGTTGGAGTCGTGTTCGAGCAGCGTCGAGAGAAACATTTTCATCCCATCTATTATGCTAGCAAAACCCTTAACGATGCTCAGGAGAATTACACCACGACAGAGAATGAGCTTCTTTCTATTGTTTTCACGTGCGATAAATTTCGTTCATATCTCTTGCTTTCTAAGACTATCATTTTCTCTGATCATGCGGCTCTATGGTACCTATTTTCTAAGAAAGATGCAAAGCCTCGACTCCTTCGTTGGATCCTTTCGCTTCAGGAGTTGGATATAGAAATTAAGGATAAAAGAGGAGCTGAAATTGTCGCCGTCGACCATTTGTCACGGGTAGAAAATTCCGGCATAGACAAGACACGAGAACAGGGAATTGGTGATGATTTCCTGGATGAGACTTTATTGTATGTAAAGGCGAGTGATTAGGGGTTCCCATGGTTTGCTGATCTTGCGAATTATCTATCCTCTGGTGAGTTAGTGCCCAGACTGACATATTAGTAAAAGAAGAAATTCTTTGCAGATATCAAGTTCTACATTTGGTAGGATCCGTACTTATTCCGTATTGGTGCAGATCAGGTGATTCGACGATGTGTTTTTGGTGATGAAGCTTGTAGTATTCTTCGACATTTTGATGAGGGCCCGACTGGTGGCCATTTCGGTGCGACTTATACAGCCAAACGCGTGTTTGATGCGGGATTTTAGTGGCCGACTATTTTTCTTGTTGCACATGAGTTTGTTTGTTCGTGTAACGTGTGTCAGAGAGCTTGTAACACATCTCATCCCGAAATGAGATGCCCAAAAACCCCATCCAGGTGGTTGAGATATTCTTTATATGGGCAATGATTTTATAGGTCCATTTCTGATGTCTATAGGGAACAGATACATACTCGTTGTTGTCGACTACGTGTCCAAATGGGTGGAGGCTCAAGACTTTCCTAGAAATGACGTGCGTGTTGTAGTGGGATTCCTTCAAAAACTATTTGCTCGATTCGGTACTCCTAAGGCCCTGATCAGTGATAAGGGTACCCACTTTTGTAATCCTCAGATGGATAAGGTTCTGAAACATTATGGGGTCACCCATCGACTTTCTACAGCCTACCATCCTCAGACTAGCGATCAAGTGGAAAACACCAATTGTGGCATTAAGTGGATCTTAGAGACAACGGTTGGGAACAATCGCGGGGACTGGGATGAAAAGCTAGATGACGCACTCTAAGCCTTTCGTACTACATTCAAAACGCCTATCGGGACCACTCCCTTTCGGCTAGTTTATGGAAAGGCGTGTCATCTCCTTATTGAGTTAGAACATCATGCGTATTGTGCTTTAAGAGCCGTAAATCTTGATTTATCTCCGGCGGGAAAGATTCATTTTCTTCAAATTCATGAGGTTGAGGATTTAAGAAATGAGGCGTATGAAAGAAGTTGGGGGGTATAAGGAGCGGATAAAGGAACGCCATGATAAACATATTAAGGGGCCCAAAGAGTTTAAGTGTGGGGATAAGGTTCTTCTATATAATTCCTAGTTGAAGTTGGTTCCGGGTAAACTGAAATTCCGATGGGCTGGTCTGTTTGTAGTGAAGGAGGCATTTCCTTATGGAGCGGTTGAGATAGAGGATGACGACGGACATTCTTGGAAAGTAAATGGCCATAGGCTGAAGCATTATGTTGGAGGTCCACTTGGTGATCGCAAGGAGGAGGCGATCTACCTTAATGCGCCTACAGAGTAAATGAGGAGAGCACACTTGGGACCTTGCCCGAGTTATAGAGTTTGTATAAAACTTTAGTTGCATTATTTAATTTATTTTTATTCTTCTTTATTTTATTTTTCTTTGAGTCTTTTTAGTCCTTAGAGTCTGCTTGATGTCTGCTTTGGGTTGTTTTGAGTACTATTTTGCAGGATTGGATTCTCTCGTTCGTACTCAATCTCCATTCGAACGAGGAGTTTTTGAGCCTATCATATTGTAGAGGACATCCAGAAGCTCGGCTGCGAAGGAAATGCTATACGGTCGCCTTGTAACGAGACTTTTGAAGATAACTGCATTATTACCGGGGGAGTCTATTCCACTTTATTGTTTTATTTGCTTTAAATTTTGATTCTGCTTTATTTTCTATCTTTTTCTATTCCTACATTGGAGACAATGTAGATTTTTAGTGTGGGGATGGGAACTGACGTTTTTCTTTTGGTAAAAGAAAATAATAAATAAATAAATAACATAAGTTTCAAAATTAAAATAAATAGATAAAAATAAAAATTAAAAAAATAAAATTAAATAAAAAAAACTAAAATTAAAAAAACGTCCTTAAAATTGTTTTTCTGCATTAAATAGGAGATGATATTATTACCGATGATTTTGACAACACTGTTGAACATTTTTTAGAAATTTAAAAAAAAGAGCTTTTAATTAACACATATAATGGGATGTGACTGAACAGGTAGACTCCGTAATTTATGTTTCAGTAGGCTCAGCCTCTTAAGAATGAAAGGACAGTATGCTTGCAGACTTAATTGAACTTAAATTGCTAGATTTTAGTGGGATATATGTTTAAAAAAAATGGGATGAAAGGTCGGGTCAAACTCAAGCCTTATGTTTAGTTGGATCACAAAACTTAAAACTTTATAGAAATTTGAATAGACTAATCATACGATTCTTTGGTAGGTTTAACGTTAGGGTATGCCTACGTAGCCTATGATATAAACATAAATTTCATACTTCTAATTTTAGTGGTTAACACTTCATAGGCGTATTGTTTTATAACCTTAAATCCTGTATTGATGGTATGCCTCAGGGTTCGGAGACCATGGGTCCATATGCGGTATATCATCTGGGTATTCATATCTCCTAAGTGGATTTGTGAATATTTAAAAAGAGCTCAAAGAGCAAATCCGCAGTGTTTTGCCAAACATAAGTCATTAAACTTGATCATATAGTACTTCAAAGTACAAAATAAACTACTGACTTGATCATCCACGCTGTTAGCCATATGGGGTCCCCTTGCTCACGTCTTAATACCATTAAGAAACGAACCACAAGGGACACGCCATATGTAAGACTACAGATGAATTCGTGCATATTCACCTATGGTGATGGACTTTGGGGTATTGCTTGATAACGGGGTATGTCAGGTAGTGGGGAACACTTACTAATTAGTTACTTAATACATACCTTAATCATATCTAATGGCTGCCTGGTAGACCTTGATACTTAAGCTTAGGTGGATAAACAATATCCTTGATCGTGTTTAGTTATTCTTAAAAATGGTATAACATGTTTTGATCAACTAGATATAAGGTTTAAGTCAACTTGGGGTGGATCGGTTCCGGTAATACCATATATATATAAAAAAAATTGTTTAAGTTTGGGTCCAACTAAATCATATAAACTAATAAACTTGTCGCATCTTACTTGTCTCGGTAAGTATTAAAGGGCATGGGTTAGGTGGACAACAATACCGGCAATCAACCGGATTTATCTTATTAAGCGAATTTCGATAAGTGGAAAACTTTTTGATTGTCAGGGTTTAAAGTGGATAAGTGTTCAGTAATCATGATTAATGTGTTTGACGGTTTTTGAATATTGAATATAAATTAAAAAATAAAAATACATAAAAAAATTTCAAGAATACTGGGTTTATATTTTGTATCTCGGTTATGATCCTACTTTTTCAGGGACAAAAAAAATTGAAGTGTGGGGATATTTGATATGGGCTAAATTATATATAAATATTATAAATATTTCCAACATTTTAAATAGCCTTTGACTTTGTTTTTATTTAATATTACTCTCAATTGACTTATATTTAAAGTTTAAAGATTTCATGAGATAACGAGTTAAAAACTAAATAAATGATTGTGTGAATGCATTGTAGGTGTCGAAGTCTTGGACTTCAAATTTTACAAGACATATGGGCTGGGCTTACGAGAGGATCAAAAGAAATAAAGGAACCATGACCAGAAAAAAAACTCATGTGATCTTTAAGATTTTTTGAAGCTAAAATAAAAACCCTACATTATTACTAATATTAAAGGGGAGCCGTAGACAAGAAAAAAAAAGAATAATATTAGTTTTGGTTTTTTTTTTGTCGAGGTCAAACCAAAAGAAAATAATCAGATAGAATATATATTAATTTAGTGGTGCCTTATGTGAAGAAAAGAAGCCGTAGACAGAAAAATATAATATAGGTTTTTTTTTCCGGTTTGGTCGGCTACTGGGGGGAATCAACGGAAGATTATTATTATTATTATTATTATTATTATTATTATTATTATTGATTTCGTGAGGGGCTGTGTTTTGATTGAGAAGAAGTCAAGACGCAAAGAAGATTAATAATTGGGTGGACTACAACATCAGTCAAACAAGTGTACGTCATCAACAAAACACTCAATTCTTTTCTTTATATTGTTAAACTTTTTGTTTGAACTTTTTTTATATATATATTATTTTTCATGAACTCACTTACTTTTGTTTCGTATTATATTATGAGTAACTAAACCTTTATACTACCTAGGTTTTGGTTGAGTACAATGTTATATTAATGGTTTGACGAATAATTATTTGATGTTGGTTGATTTAATGTTATGGTAAAGGATTTTAATTAGTTGAGTAATTAAATCTAGTTTATTACTTTAATAATTATTCCACTAGTGTTTAATAGTTCTTGGTGATTGTTAGACGCATGATTAGGTTGTCTACTTTGTGTTTTCAACTTGTTTGCGGTTTATGGTCTAAATAATCATAGGAATACTTATTAAGAGTTTATTAGATTTTATTGTTCTATCACTAGAGAGGCCAGGAGGAACTTTAGTGTTGTGTCATCTTTGTCTTTTGTGGGTTTGGGTAATAATTTCACGGGAGTGGGTTATCCTAGGTCCCTTAGATTATTGTGATACAAGTTATGTTCAATTTAATTAATAATACCCCCTTTGTATTAATATATATTGTATTCGAAGAGACCGGGAGGTGATTTGGGTTTTGGGGTACCTTAATATTATTAGGTAAAGTGAGACCGTGAGGTGATCCAAAACTTTAGCAATTGAGCTTCACATGTCATTAGAGTTCTAGGGTGTCGTGGGTGAGGCCGGGAGGCGATCTAGCGTACTTTAGTGGTCTTTAGTGTCATATTTTTAAGATATTGTTTTTCAACCAAGTCAAGTTCGTTAGCTATTAATTTAACTAGTAGGATTCCATTACCTAGGTAGTCGTTTCTCACATATAAGTAAAACCGAATTTTTATAAAGTTTCGTTTTTTAGCTTAAGTTATAATTAGTTAAATATTATTAGTCTAAGTAATATAAAAAAGAATTCTATAAATCAAAAGAAAGTCTAGGTTAGTAATCATTATGTTTAATAATTAGCGTGTACCCATAGTGTCCTAGGTTCGATATCCTTTCTTACTTGATTGTGTGTGGTTGTTTAGGTGAATTCGGTAAAACATGGTTTTTAATATTATATAAGTTTTTCACAGATCAAGCATTGTCTAATGGAAGAATATCCATTGTGGTGACCCATTATGTCCGACTTGAATGGCGACCACCATGGAAAACGATTCCGTCCTTGAGGACAAGGAAGTTTTTTTAGCCCGTGGAAGTATTCATACAATCCGACTGCTGCTTCCTTACCCACATCAGCCTACCAACGTTCCTAGCCCGTTCAACAACTCAACTCCATGTCCTCATGCATGCGCCAGTATTTTTAGTTTTAATTCTAGTTTGTTTTATTATTTAGTATTCTAGGTAAAGGGTCTAATTATTGGGATAGTGGGTCGTTTCCTTGTTTATTTGTTTTGCCTATAAAAGTGTTGGGATAAGAATATGACATAGGAAGATTGGAATCTTCTCAACCTCCTCAGAAAATGTCTAATTATTGAAACTGAGAAAACTTAGGCCTTCGAGCAAGCCTGAACTTAATTCAAGTAAGGTATTTTACTCAACGAGCAAAGTTATCTTCTAGAAGTGTTCTAAGTGTTAGCTCGAGCAAGCAACACTTCATCAAGCAAGGTTGCTCTTCAAGTCGAGCAAGGTTTGTTTTAGAGCAAACCCTTGACTAAACCAAGCTAAGACCAAGTTTTTTGGTGGATCGAGCAAGGTTTCCATCAAGCAAGGTTCAGCCTCGAGCAAGCTACAGTGTCATCATCACACTTAACTTGTTCAAATAAGTTAAGTAACAAAAGGTTGAAGGGATACAAGATGAACAAGTTTGCTCGTAGGATATATATCGAGCAAAGTTTGATTTTATCATGAAGATTGAAGTTTACTTGAAGGATATTTTTTAAGGAAAATATCCTAAGTAAAGCTTACTCGGAGAACTGTTCCAAGCACACTTGTATTTACCAGGTTTGCTCGACAAGGACAAAAGCTTACAAGCTTAATCGAAGACATGTTTACACTTGTATTATTTTGTATTATGTTTGAATATGTTAAGTATCAATCATTAGGGTTTCTAGAAGGCGTTAGGGCAAGCCTATTTAAGGAGAATTTAGGGCGCACTTATGACAACGGACACATAGCGAATATTAGGATTTGACGGCTGTATCTTTCTTGAAAATAATATCTTTGTACACAAAAGATGCCACAAATACAAACATTCACCTAGAAACCTTAATCAATTTTCATTGTATCCTTCACAATATAAATGGAAATCTTTTGAGTTACTTTGTGTGTTTGTTACATTTCTGTCTGTTAAGCAACAATTTGAGTATTATTGATTATGCCTTTAATATTCATTGATTCTTCATAAAAGTAGAACTCGTAACCGTCTTGTCAACACGTTTGTGTTGGTTACGAGACTGATTATTGTGTGCTTAAGTGAGTTAATAAGGACCTGACAAGTGGTATCAGAGCTTGTGTATGCATTTGTGAGGAATTGTTGTTGTTTTGTTGCTGAATATTGTTGATTTTGAAGATGAAGAATGACGTCAGCTGACAATTGTTCCATTGATTTGTGACGTTAGTTGCCCTGTTTTTCATTTCCTTAGATCTACTATTTTAATGAGGTTTAAAAGTTCTCTTTACTCAGATGTACATTTTTTTTCCTTTTGAGTCTAGATCTTGTTATTATCCTTCCAGATTCATCAGATCTAAGGATTTAATCCACATATCTGGTCGTTTTTCAAAAGTTTGTCAAAGTTTAAGTAATTTTTCATTTCTAAAACCTTTTCAAAATACCAAAAACATGTTGGAGTAATGGATGAACAAGATGTGCCAACTAACAAAATTCTAAGATAGTTAGGACATGAAATTAAATTAAGTGGAAGGCGTTGTTTATAGCAGCTATGTCCTATCCTACCCGATGTTAACATGTGGAATTCAATTAAGAACGGACCATATGTTCCTGATGGAACTGCAAACAATCAAACCGTGGAAATACGAATAAAAAATAAAGAAGACAGGGCACTATCTATGCTGAAACTCGGTCTGTCTTGGGAGATTTTGACTAGTGTGACTCATCACACTACTACAAAAGCTATGTTTGATTCCATTGGGGAGATGTTTGAAGGAAATACTGAGCTTAAAAACATCAAGAAAGACATTGAAGCAACAGCTGGATAGATTCAAGTTCAAGGAAGAATAGAGATTGAAATCTATTTTGCAAAGGTTTATTGTTATTGTCAATGAAATCAGAACCACTGACCTTGCAATATTAGATTTTGACCTAATCAAGAAACAGTTATCATCTTTCTCTGGAGAATGGTACACTGCAAGCAAGTTAAGCAAAGAAATAGCTAATTTCCCAACATTCAAGCTTGTGTTATCTTCTTTTGCATGCTGCTGAGTATGAAATGAATGAAAATCATTTGATCAAGAAAGACAAGCCAAGCTTCCAAGTGGCAAATTCTCTTATTGCACCTATGGGGAATTTGTCAACTAATAACCAACAACAAGTCCATATAATTGAACAACCAACTGAGTATGGTGCTGAAACCCCAAGAGTGTTTGTTTTTGGTCAATCTAGCAATCAAGGTGGACAGTCAAGACTCAATGTTTTTCTGATTGAGACAGCTAGGGCTATGTTGGCTAATTCAAAACTACCTGCTAACTTTTGGATAGAAGTAGTTGCCTCGGCTTGTTACACTCTTAACCGTGTTCTAACGGTAAAGAAGTTTGGCAAAACTTGTTTTTAGCTACTTAATCGATGAAAGCCGAACTTGAAGTGGCTTGAGCCGTTTGGATCACATTATACAGTTCTTGATCCTGATGGTAAATTTGGTGCTAAGTTTGTGGAAGGTTTCTTTCTTGGTTATGCTAGTCCTTTACGACGTGTATTCTTACCTAGCATTAACCGGATTGTGCAAGTACATCACGGTGAATGTCAAGGATATTCTACTCCTATTCAACGAAAGGGCGATTCGTGGATTTTTGACTATGACAGTTTGTGGAATTGTTTCTCATTTCCTGAAGTGGAAATCACTGATGATATGGCTATATTGTTATTACAACAACAATTGGGTGAAGGGTTTCATGATGAAAATACAACTCAAGATGTTCCAATCTTTAACGTTGATCTGACACCTGATGTTGATGAACCTATTGATGATACGCCAGCTACACCATCCTTTGACGATGATGGTGAAGATCACGATGATGTGATTGAGTCCTTGGTTCAACCGACACCGAATTCTGATGATGTGATTCATGATGAAATAGTTAGTGAAGAGAATGTCACGAATCTTCCAAATGATGTGGTGGTTCCAAATGAATTTATGCCTCGAACTTTATCATATCACCAGGAAGAGAATATTATTGGTGATCTTAATACTGGAGTACGAACTCGAAGTTAAATTGACCAGAGTCTTAGTTGTTACTATAGTAAAGTTGCTCCTCTTTAAAACCGTTTCCCTTTCAAATGTTTTATTTAAAAAATTGAACCAAAGACATACAAACAAGCCTTAACAGAAGAAAGTTGGGTCAATGCGATGCAACAAGAATTGTTTCAATTTGAAAATCTTTGTGTATGGAAACTTTCTGATCTACCTGATGACAAACGATCTGTTAATACCAAGTGGGGTTTCAAGTGCAAAAGGGACGAAAATGGTATAATAGTCAGAAACAAAGCTTGATTGGTGGTTTTTGGTTTCATTCAAAGGGAAGGAATCGATTACAACGAAGTCTATGCTCTCGTTGCTAGACTTGAAGAAATCAAGATTTTCTTAGCTTTTGCGTCTTGAAAAGGATTCAAGGTCTACCGGTTAAATGTAAAGTCTGCCTTCCTTAACAGAAAAAATAGGTGAAGAAGTCTTTGTAGGACAACCATCGGAGTTTGTCGATCCTATTCACAAAGACAAGGTGTACCTGCTCGACAAAGCTCTTTACGGATTACATCAAGCCCCAAGAGCTTGGTATGAAAAATTGTCTCAACACCTGTTAGACAATAGCTTTGTTCGTGGCACTATCGATTGTACACTCTTTGTGTTAACAAAGGAAGTAAATGGTCAATTGCTGATAGTCCAGGTCTACATTGACGATATCATTTTTGGGTCGACAAACGGTGTTATGTTCAAAGACTTTGAGGAAGTTATGAAGTCGAAGTTTGAAATGAGCGCAATTAGAGAATTGAAGTTTTTTCTTGGGTTTTCAATTCGAACAGATGTTATGTCTGATGGTATCTTTATTCACTAGACAAAGTATGTCAAAAGATATCTTTGAAATGTTTATTATGGCTGACTCAACGCTGATCAGCACTACTATCACGCTAAATCATGGAATTGGTCCTGATCCCAGTGGGGAGAAGGTTAACAAAACACTCTAACATTCTATGATTGGTTCCCACGTGTACCTCACAGCTTCAAAGCCAGACATCATGTATCCGACGTGTTTGTGTGCCCAATATCAATCTAGTCCAAGGTTCTCTCACTTATCGTTAGTGAAGCAGATACTTAAGTATCTAAAGGGGTATCCAGGGGTCGGTCTTTGGTATCCTAGAGACGATGTATTTGAGCTGAGACCGTATTTTGATTTGGACAATGAAAGTTGTAAGCTAAACGCCAAATCTACTACCACTGGCTGTCAATTGTTTGGTAGCAGGTTCGTGACATAGTAATGTAAGAAGTAGGCGACTATGTCGTTATTTACCTGTGAAGTCGAGTATGTAGCTGCCTCCAGTTGTTCAGGTTTTATGGATACGGTTTGAAATTTCTTACTACTCCTATTTTTGTACGTAATACTGCAGCTATATCCATAACTAAGAACCCGGTAAGTCACTCTAAAACTAAAAATATTTACATACCGTATCACTTCATCCGTGATTGCAACGAGAAGAAGTTGATTACTGTAGACAAAATTCACACCGACGAACAAGAAGCTGATCTTTTTACTAAAGCTTTCGATAAAACATATTTTTGTATTTTTTGTGGCTTAACAGTATTAAGAACATGGGAGGTGGGAAAGTGAGTGATCCGAGGTTATGGATTACGACCTTTGAGTAACCATTCAACATGTCACATTTCTTTGTAAATATTTTTCTTTAAATGGTTTTTTTATTATAGGAGGAGAAACGGTTTGGGAAAATACGAAATCATTTGAAAAATCTTAAAAGTCAATAACATTTGAAAAAGTATAAAAGCCAAAAACATTAAAAAATGTGAAAAATTACAAAAACAATAGAAAATGCACCTCAAAATGAGTTTGAAGCATAAAATGAAAATGATAGTACATTGATCATCTTGTTCCAAGTACCGGAAATACTAAGTATAAAAGTCTACTGCTTAATGCTCGGTGCATAGGTAGGCTTTTAAACAAACAAGTAAGGGAATAAGTGATATAAACATAACTTGCCTAATTGAAAGATGGGTTAGCATTCTACCAAAAGTCTGGGTAATGAAGGCAGAAATGTAATAGCCTGTCATATTCAAGTCTTATGTTTCAGTGGATCACAAAAATAAAGTGTTAATATAGTGTTTTAACCGTCTAGTACACATTCTACATTTCAACGGTGTATGGTTTTATGGCCTTAAATTCTGTATTGATGGGATGCACTAGGTTTCTGGAACCACTGAAGTCTTTATGCGGTTTATCATCTGGGTATTCATTTTGGTGAATATTTAAAAACGTGCTCAAAGAGCAAACCCTGAAAAGTCATTAAACTTAGATCACTTTGTACTTTGTACAACTTTCACTACTGACTTGATCAAAACATGTTGTTAGTCGTACATTGTTCCTCCTTTGCGCGTGTCTTAATACTAATATGAAATCGTGCGTACTCATCCTTGGTAAAAGAAACTTAAGATGTTGATTGATAACGGGGGTATGCCTTGTTGTGGAAAACTGTTGCTATGATTGTCAAATTAAAAAATTTTAATTTTTTGATCTGCTGGTTCTAAGGTTTAAGTCAAGTTTGGGTGACATGGTAAAAATCAATATAAGCCTGAATCAAGAATAGAATCTAATCATGTTTCGATATTGTGTGCTTAAATGAACCTTAATCATATCACTGATGTCTCTGAATATTTGTGTTATAAAAGTTTAGGTTGACAACAATACTAATGGCCAGCTTGACCTTAGACATAATAAAGTTGAACTATAAAATCGAGATGGAAGAACAGATCGATCAATATGATTCCTTTATCAACTTACAAAAATATATTTCTTTTAGTTCTTAATATGTTTCTTTCAGTTCTTAGTTTAATTTTGTTTTAATATTTTTTATTACAACTTTCGTTTATAAACCAAAAAGCTTTTACATTTATGTATTATTTTCGATTTTGGTGAATGGTTAATCGGGTTTGGATATCCAAGAATTTGAATCAAGTGGTTGTTTTTGACCAAATATTTAAAATTGGAATTTAATGTTCAAAAGAATTTATCAAGGTCATTAATTTGGACTTGATTAAGTTCGAAAACGTGAAAATGGTTGTTTGAATCAAAATTGTTAAAAATTGTGATTAAAATTTCAAGAGGATTCATCAAGGTCATTAATTTGGACTTGACTGGGATCGAAAGTGTGATATTTGTCAAGTTCAAACGTTGTTCGAATTGATCAACGGATAAGTGCTTTACTTGTACGGCGTATAAGTTGTTATAACTTAAACTACGTATAAGTCAAAAAATTATACGGTCTAGCAGTATACATATATGGAGTGTTTAATATATTATCTTTTAAAAATATTTAGTGGGTCTACTATTGACGCGAGGTTCGAGGATTGCCGACAAACAGGTACGTTCTGTAACAATACACAGATATGAAGGTTATATCTACTACAACTCACAGTTTAAATCCTCTACACAGTTATCAATCTTTAAATAAACATCTCCTTTGAACAAATTACTTCAAATATGGTATGTTAACGTCATATGTTACACTGCATGTTGTTGATCATTTAAAACGGGCCTTTTAGAAGGTTTTTGGAAATTTGATGTTGAGTTGGTAAATCTGTAGTCTTTGTTTGAATGAGAGCAAAAGTTGATATATTGTGGCTCTTGTGATAATAATTGTTAAATCATATTTTTAACAGCTGGTGAAATAGTCAAAATAGGGTGAAATTTTTCTTTCTTAACTATGTTAAGGTAAAATTCAGTTACTTTGTGTTTGTTTGGTACTTCAAATGGCTATTGATGATTCAAATAATGCTGATTTAGATAATTATGAAGATGTGATTTACTCAAGGATTTGCATGTAAAGGACAAAAGGATGGTTACAAAAAGTCATTTCAAGTCTAATATCCGCAAGATGGTGGATTAATTCTCATAATATCGTATGTCTGAATATTAGATAGGTGATTGGAATCTATGATGGTGTTTTGTTCAACATTTTATTTACCATCACTACAATAGATCCGACCAAGGTCAACCGAATGAATCTTCGGGTGCCAGGGATGCTGTTTAGCAGCCATAATTTGATAGATCCAAATTTTGAAGTTGATATGATCGAGGTCACTATATCTACAAGTTGTACAAATTGGACATAAAGTTTTGGAATAACATATTGCAGTTATAAAGATCTAGCATTATTTAATGGGGAGTTTGTTAGAGCAATATTGTCTAATGCTAGGTCTAATGGGCTTAATCTGTCATTATTGTATAGTTAAGGGGCTAAATTGTCAATATTGAAAACTTGTTAAGGTCCGTATAAGTTAGACCGGCGTATAAGTCTTATACGCCAGGAAGACTTATCCGCTCCATAGGGATGTTTTTAAATAGCCTTTAACATGTCATATTTGTAATAGTTTTCAGATTTCTGTTTAGAGAGAAATCATTGTGTACTTTGAATCTTATATCAACATAATGATGATTATGAGTGAAAGTGTTACCAATTACTTTATTATATGATTCTGGAATATGATATAGTATAGTAAACATAATATTATCGATCTGTATCATATCGTTTTGCACGTATATGATGATATATATGATCCGGAACAAGGTCTGTCACAAGTCTTCTCAACCAATATTGTCGAGTAAAATTTTCTTTGAATATACCTGGATGTTTATTTCTAAAGGTTAGTTATCGTTTTGCTTTACTAAATAGGTTCGAGTAAGGTTAGCATTGATAAGGTATTCTAGTAAGGTTGACATTTAGAAATATCTCTAAGTTACTATTTTGGGATCTTTATTGAGCTCGAGTAAGGGACTTTTTGATCAATTATACTTGATTATTTATCCTATGATTAATTTCTCGAGCAATCTAGTATATTCGAGTAAGCTTCTTTAATTTTATTCACTTATTTTATTTCTAATTACTATAAATACCTGAGCAAACTTTGGGACGAGCAAGCTTGGATAATACACTTTATCGAGCAAGATTTATGCTGGTATATATAAAATTGGGTTTTTGGCATATTCTTATACTATACAACAAAATTCATTTAAAACCCACTTTCAAATATGCAGAACATACACTATAAAAGGGGGACTTAAAAAATTTTCATTTCACCTTTTTCCCTCTTTCACTCTTGCATTATTGTTCACTTGCTCGTAACCCATAAAATCAATCGTTGCTCAAAATCCCTACCCTAAATTAGTCATCCTTCATGGTCTGACTCGGTAAGCTTCAATTGAATGATTTCCGATACTCATTGTATGAGTTTAGGATTTCAATTTCATGTTTACAAACATCTCTATTTTCTGTGTAGGTTATAAATTTGTCGAAGAACAGGTTTATAAAGATTATATTTTTAATTCTTCTTCAAATTTAACGTGATACATGATAAATAATGAACTTAGATGACTAATTCTTTCTTTGAATGTATTTTTGTTTTTTATTGTGCAGAAATGGTATACCCGTTCGAGAAAAAGCACAACATGTGCGCCTTTCTCCAACATACTAAGGAGAACAAGCTAGTGGAGCTGATGATTCAATGGCTTATTCGATCTGATCTTCGTTTGGCTCTCACCGAACCCAATAATATACTTAAATCATCACTTAGATTTCGGGTGGACAACACAGTTGGAAGATGATGTGAATGGACAGAGGATTGAAGCCACTGTGGCTGGTCATGAAGTTGAAATAACAGATAATCTAATCCGGGAGAGTCTCTAGTTTAATGATAATCTGGATATTCAGTTATCCTACTCTTTGTTGAGGACTTTCCCATAAACAATGGGGTACCAAGGGAGTGTGCATGAAGGGTAGTTCCAAAAGGGAATGTTCCCTATTTTGTACCGATTTCTGAACACCACATAATCCAAGGGTTTACACCAAGGAGGGGTACTTAGGCCCTCATGAGCAGAGAAATTTCTACAGCCACGGCTGTTGTTGTCTACAATAGGCCATTCAATTTCTCAAGATTAATTTTTGAAGGCCTGGTGTTTAACCTGAGGAAACAAGAGAACGATAGGTTTCTAATGTATCTGAGAATCCAACAAATAATTTTTAACATTGTGTGTCAAGATCTTCCTACTTCTTGTATCACACATGCTCTTCAAGACCCAAATTTGTTTGGAAGAATTGCTAAGTTGGGTGCAACAACCCACTTTAATCCGGAGGTGGAGTATGATATTCTTCCATGGCTTATTGATAATAACATGGAGGTTATGAAAATGCCTAAGTCACCAAGGGTGACTAGTGAGGAGGATAGTTGTGAAAGTGATGATGATGATGACATGTTGAACAGGATGATGAAAGAGAGGAGGAGACTGTTCATGTTTATGATGTGAAATACAATTGTGACTAAATTGGAACACAAGTTCAGGGAGAGACAACGCATGATGAAAACCTTGTTTCTATACCACCCACTTCACCACAACACCAATCACCACCCCATTACCATACCCATGAACCATATATATTTCCTTCACCACCTCTCCATGATCAAACATATGGCCATATATCCCATCACCTCCTACTTAACCAACCCTAACCCAAAACCAAATCCAAACCCAATACCAAACTAAACCTAAACCATACATATTAGAATACATTCCACCGCACCTCATAAACAAACCTGACACTCCTTACCACCAGAAACCCTTTACCAAGCACCAGTGAAAGTATCAATGAAAGCTCATCCCATGAAACATAACCAACTCATATACGTGATCCATTTCCTATCTCACCTATCACCTGATGCCATAATGAGACTCCTTGATAGACATATGAATGTGATGATTGAAAAATGTGATCTAAGAAGAGAAAATGAGTCATTAAAGAAGAGAAACACTGATTTAGAAAGCCAACTGGAACAAACTCTTCTGAAAAATTCAAACCCTTGTCAGTGAGGTTAAGAAGACCTCAGCTGCACCAAAACAGGGAGAGAATTTACATAATTCTAGTGTAGATGTTGTTGAGAATGTGTTAAAAAGTCTGGGAGAATTGTGTGGTAGTGATGTGGAGGAGGAGAGAGATGATGAAGAGGATGAAGGTGGATATGAAGCTGACATCGCAGATGAAGTAGTACAAGATTATGATACTGTTGAGGTGAATATGAATGATGTGAATGATGAGGTAGAAGTTGTGAATGAGGCTGAAAAAATTGTTGAGATTGAGGTTGAGAAGGAAGTTGATGATGTTTTGACTGAGGTTCAAACTGATAAAACAGTTGTGGCTGACAATGTCACTAAGGAGATGGTGATCTCAGGTGAGACCGTTGCCCTAACTGACAAAACTGAAGAGTTAAATGATGATAATTATGAAGTGACATCTAAGGAGAAAGAGGTTGATGATGAGCTAAATGATTTATTCAGAGAAATTGATGATTTCCCAAAAGACTTCCCACCCACAGTGGTGAGGGAAGTAGGCCCATATAGACTTGAAAAGCTTGAAGATGAAAGGAGGAGAATCAAGGGGAAAGCAGTGGCTGAGCATGAAGGCCTTGAAACATAAAAACATTGAGTCTAGTGATACGGTCCTCTTTATTGATGAATCAGCTGAAGAAGCAATTAAGAGACATGACAAGATTATAGGAGAGTGGATGGAGACTGAAATGATAAACAGATTTTTGACTGATAAAGATGTGGATGAACAAAGGGTTTTGATGGAGGAGTTTGAGCTGAACAAGAAACTTGAGGAAGATAAAAGGGAACTTGAACAAGAAGTAATAAAAGGGATATTGGGGTTGCAGCAAGCAGAGGATGCTGACAACGCTCTTGAAATTGTTATTTATCAATTCCAACAACCCAAAACACCATAGCAACCCAAATCTCCTGAGCCTGATATGACTATTCCCACTTCTGAACCTGAAGTTGAAAATCTTGATAAGCAGCTGATGACTAATTTGGATGGAAAAACAATTCAAGCTAAAATGGTGAAAAGGGCAAGTGATATAACGAATCAGAGCTTGTTTGATGAAATGAAGAAAGATGTTAATAGTTGGCCACCTTATGTGATAAGATATGCAAGAAAGAGGAAGAGACTTGGAGTTGAAAATATTCCTGAGGAGTCCATACCCAAACAGAGGAAAGGGGTATTAATTTTGTACCACTATAAGCTGTGAAGTCTGATGACTTTGTGAATGAGCCACAGATTGATCCTCTGAATGATTTAACTGACGTTGATGATGATGTGGTAGATGAGAATAAAGAGGAGGTGCATGACTCTCCCCATAAGGATCTGACTGAAACACACAAAGAAAATATCCAAGCTAGGCTTGATGAAATCAAAAGAGAAGATCCCAAAATAATCAATTTGATAAGCCATGGTTTTGAATTTGATAAATTGGATGTGCTAACTAATGAGGAACTGAACTCTCTGCATGAAAAGAAGAGAGAGGAACTCCAAAAATTAAGGGAGGAGAAGAATAGAAATACTCAAAGATTTCTTGCTTATCTGAGGATCCACAATTTCTCAGACAAACAATTAAGTCAGATGAGTTATTATGATCTTTAGACTATGTATAGATCTATAAAAGAAATAATTGATGAAGAAAAGAAAGAGAGGTTGAAAAGAAAAGACTCTGATGATCAAAACCGAATTAATCAGATATATAAGAAATATGGAAGAAAGTGTAAATTCCTAATTGATCATGGTGAAAATATTGAGCATGTTGCTACCATGAGCAAGAAGGGAGTGGAAGAAAGGTTTAAGAAAATTTCAAAGAAAATCCAATCTGATTCTGGTGCTGGTAAAGAAAAATCAAAAGAAACAAGATTGGTTGGAAAGGCAAAATGGAAATTACCTAAAGATAAAGAAATTATGTTGGAAAGATTGATGGAGGCAAGAGGAAAAAGAGATAAAGTGAAAACTATGTCTAATACGGAAAAGAAAAATCTTTTTGAGACTGAGTTGGAAAAACACAATGAAGAATTGAAGGCTCAAACTAAACCAACTCAGGCTTCTCCTAAATTGAAGATGGTGAAAGAAGAACCGGCTGAAACCAGTACAGAGATGAATCTATTGCCGTGGGAAGATGAATACAAAATTAGGACTCTAAGAGAATTGATGATAAGTAAGGGGATGTCTGAAAAAGTATTCGATAATCTTGGCCAAGCTCAACTTAAAGAACTATTCTATACTAAAAAAGAGCACTAGGAAAAAATTGGAAGAAGAACAACAGAGATTATTATCTTTCCAATGTCGACCAATAGGGGAACCTATTCAAAGACAAAGATCTCACCCCACTGAACAAATGAATAGAGAGACAATGGAGAGGATCAGTATCTTTTCTAAAGAAGGGGGAGACTACATAAAAGTAATCGTGATGAAAAAGTCAGAAATTATGAATTTGTTTGAACAAAGGGGACATGAGAGAACACTTCAATCCAAAAGTCAATATACTCCAAGGTTCTCCACTGTTAGTGTCCCTATTCCAGCAACAAGGTCAAATCTTCAAAGACAACAAAGGCCACCTACTGATGTGGACCAACCAAAGAAACTGTATTTTGATTCAAGGAAAAAGACTTTGAAAGTAATTATGTCTAATGGTAATTGAAGAACATTATTTTCAGAGATGACTTTCAAGAGTTCAAGAGAGAATAGTTGAAAGAATTGACCATACTGAATCTGCATGATTATCAAGATAGACAAAGGTTCGCTGGACAACAAAGGAATGAACTTTCTAGGTTCTTAAAAGAACAATCTAGAAAGGGATTTCCTTTACTAAACAAGAAAATGGAGCTCACTCAGGTAGAAAGGACAAAATGACAGAGGAGGATGAGTGATATCAGAATGACAGAATTGTCATACTATCATTAAAGAAGATCCTCAAACCCTCTGGCTACAATGAAGGAGTGCATAAGTATGAAGCAGCGGATGATGAGGCCTAACTGTGAAGTCCGAAAGGATGGGAAAATAACCAAGATAATCTTTGAAGAAAAATCTCAATCCTTCATATTAAGAAATCCAAAATCATGTCACAGATCTGGAGTATCTGCATGTGGAGGATCTTGAAGACATAATCAGATGGAATATTTCGTCTCAACATCCATACCAAAGGGAGATCTCCATATTCCAACAAAAGGATGCTGTAGTGAAATATGATAGAAGATCAAAGGCAGGAAGCTCTAGAAGATGAAAAGCATATTTTTTGAATATGTAATCTTTCTTTAAGTAATGTAATCTTTACTTTTTGAAATTTGATGTGTATTTTGAAAAGTGTATGTAACCAATAGGTGTTTTGGTACAACTAAGGTTGTTCCAATCTAGGGAAGATTGTTGGGATAAGAATATGACATAGGAAGATTGGAATCTTCTCACCCTCCTCAGAAAATGGCTAAGTATGGAAATCGAGCAAACTTAGGCCTTCGAGCAAGCATAAACTTAATTCAAGCAAGGTATTTTACTCAACGAGCAAAGTTATCTTCTAGAAGTCTTCTAAGTGTTAGCTCGAGCAAGGTACACTTCATCAAGAAAGGTTGTTCTTCAAGTCGAGCAAGGTTTGTTTTAGAGCAAACCCTTGACTAAACCAAGCTAAGACTAAGTGTTTTGGTGTATCGTGCAAGGGTTATTAATAAACAGTGGTTCAAGCACACTTGAAGCAAGTTATTGAAGAAAATATCCTAAGACTTCCATCAAGCAAGGTTCAGCCTCGAGCAATATACAGTGCCACCGGCACACTTGACTTGTTCAAATAAGTTAAGTAACAAAAAGTTGAAGGGATCCATGAAGAACAAGTTTGCTCGTAGGATATATATCGAGCAAAGTTTGATTAATCATGAAGATTGAAGTTTGCTTGAAGGATATTTTCTAAGGAAAATATCCTACCTAAAGCTTACTCGGAGAATTGTTCCAAGCATACTTATAGTTACCAGGTTTGCTAGACAAGGACAAAAGCTTACAAGCTTACTCGAAGACATGTTTACACTTATTTTGTAATATGTTTGAATATGTTAAGTATCAATCATTAGGGTTTCTAGTAGGTGTCAGGGCAATATATTTAAGGAAACTTTAAGGCACGCCTATGACAACGAACATAGAGTGAATATTGTGATTTGACGGCTGTCTCTTTCATGAAAAGAATATTATTGTAGAGAAAAGCTTCCAGATATACAAACATTCACCTAGAAACCCTAATCTATTTTCATTGTATTCTTCACAATATAAATAGAAATCTTTTTAGTTACTTTGTGTGTTTGTTAGATTAATGTCTATAAAGCAACAATTTAAGTATTATTGATCCCGCCTTTAATATTAATTGATTCTTCACAAAAGCAGAACTCGTAACCATCTTGTCAACACATTTATGTTGGTTATGAGACTGATTATTGTGTTCTTAGGTGAGTAAATAGGGACCTGCCAAAAAGGTTGTTTCTAATAGAATTGAAGGAATGAAAAATATGATGAAAAGTTGTTTCTATATCTAGCTTCTTTATCATGTTCTTTAGGAGTGTTTGCCTACTACAAAAGGCAATTTATCATTTGGTGCTTTGATTCTCGTCTCAATCCTCCGCCATGACACCCCACACAGACTCCACCTCCTTCGATGACCTCCCAAACTCCATCACCGACCAGCTTAATCAACTCATTGCCGCCACTTCGACAGCCTTCACATTTCAATCCAACATCAACAATTAACTAGCCGCCCTCATCAAAGCCATGGAAAAACTAGCTACCAAACTTGATGCTTAAACGGAAACCACCACCTACCTCGTTAACCATATCACCCAACTCTCCCACAAACTTACCGACACGTACGATTTCACCACCAAAACATACACTGAAATCCTCACTAGAACTATTTGCCCCAACACCAGCCCCAACGCCTTTACAAAAGACGCGCACAGCAAAAAATCCACCACCCCCAGCCCGCAACCTACTCCGGTACCTAAACCCGTCGTTCCCATCCTGACCATACCGACACCAAAAACTGCACATACAGTGTGTTCACAAGGGTATGGAATTGTTACCACACCTATGAAACCTCTTGGTCAACAACAAGAATTGTCACCACAAACTGTGCTTTTAGTCTGTGGAAATGATTCAATTGTCACTACATCCCAACGCTCCGTTGGTAACAACACATTAACCAGATACACGAACGGAACACATGAATGGCACCGATTTTGGTGACCCGTTGCGAATGGCCCGTATGTGGTTGTCTGTTTTAGCATATCCTCACAAAAATCCAATTCAAATTTGAAATCCTCAAATGTGTGGATAGAGAGAGAATAAAATAGAGAGAACGAGAAAGGGTGTGAGAGAAGACACGAAGTAGGAGACGACCGAAATCATACCCCTGAATTGATCTTTAGTTCTGCAATGATCTTTACACTCAGTAGTAGTTTTGGGGTCTTGGTTTTGATGGGTTCAAAGCCATGGATGCAACCAACTCCGACTTATTATCCGTCAGAGAGTTTTTGGGACACGAAAGATGACTCTCATGGCCATCGCACCAAACAAAACTCACGGCTCTCGTCTCATCTTATTCGGTGACGCCACCGCTATTGTCGTCGACTCATGTACCGGAAATCCGTAACTATCTATCCATCATTTATTATTGACTCCACTCCAGTTTTATTAATTATCCCCAAATTGATTGATTAGTTTAAATGCTCAAATATTAGGGTTAGATGGCGTCACGAACTATGTTCATGTATACGATGTTCTCAGCATGTTACTTTTGTTGTTGTTATTATTATTATTATTATTGTTATTATTATATTAATTTTGTTTCAATTTGATTATTAATTTGTGAAAAATATTCAGAATACAACCGGCTGGTGAGCCACCGTCACCAAGGGTCGCTCATGCAAAGCTGTTGTGGAAACCGTGGTTGCCTTATAGGTGATAAACGAGTATATTTATATTAGTTATATTAGATTACATATTTAAGTTAAAATGTTTAATGTATTTCATACTTTTTACAATTTACTATAAAAATTTATGAATAATTTATGAATTTGATTAAAATGAATTTGTAGGGGTTGATAGGTCCGGTTGGGCATTCGACGAGTGATCTTTACGTGCTTGACTTCAAAATGCTACCGGAGAGTTCAGTAACTACAAAAATGTAGCAAACTTTCTAGGTAAGTTTTGGAGGAAAGTGTATCTATGTTAATTATAAGCATTAGAGGCTATTTCGATTTGTGTTTGGATTGAAATGTTTTGTACAATTTGCAGCAGTGAAAGTTGGACTATTCAATCTCCATTTGTATGATAATAGCAACATCAATCTCTTATTTAAAGTCAATGGATGTTATGGGATTTTGGGAATTTGCTATAAGAGACACGAAAGCAATTTTTACATCATGGTGAGTATTGGCTTTTGACTTTAAGAACACTCATTTTGTCATCTTGTTCATCGATAATAAAATCTGTTGAGCTTTAAACATGACAGGTGGTTTAAAATATGAACTGAAACTATTCAAAATATGAAGAAAACATAAAGAAACTGAATCCGAAATGAAACAAAAAAACTGAAAGCAAAAACCGAGTAACTAAAAACGAACTGAAATGTAACTAAAAGACGGAAACCGAAACCAAAACTAAAAACCTAATAAACTGATACTGAACTGAAGCATAATTTTCGAATCCAAAACCAAAAAGAAAAACTGAAACATATTCAAAAACGAAAACTGAAACAAAATCAAACTAAAAATATCGTACTGAAAACAAAAACAAAAAAAAGAAAAAAACTGAAACCGAACCGAAAGTAAAAGCTGAAATCGTACCGAATCCAAAAACCAGACACACATTTTGTATCAGCTCTCTCTATCAGTTTCCCAAAAACCAGCATATGCACCCTCTGTATCAGTTTCTCATTTTACGATATTTTGTTTTATTTGTATGAGATTTTTTTTATTTTTTAGTAGATGCACTTTGATAGGGAAGTGAGGTATGAGGTCGAAGCAAAAGTCATGGTTGCATCAGCTTAGCTAAGAGGCATGATACATTGGGATGTCTCTAACGGGTCAGACGGTAAACATATTTTTGCTTTAAAAGATAGCTTTTGAGTTTCTTTTTCTAAACATTAGATTTATAGTATTATTGTGGAATGTGTTTTGCCTTTTTGACGTTTTATTGTATATGTATTTTTATTTATTTTATGCAGCAGATTTTTATCATAGTGAAAGTTACTTGGTTACTGGAATCCAGGAGTTCAGACATATGGTGATTCTTGGTTACAATTCTTTGTTGGCATTTATATTTATTTTCTCATAAAAATCTAATTTAAAGTACATGATAGTTACGTCAATTACAAGAAACTTATAATAATGTTGTTGATTTCTAACTTTGCGTGTTCAAGTTGTTGATAACATATATGAAAATGTTTCACTTTGGTGAGAGTGACTGCAGTTTTTCACTCATTAAAAATGTTCTTACATGTCAAGGTTTAGATAATTTTGATAAGGCTTGTAAACAAACCGAACGGACACGGTTGGAGCATGTTCTTTCATCTGACCTTCAGCAACAAATAATCAAACTAAACAAGTAAACCAGCATGGTTTTTTGTTCATTAAGACAATGAGCGTGTTTTGTTAGTTCATTAATAATATAAATGAACAATTTGTGACCATAAACGAATATAACTAAACATAGACGAGCAAATATAATTGAGCTAAACTAGTTTAAAGTAATGTTAAGAACAATTTGTTGTGCCAAAACTTTTATTAAAATTACGGTGTAATGGACCAAAAATATTATAAATGAATATATTAATGAACCTAAACTAAAAAACATAAAGGAACAGATGTTCATCAATCTTTTCTTGTTGTTTTGATTCTCTTTTCAGCCTTTCCTTCTCCTCACTTGTTTCCCGTTTAATGTGATAATGTTCGTCCAGTTTGTTAAAACTCATCTTACTCAAGTCCGTTTCGGACAATCCATGCAATCTCAAATAATCCCTGATGTGTGTATAATGAATGTTATTTCTATGGAACTCACAACTAAGCTTTAAATTTATAAAAGGAAACTCCTAATGAATCCACACACAACCGGCAAGTGTACCGGTCGAAAGTAGTATAGACCTAAGAAGTCTGAGTATCAAACACAAGGACACGTGAGAACGCCTAAGAAAAATAAACCCTAGACAAGACCTTCCTAAGAATAATATTTTTTAACTGATTTTTAATAATTAACCTACTTGACCTAAATTACTTCAAATCAATTAATTAACTAGACTTAACTTAACTTGACGAAACACTTGATGAAACTTAGACGCTTAACTGACAATGGAGGAAACGTCTGTTGGGACTTATATTTTAGACCGATGCATCGAATTAATCTTTGGGTGAAAAATGTAATATTTTGGTCTCAACCAAGGGTGGATGGCTTGAAGACCAAGTCATGCTAAACTAGTATAAATAGATGTTTTTATTTATTTGTCTAGTATTAGTGACTGTATTGTGTATGTGTGAGATTTAGGGTTTTATCCCTTCTGAGAGAGTCTCCGCCTCCAGGATGAGCTCTCCTGGTGGCGGATGAGATATTTCTTAATTGATTGTATGTATGAATGTATGTATGAGTGTTTCATCTTAATGAGAATCATTTGGCTAATATTTCATACTACCATTTTTATCTTTTGTGTTTTGATTACAATTGTTCATCCTACTTTATTGTTGATTGTTAATCAAATCAGGCTCTCTCCCAATACACCTCATCCATCCAAACATCTTTCAAGAGTGAATACGAGTGAGATTCGATCCTAACCCTAGTTCCGAGCTCCATACCGTTGTTTAATACCGACTATTTTCACGCTTCCGCACCGAGGCTCGGACTTGTCAATTGGTATCAGAGCTGGGTTACCGAATCGTTCAGACTAACCGCTGAACTGATTCATTTCGCTCTTGAATCCACCATGGGCGTTAAACGATGAAGTTCGTTGAAATTATTTTTTGGGGGTTTTGAAATTATTTGATGATTCGGAGAAAAGTATATGGATTGATGTTTGGGTTGATGACTCGTTTGGAGATTCAACATCAATTTCATGTTTATTTGGTCAGAACGGTCCAGATCTGATGTAACAGTGTTATTTGGCTCGTTTTGGGGCGACTCTGTTCATCTAATGTTTTCCAGATCTGAAAAGGTTGATTATGATATGAAGATAGGTTTCTTTGATTTCGAGATGACTTGGATGGTGCTACAATGATTTATTTCAGATTTCGAAACTTGTTTCTGGATCTGAAGAATTAGGGTTTTGTGTGCTCATGCTGCACAAACAGTAGATGTGTGTTGAAAAATATTGCCGATGGTACAAACTGATAAGGAGAATGTACAAGTCAAGAATGAACAGGTACTAAAGGCAATTTCATCATTGTTTGTTGCAGCAAATGCAAAGTGAATATTCAAGCAGGTTCTGCAAGGGCAAATCAGTAACTGATTATGAAGAAATGAAGTTTTGGTGTCTCGAGCACACTATGATCATATAAGACTGAACTCGAATATAGAAAAATGACTAAGTGTTGCTTCGAGCATACGAGGTGTTTTGCCCAAGCACATCTTTGTTTGGCTCAAGCACAGGTTATTTCGAGCACATCTTATATCGAGCACATCAAATTCGAGCACACTTTGTGAAACCCAGAGCATGTCCTTTGTTTTCTCAAGAAAACTATCTTCTTTAAGTCTCGAGCACACTTTGTTATTTATTCGAGCAGACTCTTTTTCGAGCATACTTTGTTTTGCCATGAACAATTATGTTTCTGAAGAGAAAACTCAAGTTTGTGCCGAGCACACCCTTGCTCCCGAGCACACTTTTGCTCCCGAGCATGCTTGGTGTTAAGTGAAGAAAATGAAAAATCACAAGTATTCCCGAGCACACTTAGTGATAGTAAGTACTTCCGAGCACACTTTTGCTCCCGAGCACACTCTGTGCTCGGTGAAAAATTGAAAAATCATAAGTGTTTTGCTTTCCGGGTACACTTTGCTTCCGAGCACACTTTGTTTTCCCGGTACACTTTGTGCTAGGAAAGTGCTTCCGAGTATACTTTGCGCTTGGAAATGAACCAGAGTACGCTTTGTGCTTGGAAATGAAACCAAGCATACTTTTTGCTAGGAAAGTGCTCCCAAGCAAATTGTTTGCTAGGAAACAGAGTTTGTGAAACATTTCAAAGTTTTGAAGAAACTTTTGAGATTTTTGGTGCCGTTGACCGTTTGACCAAGCTGTTCTCTACGGAAGATATATACCAGGGGTATTTTGGTAATTTTTCTCCAATCATCAACAAGCTTATGGAATTCAAACCTCATCCAATTTCACGACTTCATCAAAAGCTTTACAAGAACAAGTGTTGACCAAGCTTAAGGATTTAATCACTTTTAGTGTCAACAAACTTTTGAATATGTTTATCTGAGATTTTTACAATCTTGATGAGGATGATCAAGATTGTTTCACCTACACTTGATTTGAAGACACATTTATTAAAGACAATTGCAACGAAATTGGGGGAGTAAAAATCTTTGAATTTCATTGCAAATGGCTAGCTTCAAATCAAGTAAAAAACTCTAGTTAAGGAAAAGTTGATCAAGATCAATAATCCAAGGTTTTTCAAAGACGTTTCATCATTTGTAAGTTTTCAGATTTCCTAGTACAGATGAGAAGATGGAGTCATCATGAGCAACAATGTTGAAAGGATGATCAGTAGAGTCTAACCTCCTATGAAGTAGTCACTTGAACAGTCAAGAACGGGTTATGGTTAACTTTAATGCTATCTTAATTCAGGGAATGGTTTGAAGATGATTTACAGGGGAAGAAACAGATTTGAAGAATGGATGATTATTTGATGATCACAATGAGTTTATTTCTTTTTGTGATAACCTTGTTACTTGAAGTTGATCTTTTGAAGTTCAAAGCCTCGTTCATATGCCCATACAACTATATCCAGAAGTGGTATAAGAGTGATAATTCGAAATGATCAATGGGAGAAGCTTAATGTGAGGGGGAGAATTTCAACGAAAGACAACAAGTTATGAGGTGATCATGGAAGAAATTCGATGGCATCGGTCTAAGGGAGAGATTGTTGGGACTTATATTTTAGACCGATGCATCGAATTAATCTTTGGGTGAAAAATGTAATATTTTGGTCTCAACCAAGGGTGGATGGCTTGAAGACCAAGTCATGCTAGACTAGTATAAATAGATGTTTTTATTCATTTGTCTAGTATGAGTGACTGTATTGTGTATGTGTGAAATTTAGGTTTTATCCCTTTTGAGAGAGTCTCCGCCTCCAGGATGAGCTCTCCTGGTGGCGGCTGAGATATTTCTTAATTGATTGTATGTATGAATGTATGTATGAGTTTTTCATCTTATTGAGAATCATTTGGCTAATATTTCATACTACCATTTTTATCTTTTGTGTTTTGATTACAATTGTTCATCCTACTTTATTGTTTATTGTTAATCAAATCAGGCTCTCTCCCAATACACCTCATCCGTCCAAACATCTTTCAAGAGTGAATACGAGTGAGATTCGATCCTAACCCTAGTTCCGAGCTCCATACCGTTGTTTAATACCGACTATTTTCACGCTTCCGCACCGGGGCTCGGACTTGTCAATTGGCTTGTCGTGTCCCTCGATTTCAGCTGGATCTTAATTAATCATGTCATAACTCATACAGATTAATGTGTTGACAAGAGAGTTAACGACGGGTTGCTATATTTAGAAAGATATCCGTTTGTTAAAGGCGGAATCAATAACAAACATACGGTTGCAAAGAATAATCAAAGGTAGAAAGCACACACATGATTCACTCAAAAGATTTCCATTTATATAACAATCATCATACAAAGTGGATAATCAATTTAGGGTTTTCTAAGAATCCTAGAACAGCCGTCACTTTCAAGAAATATTCTTTCTTATCCGAAAAGTGTAAAGGCTACTCTTTCTGTGGCTCTTTCTCCTTTTTGGCGGCGTGCCCTAAACATTCTATTTATAGGCCTGCCAACCTAGGACAACTGTCATTCCTTCTAGAAACCCTAAATACAATCATACATATTCAAATTACATATTCAAAATAAACTAAGTGTAAAACAAGTCTTCCGGGTAGGCTTTGAACCAATCTTGTCTTTCCGAGTATGCGCGGCCATCCTTCATAACTTGGTAACATAGAGGTGTGCTCGGGTTCAGTTTCCGGGTAGACTTTACTTAAAGAGTATTTCACCAAGTAAAATACTCACCGAGTAGACTTCAGTCTTCTTGAATTTGCCAGACTTTGCCCGATAACTCCTTACGAGCAACCTTGTTCTTCAATGATCCATTTAAGCTCTTTGCTATAAAATAACTTATTAGCAAAGTGTACTCGGGAGTACTGTTCCTTGCTTGAGCTGAACCTTGCCCGATATTACTTAAAGATATTCCTTTAGATCATCAAGCATACTTGGACCATACTTATTAATGAATACCTTGCCCGGTCTTCCAATTTATTGGCTTCTTTGACTTGGTTAACCAAACCTTACTCGGAAGAGTAATATACTTGGCTTTGAAGAACAGACTTTCTTGATAAAGTGAACCTTGCCCGGATTTACATAAACTAGTGTACCTTATTCGGCAGTGCACTAATTTGCAAACCCTGCTCGGATATCCACTAAAGAAGACTACTTGAAGTAAACTTTGCCCGGTAGGCAAGATATCGTACTCGGCTAAGTAAAAGCATGCTCGGATGTCTAAGGTGTGCCCGGATCCATTACTTAGAGAAATCAGAGGAGGTTGAGAAGATTCCAATCTTCCATGTACTTCATTTAGGTCAAATCTTTGACTCAACAATCTCCCCCTTAGGTCAATTTCTTGACCCAACAACGTCTACCTAGGTAAGAATCATATTGAAGGTCTAAGAAGCTAATGGATTGAATAATCTCACGACACCGGTATCTAAGGATGACATAACTAAGTTTCGCTCAAGAAAGCTAGGTCACCTCTCGGTCTCAATAACAAACCCTAACTTACACTTAATTGATTTTAAGAACAAACCGGGAAACGAATTGCTAAAGTGTTCTAATTGAGACTCTCCTCTCGGTCTCTAAGAAGATGTTTACCCGCTGAAATATACTAATTAACAATCTCAACAAAACCCTACGGTTGTACCTACCGCAAGCAAACTCTAAACACAAAGTCAAGAGTTGAACATGCAACTATCAATCAAAACCAATTCAATTAATCGAAGCACGAGGTTATGAGATAATATCAATAATATCACAGCCAAAAAACAAAGCCTAATTAATCATTAAACCAAACTTTCAATAGCAATTCAAGTCATATTAATCAAACAATCCATTAACTCATTAAAACCAAACAATAATCATCTAACCTAGGTAGAAATAACAAGTTTAGCCAATCATAATCAATGTACAGTAGATAAAATAGATATAAATGATAAACATGTTCATTAGAATCTGATTACAAAAGGTTTGAATATCTAAAACCCAAAAACGAACTCACAAACGTTAAAACAAGCAAAACCGACAACCGGGTGATAAAATAGCGAACCAGTTGCCTCTCCCCTTTGTAAACTTCTATGGAACTAATGTGGGATGGCTGGAATGAAGGTTATTTCTTTAATAGGATTTATGCTCCATAAATAGATGTTTAAACACCTCATTCCTAATATAAAATAGGTTAAAACAAGCCCACAAAGCCCACTAGAAGACAAAATAAACGGAGTAGTTGATTCCTAAACATTCTTGGAAGCCTTGGGGACATGTGGGACGCCGTGTAGCATGGGCATGGATGCCTGACCTAGTCGCATAGCGCGGCCAAGTCCTGGGTGCTCGTTTCTTCGTTTTCTGACTCGTTTATCTTCAAACGCGCATATCGGCTTCATCTGAATCCCGTTTGATCCGATTCTTTCATCAGTATACTCGTTTTTTCTCTCTCTTCAATATGGGACCTATCATATACACAAAAATTTAATTTCATGCAAGAACAAGTTATATTCGTTAACGGTTTACGCACAAAACAACACAAAAACGGGATAAAACGCTATGTGTTTTGCAACACATCAATCCCTATATTTCAAGGAATCATGATTCTTCTTCTCAATCTTTTTCTGTATTTTATAAGCATCTTTGTCAAGCAATCTCTGAAGTACCTCATCTATCATATGAACTAATTTTTCAAAGTTATAACCATGTTTGATCAAGCTTATCACCAATGGATGATTTCTCCATGCATTCTCAAGACTTTGTTGTATGTTCCCCCTTTGCTCATTAGTCATATGGGGAGTCAACAGTTTCAGAAATTGCTGCATTATCACCAGTATCATCATCATTGTTGTCATATTCATCATTGTCACTTTCATCATCTACACGGTCATCAACTTCAATATCATCATCTTTTTCAGTTGAATCATCCAGTTCTTCAATTCTTGGTTCATTAAAATCTGGTACATCTTCTGGCATGACCACTTGAATAGGAGCAGCCTAATACAGGGCTTTCATGTTCCTTAGGTCTCTCAACAGTATAATCAGGTTCATCAGACCTTTTAGCTCTTTTCTTTTTCATCTCATCATCACTGTAATCACGACCATCATATCTGCATCTCTTTCTTGTATACTTCTTTCCAAATTTTTGATCATCTTCACCCTTGTTTTTTTCATCTTCCTCGGCAATTTTCTTTGCATATTCTTTCCATTTCTTGCAAAGTTGAACAATTATTGGTTCACCTATTTCATCTACTACCACTTGTTTATTTGTTTCTTCATTGACATTCTTAGTAGTGGTTGGAATTTCAGTTTCAGGTTGAATGAACTTGCTTATTACCAATACTAAGGTGTTGTCAACTTCCTCGGCTTGTTTCATCTTAATCAGAACTTCAATTACTTCCTGCTCAAGATCATTATCTTGATCTAGATTTTTGGAAATATTGGCTTGTTCAATCAAAGTTTCTTGTTCACCAAACTCCTCTTTAGTCATAGATTGAGAAATTCTATTCCTTTCAAACGTTCCTTGAATAATATCAGCTTGCCTCTTGGCAGCTTGTTCAGCAAGTACATCTTCATCATCCAAATCAACATCACTATTTGCCTTAACCTGTGTATCAACGGGAGTTTCTTCATCTGTTTCAACCACGACTTTGCCTTTCTCTCTTCTCCTTCTTTCATTTTCAAATTCACTTGGAAAGTTTTCAATCTAATCCATTAATCTTCTTAACTCTTCTTCATCAGCTAACTTTTTGGATGTTTCAACATTTTAATTTTCCTCAGCATCATCATTCATAACTACGTCATTCACCACTACCCACACCACCAACCACGCCACTAGCCACACCACCAGTTACACCACCTTTCCCACCACCATAAGCTGACACATATATTCCATCCCCACCAACCTCACCCATAACCCAAAGCCCACCTCACACCATTGACTAACCACTTACTGAAACCCAAACCTTTTATCCATGAACAAAACCAAGAAATTCATAACCTTACATCCCACAACATGTCCCAGCCAACCTACTTAACTTTCCAATCACACCATTCCAATCCCCAACCCATTCCCAAACTCAAGAATAGCCTTCCCAACAAACATTTGTAATCATACATACTTAAAAATCCTTACCCAAAATCCAAAACATAAACCCTTTACCTTCAACAAGTGAAAACATCTTTGAAATCCCTAGCCCACCCACTGAACCTTCCCAAACCCAAACTTATATACCTGATCATTTCCTTTATCTACCAACTCAAACCACTTCCACTAGTGATTATTTGTTCAGACGAAACATGGATCTGCTAGTAGAAAATGTTGATCTGAGGTGGAGAAATGAAGATCTAAGAAATGAGAATAATGATTTAAAAGCTCGGTTAGCACAATCATTAAGAATAATTCAAACCCTGGAGGCCGAGATTGAGAAGACCTCAGCTGCACCAAAACAGGAGGAGAATATCTATGATGAAACCGGTGCTGGTACAGTTGGATTGGAAGTAGAAGAAGATGTGGTTGTGAATGCTGAGGTAAATGTTGAAGATGGTTTGAAGAGTGTGTAGTCTGTATGGTGAAAGTGATGAAGAGAGTGATAGTGGTGAAAGAGGCTTTGATGAAGAAGGATATGAAGGAGATGATTCTGATGGAGGTGAGCAAAACTATGATGCTCTTGACATAATTTCAAAAAGAATGTTGTGAATGAGGATAGGGAAACTGAAGTAGAGAAGGAGGCAGATGTTGAGGAGAATATTTAAGAAAATTAGGCCATAGCAACTGATGCTATTGGTACTCAAAAATTGACTGATGTAGTTATGAATGATGATGCTGAGGAAAATGAAATTGTTGAAACATCCAAAAAGTTAGCTGATGAAGAAGAGTTAAGAAGATTAATGGATGAGATTGAAAATTTTCCAAGTGAATTTGAAAATTAAAGAAGGAGAATAGAGAAAGGCAAAGCCGTGGTTGAAACAGATGAAGAAACTCCTGTTGATACACAGGATATGGCTAATAGTGATGTTGATTTAGATGATGAAGATGTACTTGCTGAACAAGCTGCCAAAAAACAAGCTGATATTATTCAAGAAACATTTGAAAGGGAAAGAATTGCTCAATCTAAGACTGCTGAGGAGTTTGATGAACAAGAAATTTTGATTGAACAAGTCAATATTGCCAAAACTATAGATCAAGATAATGATGTTTGAGCAGGAAGTAATTGAAGTTCTGATTAATGATGTTTTAGCATTGGTAATAAGCAAGTTCATTCAACCTGAAACTTAAATTCCAAACACTACTGAGAATGTTAATTAAGAAACAAATAAACAAGTGGTAGTATATGAAGCAGGTGAACCAATAACTGCTCAACTTGGCAAGAAATGGAATGAATATGCAAAGAAAATTGCTGAAGAAGATGAAAAAATAAAGATGAAGATGATCAAAAATTTGGAAAGAAGTATACAAGAAAGAGATGCAGATATGATGGTCGTGATTACAATGATGATGAGATGAAAAAGAAAAGGGCTAAAAGATCTGAAGAACCTGATTATACTGTTGAGAGCCCTAAGGAACATGAAAGCCCTGTAATGGCTGTTCCTATTTAAGTGGTCAAGCCAGAAGATGTACCAGATTTTAATGAACCAAGAATTGAAGCACTGGATGATTCAACTTTAAAAGATGATGACACTGATGTTGATGACTGTGCAGATGATGAAAGTGACAACAATGATGATGATACTGATGATAATGCAACAATTTATGAAACTGTTGACTCCCCACAAATTGTTATGACTAACGAGCAAAGGGGAACATACATCAAAGTCTTGAGAATGCAAGGAGAAATCATCCATTAGTGATAAGCTTCATCAAAGATGGTTATAACTTTGTAAAATTAGTTCATATGACTGATGAGGAACTGGAGAGATTGGTTGAAAAAGATGCTTATGAAATACAGAAAAAGAATGAGAAGAAGAATCGTGATTCCTTGAAATATAGGATTATTTGAAATTGCATGAATTGTCCGAAAAGGACTTGAGTAAGATGAGTTTCAGTAAACTGGAAGAACATTATCCTATGAACTGAGAAAAAGTAGATAGAGAGGAGAAGGAAATGCTGAAAAAAGAATAAAAACAACAAGAAAAGATTGATGAACTGATGAAAAGGTATGGAGGCAACTGCAAGTTCCTGGTTGATAGAGGTATTGGGATAGAGAGAATGGATGGAATGTCAAAAGCACAAGTTGAATCACATTTCAATTGGCTGTCTAAGAAGGATGATACTGACAATGCACCAAAAAGGCCAAGTGACTTTAGCTTAAAAGGAGAAATCTGAGAAAAGGAAAAGATGGGATGATGAAAGGCTCACATTTCTTCATAGACTTATGGAAGCAAGAGGGAGTTTAAGTATGATTGAAGGGACGAATAGAAGTGAGAGGTTAGTCCTAATGGATGCTGAGCTAGAAAAGGATAAACAAGAAAGGGCTCAATCTTCAATGGCTGAAAAAATTCCTACTATTGTACATGTTAAGCCTGAGCCAGTCGAATATAGAGATCCATGGGAAGATGAGAACAGGATCAGAACTCTTAAAGTTTTAATGATGTCTAAAGGAATGGATGAGAGGAAGTTTGATCTTCTTGGTAAAGCTCAACTTAAAGAACTATTCTATGAACAGAAGGAGGATTGTGAGAGACTGGAGGCTGAACAGAGGAATCCTCAAAACTTTGAAGCTGGACCAAGTGTTGTTCGATTTGTTCCAGCTGGTCAGCCTGGAAATAAAACTGTGCTTGTGATGATTGAAAAACTGGCCCAAGTAGTCAGTGATAGTATTGATGATCTGAAGGCTATGCCGGTTGAGATGATAATCTCAATATATGAGAAGAAATTTGGGGAATTGGGGGCCACTAAATCCAGAAATTCAATACCTTCTTGGCCCTCAGCCTCAAGACCACCAGTTCCTGCAACCAGAGTCATATAACAACGACCAGAAATGCCACCATCGGATGTGGACCTACCGAAGATACTTTTTTATGTCTCTGTAGCCGAATCATTGAAGGTTGTAATGATGAGTGGAGACTTGTAGGATATCATCTTTAAGGATGATTTTGCTCAGTTCAAAAATGAACAGCTGGAGAAGATGGCAAGTCTAGAACTTTATGACTATCATGACAGGAATAGACTTGTGGGAAGGCAAAAGAATGAATTGTCCAAATATTTGAAAGAGCAAAAAAGCACTTGATTCCCTTTGCTAGATAAGAAGAGGAAGTGGAAGATAACTAAACATGAAAAAGCAAAAAGAGCAAAGAGAATGAGGAATATCACAGGTGCTGAATTTGGATATATTACACAGGTGAGGGAGAGAGACCCATTGGCAAACATGATGGTTTGCATTAGTATGAGAAGAAGAATGACAAGACCCAACCTGGAAGTCCAAGAATGGTAGGATCAAGAGAATTGATTACAAAGAAGAAGATGATACCTACATTCTTAGAAATTCAGATGGACTTGCCTTGGGTATTATCAGAACTAATGAGGATTTAACTTTCCTGCATAATGATGACTTAAGGGATATTATGGAGTGGACTGTACTTGAAAACCACCCATATCTTCATCGGTTATTCGTGTTTAAATAAAAGGAACGAAGTGTTATATTGGGAAGAAGACAAGCGGCCACAAGCTCCAGAAGATGAGAATATGTTGTTAGCTTAGGTTGTGCTTGTAATGTCCACTGGACATAATTCCTACTTGTAATATTTTGATTATGTTATGTAATTTTAACTTTTGAATTTGATGTGTATTTTAGACTAAGTGTATGTAACCATATAAGTGTTTTGGTACATCTGAGGGTGTTCCAGTATGTGGGGAGATTGTTGGGATGAGAAAATGGCATAAGGAAGATTAGAATCTTCTCAACCTCCCTGAAACTGGCTAAGTATGGACATCGGGCACACTTAGACCTCTGAGCAAGCTTTTACTTAAACCTAGCAAGGTATTTTGCCATCCGGGCAAGGTTATATTCTTAAAGTCTTCTTTAGTGTCAATCCGAGCAAGGTTCACTGTGTCTAGCAAGGTTGTTCTTCATAGCAAAGCAAGGTTTGCTTCCCAGCAAGCTCTTGGGTAAAACAAGCTTTTGAAGCCAAGTATTTTGGAAGATCTAGCAAGGTATTCTTAAATAAACAATGGTCCGGGTATGCTTGAAGAAATTTGATAAAGAATTATCGTAAGGACTTTGTCGGGCAAGGTTCAACTCCGAGAAAGCTACAGTGTTACCAGCACACTTGGGTTTGCTAAATAAGTTATACATTAACAAAGAGTTAAAGGGATCTCTGAAGAACAAGTTTACTCGTGGGATCATAACGAGCAAAGTTTGCTATGGTCAAGAATATTGAAGTCTGCTAGGTGAATATTTTCTAAGGAAAATATTCTAAGTAAATTCTACCCGGAGAACTGTTCCCCTGCACACTTTGGTTACCTGGTCTGCTCGAAGAAGACTAAAGCTACAACGCTTACCCGAAGACCTGCTTTACACTTAGAATGTTTTGTAATATGATTTACTAAAAATGTATCATTAATTATGGTTTCTAGAAGGAAAGACAGCTTTCAGCTAGGCCTATATAAGGAATAATTAGGGCATGCCTAAGAAGGGACGTGAGACTTGAAACGGATAGCCGATATTATTCCTGACATTAATATTGACGGCTGTTCTTTAATATGTCCTGACAAAAAAAACATTCCCTTTCTTTCTGCAACCCCATTTTGTTCTGGAGTTCTAGGAGTAGAGAATTGTTAAATAATTCCTTTCTCATTGCAAAATTCTTTCACTACCCCATTCTTGAACTCAGTCCTATTATCACTTCTCATAACCGTCACCCTTGCATCCAACCGGTTCTCAACCCTTGTTACACATCCCTTAATCAACTCAGCAGCTTCATCTTTGGTACTTAGGAAATAAACCCAAGTAAATCTTGAAAAATCATCTATGATTACCAAACAATATCTCTTTTTAACAATGCTTGGTACACTCACAGGACCAAAAAGATCCATATGAAGCATTTCAAGCACTTGATCAATTGAATTTATGAGGTTTGTTTGTGAGATTACTTGTGTTGCTTACCCTTCTGGCAAGTAATGAATTTGTCATCAAGCTTGAACACTCTAGTAGGCAAACCAATGACATGCTCACCCTTCACAAGTGTGTTCATGTTCTTTAAGTTTACATGGCAAAGCTTTCTATTCCACAATTTAGATTCATTTTCAGTGGCTTTGGAAACAAAACAAGTACCTACTCTAGAAACAACATCTTTCATATTCAGTTCATACATATTGACATTCCTTGGAGCCATCATCATAATCATATCTGGAGGGATTACAAATTCACGTTTGAGGATGAAACAGTGTGAATCATCAAAACCAACTTTATAACCTTTATCGCACATCTGAGAAATGCTCAAAAGTTTATATTGTTATCCTTCCACATAAAACACATTGTGAAATGACACTTTTCCATTGGTTAGAATACCTTTCCCAACAATTTTTCCTCCATTTTCATCACTCCCAAATGCAACTGGACCTTCAAACTTCTCTTCATAGTTCACCAGTGACCTCATTTCACATGTCATTTGCCTGGAACATCTACTGTCCATATACCATACTTCATTTACTGGTGTGGACTGTTCTTGCACATATCAAAGAAAAATGATCAGTTTGGCAATGAAATGCAAGCTGAATCAACTGGCAAATCATCAGTGACATGGACAATTGGTGCATTTGAATTGGGAATAGGCTTAGGATCTTCATAAACTACTTCACAAAAATATAATTCATCTATTTCATAGCTAGTATCAATTTGGCTTGGTACTTTCACATAAGAAATTATGCTTTTTCATTCTTGCACCATATAATCCTTTTCATTTGATACATCTCTCACATCTTTCCTGCTAGAGACTTGAACCTCACTCCTTGGTTTCCATAGAAAACCATGAGGTTCAAAACCATGTCTCATGAGAAACTTGTCATCACCATTTAGTTCTCTTGACTTTTTCTTAGAGAACAATCCTTTAACAATTTCCTTTCTATTTCTTGGTGAGTTTTCTGAATCATCAGACTGCACTGATCTTGAATCACCCCTTGCAACAATTCTAATGGGTTGAGTATTCTTCTTCATTACTACATTAGATTTGTTTTGGGAATTGTTTCTTTTTACTTGTTGTACTATAGTCCTTTTAATTTTTTCTTCTACTACAGTAACCTTTTCATTCTGCATATTATTTGAACTTTCTCCTTTCTCTTCTACTTTCTCACACGTCTTCCCTTTGCCCAAGTATTCATCATACTTCTTCTTGTACATACCAAAATCTTATCCAAAGTTGGTTTCATTTGCAACGAAGACTGGTTTATATGTAAACCTTTCATGACAGAAATCTGTGTGGTGACCATACTCATCACATTTCTTACACCAAACTTTTCCTCTGAAATTTTCATGTGAAACTCCATTCTTGAACCTGCCACTTGGTCTAGGAGGTTCAATGCCAATGGTCTTCTGAGTTTTGAGCCCATCAAAATCAATGGAAAAGGGCAAAAACTCTTCAATCTTGATATCTTTTCTTTCAACATTGTCTTTACAAACTTTATTTTCTCCAACTTGATAGGCACTTCATCCAGACTTCCTTTGTACCTATTTTGTATTCTCTCATACTCCTCAATAGTTTCAACTTCACCAATATCAAATAATTCTTGGCTAGAGAAAACAGAGTACACTGTAATAAATTCATCACTTGAGAAAGTTTCCTTTGGTTTCTTTTTGTTATTATTCTTGATTTTCTCAAAACTTCCTTGCTCGGTGGCTAGACTGCATTGTAAGCAACCTTAGAAATTTTTGAACCTTCACATATGTCAAATGACACATGTTCTCTTCTCATTTTCTCATACTATCTTTTCATCTTTAGTGTAGGAGCTGGTAACATTGGAAGTTGGTCAATTGAGTCAGGTTTTCCATTTCTTTTGTTCCTTACACCTTCATCAATTGAACTTTCATCACTTGTATCCACTAAATCATCCACATTCAAACATTCGTCATCAAAGTCGTCCTCAGAGACTTGAATTCTAACTGATTTCCCATATTTCTTCAAGACAAACTCTCCATCTTCAATCATTTCAACCATTTTGTAATTGTCAATGAATTCCTCTTTGTCTTGACAGACATCTCTGAACTGATTAAGGTATGCCTCCCTTTTTCTCCTTGTCAACCCTTAGAGAGTAATTGTCATTGAATGGTGGAGGCACAACCTTATACTTATCTTCCTCTTTAATCATGTTCAAAATTCCATAGATATTACCGGTTGAGATAAGGTTTTTCAAAAATTCATTTTCCACCTGAAGTGTGGTATACTTCACCTTCTCTTCAACTACCATTCTTTTCAATCCTTCAACTTCTGTGACATACCTTGATTGTGTTCTGTAGTTGTCCATACAGTCTTCTTCTAGGCTCTTAATTCTATCTTCATATGCCAGATCACTTGACTCCTATACATTAATCGTGCTCTACTTTCTAAAGAATTCACTTTCAAGTTTTCCTATCTTCAACTTAAGAGAATCAATGATTTTAGTAATTCAGGTGTTGATTTTGAATGTACCTGTGTTGAAGATGAGGAAGATTCTTCATTCTCTGTCTGAGCCATCAATGCCACATTTGCTTTGCTCATGCCATCTTCATGATTACTCCAGTCAAAATCACCATCTTGTTGGTTTGCTGCCAGTGCAACATTTCCTTGATTTCTAGGCTGATTGGTGTTGTTTCTGTTGGTGGTGTTGTTGTTATATGTTGTTGACTGCCCTTGTTGCTACTGGTTCTAGAATTGGTTCTGATTTCTTGACTGAAATTGCTGACTTTGATTGTTATTAAACTGTCTTGGAAGGATACATTCTCTGGTGAAATGTCCAGGTTGTTGACAATTATAGCAAATGGCCTTTGATCTGTCAAACCCGATTCTCTCATTTGGACGAGAAACAAAAGATCTACTCGTCCTGTTGTATAGCCTCTTACTTTTCAAAGCCAACATGGTTGTCTGCCACTTCAAGTCCATGTCCTCCAGATCATCAGCATTAATTTGCTCAAGATCATCTAGAACAATGCTGGTATGGATAATGTTCTTAGAAACAAATGCATTGTATGAGTCTGTGAACATTGTGAACAATGATTGGTACTCATTTCTTTGACTTCCACTTCCACCACCAAAAGGTACATGTCTACTTGCCATTGAGGCAGAGTCATTATCAATAAGCTGTACATTAAACCTTGACTGACTTCATAGATTACTTGAGCTACCAGCAACAAATCCTCTTGGTGTTTCACCACCATGCTCACTCGGTTCTTCAATGATTGGGATTTTCTGTTTGTTCTTGGTAGACAAATTACCCATACGAGCAAGAAGAGCATTTGATACTTGGAAGCAACGCTTGTCTTCCCTGATCATTTCATTATCTATCATCTCAATTTCAGCAGCTAGAAGAAAGCAAATCACATCATCAAGTTTCAATGTGTCATAATTTGGTTTATGTCTTATAAACTTCCTTGCAGTATACCATTCCTTTGACAATGATGGCAACAACTTTGTATTCAAGTCAGAGTCAAACACAACATATTCAGTTGTTCTTATCTCATTCACAATAGCCAAAAATCTCTCCAGCACAGATTTAAGTCTCTCACCATCTTTGTATTTGAACCTATCAAGTTGTTGTTTAAGTCTTTCCTTCTTGACATTCTTTAGTTAGGTGTTGCCTTCAAACATTTCAAGTATGCCATTATACATTGCCTTTGCAGTCTGATGGTGAGCAACTTTTGTGAGGATCTCCCAAGACAAACCAAGTTTCAACATGGCCAAAGCTCTATAATCCACCTTCTTCATTCATACTTCAACAGTTTGATTACTGTTTGTTCCTTCAGTAGGTGTCGTATAGGGTCCATTTTTTATGGATGTCCATATTTCAACATCATTATAAAAACAGCAGCTTCAAAAAGTACCTTCCACTTGATAAAATTCTCCTGTCATACAACCTAGGAATCTTGTTAGTAGAAACTTCCTGCTCTTCGTAACCAAACATATTTTTGTGATTTTTTTAGAAGATTTTGATTACATGAGTTGAAAAACTTAAACAAACTCTTAAAACTCTTTCGAAAAATAATCAAATATGTGGATGAAATCCTCAGATCTAATGTACCTGATCAATTAAGAGCAAGATTTAAAATAAGAATTCAAACTTTAATATAAACGAGAGAAAAGAGACACCAAAAGTTGTAGATCTGGAAGAAAAACAAAGTTGCTGACGTCACGGATCAATGAAACAGTGCTTCAGCTGACGTTGTTAGTGCCGTGATCTCATAGACGTCACTCTTCATCTTCAAATCTTCAACAACAAGCAATGATTCTATACCTAAATAGTAGGACTCAAGCTCTTATACTACTTATCGGTCATCAATAACGATAACTACACAACTGTCGCAACCTACACCGAGAGGTGTTGACAACATAGGTTAACGACTTGCTATTTTAACGTAAGAAAGATATCGTCTTAACGAAAGAATCACTAACACAATATATATTGCTTGGAAATACAAAAGTAATCAAACACCGACTGTTACTCAAAAGATTTCCGTTTATAGAAGTATTAATACAAACGGGAATCAATCAGGGTTACAGAAAGGGAATGTTTTTTTATCAGGACATATTAAAGAAAAGCCGTCAATATCAATATTAGGAATAATATCGGCTTTCCGTCTCAAGTCTCACATCCCTTTTTAGGTGAGCCCTAGTTATTCCTTATATAGGCCTACCTAACATCTGTCATTCCTTCTAGAAACCCTAATTAGTGATACATATTCAATAAATCATATTACAAAACATTCTAAGTGTAAAGCAGGTTTTCGGGTAAGCTTTGTAGCTTTAGTCTTCTTCGAGAAGACCGGGTAACCAAAGTGTGCTGGGGAACAGTTCTCCGGAAGACTTTACTAAGAAGATTTTCCTTAGAAACTATTCACCTAGTAGACTTCAATCTTCTTGACCATAGCAAACTTTGCTCGTTATGATCCCACGAGCAAACTTGTTCTTCAGAGATCCCTTCAACTCTTTTTTAATGTATAACTTATTTAGCAAACCCAAGTGTGTTGGTAACACTCTAGCTTGCTCAGAGTTGAACCTTGCCCGACAAAGTCCTTAAGATAATTCTTTATCAACTTTCTTCAAGCATACTCGGACCACTGTTTATTAAAGAATACCTTTCTAGATCTTTCAAAATACTTGGCTTCAAAAGCTTGGTTTACCCAAGAGCTTGCTGGGAAGCAAACCTCACTTGGCTATGAAGAACAACCTTACTAGACATAGTGAACCTTGCTCGGATTGACACTAAAGAAGACTTTAAGAAGATAACCTTACCCGGAAGGCAAAATACCTTGCTAGGCTTAAGTAAAAGCTTGCTCGGAGGTCTAAGTGTGCACGATGTCCATACTTAGCCATTTTCAGGGAGGTTGGGAATATCCCAATCTTCCTTATGCCATTTTCTCATCCCAACAAGTCTGTTGAAGCATAAACGTCTACTGCTTAGACACCAAGACCAAGCAATATCCAAGGGGGAGTCTGTTAGAGCATTTTTGTCTATCTCTAGGTCTTGGATTGGTTAAACGAGCTAATATTGTTAGATATGTTGTAAGGAGCGTATAAGCTTATACGCCACACCACCTTATATGGTCCATAGTGTTTTAGTATAAATAGGACTTATCATGTCCTATTTTTTTTAATTCTATAGTAATCCTCAATAATCATTTGTTATTCTTAGAGAGAGAAATCTTGAGATAGAGAGCGCTTTCATGTCATATCAATATTAGAGATTCTTTGTATGAATTGTTATGTGTTTATCCCTTTGATTAGTGTTTCCGCCATTAATCATCGTATAGAAAACATAATGTGATGTTGATCCATCTAACGAACTTATAACGAACATAAACAAACTTCTTGTGTTCATTTACAAGCTTAATCTGGACTTTAATGCTTTGTATGATACTTAGATACATTCTTTTTTGTTGATTTTAGTTGAGGAAATCTGACTAGGTTAGGAAAATGAGCAAAGCTATGCTTGTGGAGCCTTTGTTTGAACTGTAGTTCCCATTATCTATAGAAATTCAAATAGTTACTGGTTTGAACCTCTTTTTTTCTTTAATTTGAAGCGATGTTTTATATATGTATTTTTCGAATTATAAAACGTTAAAATTTTTTACATTTTATAGTTTGGTTTGGGACCAAACTTGTCCAAAATAGGAAGTGTGTCTTTTGGGTAGATCCGGCCACTGGTTTGTTATTTTTAGTTTTTCAGTATTAATATGGTTTTCTCCTAATTAGTATACATATCTTGTGATGAATTTGAATCAAGGCTAGAACACTATCCCTTGGTGCATTTAATCACATTCAAGGTTCCGAATAAATCTTAGTTTCCTTTTGCTTGTAACAATGATTTAATTGGCCCTGAAAAACTGTATAACTTATTTAGCATGATGTTAATCTTAAGTCTTGATAGTAATGCGGGTGATCTGGTTATCTCACAAAACAATGCTCGTAATTGTATCCACATTGCATCTTAGACATCATGGTTTCTATGTTTAATTGTGTAGTTGAAATGATAGTGTGATGTACCCATTTCAAAATCGTAAATACCGGCACAGAGTTAAAAATATGCTTGCACTTTTCATGGTAGAATTCTAATTGCAATGCCAACAATTTAAGGATGTAATTGTTACTTGACTACAAATATTAATTTCTTACTTTTCGTTCGTAATATGATGAATATGTTTGGCATTTACCTTTGTAACACCAAACGATTTATAAACTAACTTTAAGCGAGTATACGATTTGTAATGTAAATATAGATGAATACGGCTTTGTAAATTGTTGTCGCCGCTGCATCGCGCGGGTACCTACAAGTGTGTGTGTGTGTGTCTGTGTGTCTGTGTGTGTGTATAGTATATGCTAGAAACATCTCCGGTTGCGAAAACCCCGCAAACCCAAATATGCGGCTCTTGTTGTGCCACATCTTCCATTAATACATTAACAGTTGTTTAATTTAATGGTTAGTTTAATCATTTCCTCATTCCTGCCATTTTCCTTTTTCTTACACAATATTTACTCACATCTAAAAATCCATCTTTTTCATATCTCCATTCTCTCTCAGTCATCTACTCATTCAAATAAAAAAAAACTAATTTTATCATCATATTCAAACTCACATATCTAATTTTGTCACCACAAATATAATTTTGCATCCATGTTATACCATCATCGTATCCTTGAATCCATGTTTTACCACCATCGTATCCTTGCCCACCATCGTATCCTTGCAGATGGTAGAAGACATCAACGGGTCTATGTTCAACACCGTTATATTCGCCAGTTGCATCCGCCGCCGGCAGTGGCCGTGGCTCCGGTGAGAATTTCATACATCGGGAAGTGTTTTTGTTTGGTAGATCTTTGATGTTTGGTAGTTCTTTACCCTTTTTTTATAGATATTTGATCCTTTATGTTTTTTTTTTCAAGATATAATGTTTTTATTTTCTTTTCGTTTTTAAGATCAACATAATTTTATTTTTGTTTTGCTAGATCTTTGATGTTTTTGTTCAAGATAAGATCTAAAGAATGTATTTGGTAGATTTTTTTTCCATAATATGATGTATTTTCGTTTTTTTTTTTCTTTTTGTTTTTAAGATCTAAAAATATTGTATTTTAGTTTTTTCTTTTTCTTTTCTTTTAAAATCTATCCATATGTATTTTTGGTTTTGATTTGTATATAGTTAAACTAATTATTGGGCTTATTTATCTTGTAGCGAAGGTGACAATAAGTTTAACATATGTTTTGTACACGTATTAATGTAGTATACGTATGTTGTATAATTAAGATATGTTTTATGTTGTTTTTTGCAGTTCCTCATTAAACGTATGTTACCTTCGCCGTCACTTTAGGCTGGAAACCACCATCGGAGTTTGCCTGAAACATATTGGTTGTCAATATCATAAAGAAAAAGAGGAAAATGGTTGGAATTGATTGAGTTAGGATGAAAGAGAAATGTATATTTTTTAAATATGGTAACTTTTGTGTAGGAGAGAGAGAGAGAGAGATAGAAAATGACATAAAGTGTGTGATAAATTTGCGTGGCTATGTTTAGGAGGGAGAGTGTAATGGTGACATAAGGTAATAAAAAGTAAGAGTAAAAGTGATGACTTTGATTTTATTGATTTTTAAAAAGTACAATTTGTGTCTCCCACACTTTTTCTTGTACATGTATGAGTTATACAAATATTAAAAACTGTCTACTTAAATATTAGGAATTGTCTTCAAATATTAAAACATTTTATTTTGATGTATTATGTTTTAGGAATAATTTCATTTTTTTTCTCCTTGTTAATGTTGTTATTTCCAAAAAGTAGTGTCATGTCATTACAACTATTTGTCTTTTCTTACACATTAAAGAGAAATAGAAAGTATGGTCATGTCATATCAAGTACTTAAAGTAAGTTAACTGTTCAAAAATTCAATTTAGTTTGATGGATTTGTACCTTTATTAGCTCAAACCAAATTATAAAACTATTATTAACTTTTCTACAACTTCAAAGACTATTATATAATTTGGATACTTAAGTTCTTTAATAAAAAATTCGTTGTCTTTAAAATTAGATTCAAAAACAAAGAGAGAGAAAGTGATTGTGACATAAAGTAATAGAACTATGGAAGTCATGTTGACATGTCATTTTTTATTTAAAAAAATACACTCGTAAAAGTAATGAAAGTTACTTTTGGGTCATATTAACTTTTTTACTTTTAATGCCTATTCATGTTGACCTTTTTTTAATTATTTTAAGTTGTTATTGATTTTTGTATAGTAAATTTGATGTAATAACATCTTCTAACACCAAATAAAAACAGGGTGTAGTCATAACTCTCCACCCATGGGCGTTATGCGTCATGTGGCGCCCAGTCAGAGTTATGGTTTTTACAAAAACAGGGTATAGTCAAAACTCTCCATCCCTAGGCGTTATGCGCCACATGACGCCCAGTCACTATTAAGTTTTTTTTAATAATAATTCATTTAAATAATTAAATATAAAATTAAAAAACTACACTAATTAAAAAAATACATTAAACTCACAAATGAAAACTAAATTAAAATAAAAAAATACGTTAAATTAAAAAATACAAAGAAAGTATGGTGGTACAAGAGTATAATCCTATCAGAACCAACAAGATCCTATTTATATCGGCAATGTTGTGACTTTGCTTCTTGTTGCCACAACGGATATAGCACAAAAAGAAAGTATGGTGGTCCAAGAGTATAATCCTATCAAAGTTTCCAAACCTGGTGAGAATCAAAGAAAACACAACCGGTTAGTCTCACCGTAGGAGGGGGCCTCCTACGATGAACCTCCAGCTTAAAAATCAGTGATACGGTACGAGAGATATAGTAGGAGTATGTAGAGAGAGTTTATAGAGAATAGGGTAAATTAGAATGAGAAAATACCTATGGTGAAATATTTTATGTATAGGCGATTTGGAAGCTTCTACGGGGAAGCTGAAGCTTCTTAAATAGGAAAGGTCAGCTCTTCTTTCAGCTTGTGCATATTGGCAGATGCCATTTTCGTGTAACCTGCAGTCAGCTTTTATTTTGTCTTGTAGTTGTTTTTTTACTTTATGGAAGGTGTCAGCTTTTGAACAATTATGTCTTGAGGGATAATTAAGTAAATAAAATATTTTTGTGTCATCTTATTCACCAGCATATGTTGCTGACGTATTTTTAAATTGTTTTACAGGTAATGAAGATTAGATGCTTGGGGAAGAAGTAGCAATTAGGCGATCTGATGGCTCAGATGAACTTTGTGAATGTTAAATATAAATGGTGTTTTTAACAAACAATCTTTTCTAAACATTAATCGGGTATTTTTATAATCCCATGTTTTGAATATAAAATATGTTAATTTTATATCCATGCTAAATTTTCGCATTTAAACCGTAACTATGATTTATTTTTAAAAATGGTACCAACTATGGGTCACACGCCTAGGCCTAAGATAGGGGTGTGTGTGTGTGTGTGTGTGTGTGTGTGTGTGTGTGTGTGTGCTAGGTTCATATAAAAATATTTTGTGTCAAAATGTTCACCAGCATATAGCTGACGTATTTCCCTACATTTCTGGAAAAAAAATATAGTACATGTAGCAAGGATTAGAGTCACTCATGAAGTTAGAAACTCGCTATATGGAGATGACTCATTTTTAATTATTAAAATATAATAAACAGGTTTATCAAAAATTTATAAATCAAACACTTGGATATTCACTATCCATGAAGTCTTCGGAATAAATTAATATTTTACTTGCAAGTACTCAAATATTTATTATCCGAGAATTTTTCAAATTAAACAAATATTTTTATTATAAACAAAGTCTTCCGCTAAAAACAACTCGCAACTCTAATATATTTACAAAACAGGTACCAACTGTTGATCACACTTCTAGGCCCTAAGTTGGGGTGTGACAATTTCCCATTTTATTTTTATGCTTCTTCTGTCATTCTGATGCAGCGGTAAAACAAAAATGAAGATCGAATCACGTTGATTCAACGAATACCCGTGATGAACTTCCAATCCCAAAAGGGAAAATAAAGAGGAAAAGTAATTATTATAAAATTCAAGTCTGATCTTCCATCTTACATAACCAACATATAAATAAGGGTTCTAATACGAAATGGGCCTAAAACGGGCCATGGGCTAAACACAAACCCAAAAACAAAAACATAAAAACTGCTGAAAAACAATAAAAGGCCCATAACTTTATTTAGGAGTCGTTTTTGGGCTTCGGACAGGGGCCAAACCACCATAGGCATTTTCCACAATGTGCTCCTCGTCTCAAGCTTCGATTTGACAGGTAATAGGCCTGAAACGGAGCTTCGTGGGCTAAGTTATGCCCGTTTTCGTGGGCCACCTTTGGAGACACGATCATGGGCCTCCAAATGTAACATGGACTATTCGTCAATACTTGGGCCTTCATCACATTTGGACCTGACATTCACATTCTCTATTTATAGAGATTAGTGCTATGGAGTTTCTTTCTCACGTGGATTTCTTTGTTGCTACCTTTGTTGATGCGGATGTTTCCCAGGTCATCCCAACGTTGTCGATAATACCAAGGATTTCTGCCAGTCTTGTGAGCGTAGCTCTACCTCCACCTCTTCCGGGCTTCCTCTAAAAGGTACTGTTAGGAAGCCTGCTTCTACTCCTGCTCGGAGTAGCAAGAGGTTTAAGGAGACATCTGCTCCTAGATCCAACGTTTCAGATCCTATTGAACTGGTTGATGATGGTTCCCTTGTGGCTTCTATTACTGGTTACCCTCCTGCAGGTGTGGAGAAGCTTTTCGAAAGCCCTTCTCCTTCACCATCAAGGGTTCCTTCCAAGCCTTCTATTCCTAAGAAGGTTCCCAAGGCTGCTGCCAAGAAGCTTATCCATGTAGTTGCTGAGAAAAAGGTGGAGAAGCCCAATGAGCATGCTGGCAAGAAGGTGGAAGGTACTAAGGAAACTGTTAGTGTTAAGCCTGCTACTGCTGAGGCTGCTATGAATGAGAAGGCTAAAGGAAAAGGTGCTGCAGGACCTTCAGAAGTTATTCCCAACCCTAAGTCAACTGCTATCTTTATTCCCACGTGGGGTGTTCATGATGGTAATAGATTGAACAAGATGCCCATTTGTTGGATCTCCTGCTTCACTATATTCCTCCTGCTGAGAAGGTGATTGTTGAAGGTTTAAGCGATAGTGAGCTCATGGGCCAGACTTTTCGGTAATTGACTTATTTGTTAGCCCTTGTTCTCGAGGGTATGGACTGGTTGTGTTATGCGCCTGTTGAGATTAAGAAGTTTGAGGAAGAGAATGTGAAGTTGAAGGGTACCTTGGTTGAGGCGAGCGATAAGGATTTAACCTTAACTACTCTTGAGCAATGCTTGGTTCATGAGCTTGCTGTTGCCAAAGCTTCTGCTGAAGATGTGCGGAGTAAGGTAGAAGCTTATGCCAAGGACCTTTATGAACAACGTCAGAAGGTTAGTTAAGAGAGGAACTCACTTGTTGAGGAGAAAAAGAAACTAGTTGTTGAGCACTAGAAGCTGGAAGCTGAAAAGCAGAAGCTGGCTGATGAGAAGATGACTTCTTCCGTTACTGCTGTTGATCTACAAGCCCAGGTTAATGATCTTTTCTCCGCAAGACATTTAATGTTTGAGCATGGTGTTCCTCACGTTGTTTCCTACCTCTCGCATAGTCATCGTGGCTTGTCTATTGGTTTTGAGGCAGGACAAGATGGTCGTCCCCTTGAGGGACTATCAAGCTATCGGGCCCATGCCGCTACTGATTTTGCAGATTTTGTGAGAGCCATTGAAATGAAGAGGTTCCCTTACCTTGAAGTTGTTGTTCCTTGCCACAACTTTCCTTTCTCAGCTTTTCAAGCTATTGAGCCGGAAGGTTTCAAGAAGGAGCTGGCACACCAAGTGATTCAAGCCATGGTTAGTAAGATTACTGGGAAGCCTAATGTTGATGAGGGTCGTGAGGGTGATGAAGCTAACGTTGAGTTTGAGGATCCAGCTAACCAGGTAGCTGACAAAGGTGGAGAGAAAGTTTAGGTTACTCCTTCCCAAGTTGATGACTCTGAGCGTACCCCTTCCCCATTGCGAGAAGTTGGATATACTCCTTCTCTTGACACCAATGAATCTTCCCAAGATGATATTGATAAGGATGTTGACATGCTATATGGGAACCTCTTTGGTGATGCACCGAATGCTTAAGGTGGTGATGGTGAAAATGCTACTGTTGATGAGTAGATTTGATTTTATCAAGCTTCTTTGTATGTTGGTTCTGTATGCCTCTGTTGGCATAAAGAATTTACTATTCTTAAGCTTTGTATGTGAAGCTTCTTTATTCTTTGGTTATGAAAGCCTTTGTTGGCATAGACAATTATTATCTTATTCTTGTGATGTACGTTGCACCTTAGAATGGCGCTTTTAATGTTTTATTTGCTAATTTTGTAGTTTATCTTCTCTACTTGTTGTTTATACTTGTTTGTTACTTTTGCAATGTCTTTGAAACTTTGTTAAGAAGGGATGTTGCAGACACCCTTTCTTAGCTTGGTAATGAAGAACCGATGCAAAGTTTATCCTATTCGCTTGTAAGTCCACAAGATTTTACTTAACTCGTTTTGTGGTATATTTTTACACAAGTCCTAAGCTTGTTGAGCTTATCGGTTTGATAAGCTTCTTAGATATTTAGTAATTGAGGAGCTAGTTGGGAAGAGATGCTCTGTTTTATTTCACGGGTATAATATATTTCTAAGTGTTCCATGGAGTCGTATCGTTCTAAGGGTTCACCCTGTATACAGGATGATATAGCGTCTTGTTACCTGTTGAGCGTTATGTCCTAGGAGCTCAACCCTTTACATGAGTAGAAAATAAATCGGACCTCATGGAGACAAGTTTGGAGGGGCTCACCCTTAGATAGTAAACAAGTTTGTTACTCAAAATGCAACATCATTCGTTGATCTTTTCAATATCATTGAAACAAAATAACTATTACAAGGACCTAGAAATGTTGTCCTAAACTAAAAATTTCTTGAGGTGTTTTTCATTCCAGTGACGTGGCACATTCTTTCCTTCCATGTCATTAGGCTTTTAGGATCCTCCCCTATGGACAAATCTTTGGGTCCCAATTCTTGAAGCTTCCCACTTGGGTCCCAATTTTTCCGTGTCGAATTGTCTGTTAGCCTCGTTTTTTTCTGAGGAACAAATCTTTTGGTTTAAACACTTCCTTTCTTACCCTTGTGTTGTAGAAGACTTCTAGTTTCTTTTTATATTTGGCTTCTTCAACGGCAGCCTGCTCGCTGGCTTCTTCTAGGAGGTCGAGGTTAAGCAGAACCTCGGAGTCACTGGCTTCCCCATTTATGTCTTACCTTTCTTGAGTTCACCCCGATTTCTGCGGGAATGACAGCTTCTAAGCCAAAGATGAGGCTATATGGTGTTTTGCTGTGACTTGTTTTCTCTGTGGTCCGGATAGCCCAATGGATGCTCGGAAGCTCTTCTATACAATTTTTTCCATACCCTCCCAACCTTGCCTTGATACCTTCCACGATGCTACGATTCATTCTTTCAACTTGGCCGTTAGATTGGGAGTAGTCTATTGAGCTAAATACTTGCTTGATATGCAGCTCCTTGCACCAAAGGCTGAATGGTATCTAGGAAAACTGCTTCCCATTATCTAGTTATTATTTCACCCGACATTCCATATCTACAAAATATGTTTTCCCATACGATGTTTATTACCGGCTTCCCTTTGTATGGGCTTAACTTCTAGCCACTTCATAAAATAGTCAACAACTACCAGTAGGAATTTCACCTTCCCAGCTCCTTCGGGGAAGGGACTAACAACATCCATTCCCCACTTGTGAAATGGACAAACAGCAATGATGAGTACAAGATTGTGCTTTGGGTTTGTTTTGACGGGAGCATGGAGCTGACAAGCTTCGCATTTATGGATGACTTCCGTGGAGTACATGTGCATTGTTGGCCAATAGTATCCAAGGTTCATTAACCTTGTTACCAATGACCTTGGACCGAAATGTGTCTCGCAAATGCCTTCATGCACTTCCTTAAAAGATAATTGCTCTGATCTGGTCCCACACATCGTAGCAAGGGGCTCAAATATCCCTTCTTGTATAGTACATCATCTTCTATTACATACTGCTTAGCCTTAAGCTTGAGCTTCAGGGCTTCTCCTTCGTTGGTGGGAAGCTTCCCTTCTTTGAGGAATTGAATTATGCGGGTCATGCAAGTGGTCTCCTCTCCTTCAATGATGTCTTGTACCTCTAGTTCCTCGATTTATGGGCTCTTCAAAACTTCCACCAGTACTTTATTTGTTAGGTGAGCGAAGGTCAGGGAACCCAGCTTACTTATGGCATCAGCTTGCTTGTTCCGAGTTCAAGATACTTGATTTAAGCTACATCTTTTGAATTCTTTCATGAGCTCTTTGACCTCCTTCTTTTACTTCAGCATTGAAGGTTCTCATGCTATGAACTCATTATTCATTTGGTTTGCCACCAATCTTGAATAAACAAAGGCACTTAGTTCTTGAATCTTCATTACTTTTTCTAGGAGAAGTCACGCGATTAAAGCTTCGTATTCAGCTTCATTTTTTGTACAATGGGACTCGAGTTAGAGAGTATAAGTATATTCGGTTTCTTGGGGGTCTATAATTATTAGACCAACATCGAAGGTTCCCTTGCTATGAACTCATGACTATTCTGGAGTTTCAAATAGAAAATCGGCTAAGACCTGAGCTTTTATCGCCTTTCTAGGTTCGTATGCTATGTTGTGTTCAACTAAGATGATTACCCATTTGGCTAGCCTCCCCACTATTTCTGGGTTTTCCAAAATGGACCTTATAGGCTTGTCTGTGACCACCTTCACCCGATGAGCTTGGAAGTATCTTCTTAGCCTTTTGGCTGTGTGAACGAGTGTTAGTATTAGATTCTCGATGGACGTGTAATTAAGTTCAGTTTCTCGTAGTACCCTACTGATGAAATAGATTGGCACTTGAACTTTATCACGTTCCACAATGAGCAATGAGCTAGTAGCTTCCCTTCCTGTAGAAAGGTAAACTGTAATTACTTCTCCTTCTTGAGGAGCTGCCAAAGCAGGCATGGAAGCTAGATGTTGTGTCAGGGCTAGGAAGGCGTCTTCTGCCTCACTAGTCCATTGAAAATCTTATTTTTCGTTACAATTCTTCAAAACTTTTAAGAATGGTAAAGATCTTTCTGCTGATTTTGAAAGAAATCGTTTAAGTACATCGATCTTACCATTGAGGCTTTAAACCTCCTTCTTTTTTTTTGGAGAGTGTAAATTAAGGACAGCTTGTACCTTATTTAGGCTAGCTTTTAGGCTTTGTTTATCAGTTAAATGACACAAGATATTACCTTCTTCGAATCCAAAAGAGAATTTGACTGGATTGAGCTACATGTTGATGCTTCTAAGATTTTGGAATGTTTCTTCAATGTCATTAAGCATGTCTTTCTCACTTTTGTTTTTTATGACCATGTAGTCAACATAAGCTTCCATGTTCTTCCCAATTTGGTTCGAGAAGGTGTTATCGATCAAACGTTGGTATATGGCTCCGACATTCTTTAAGCCAGAGGGCATCTTCTTGTAACAGAAGATTTATTTATCAGTGTGGAATGCAGTCTTTTTCTCGTCTTCAACCTTCATCAAGATCTGGTGGAAGCCCTTGTAAGCATCCAGGAAGCATGTGTATTGGAAGTCTGTAAAGGAATCTACCTTCCAATCGATTTCAGATAGGGGAAGCTATCCTCGAGACAAGCTTTGTTAAGATCCTTGAAACCCACACACATTCGCCAAGATCTATCAGATTTTTTAACCATAACGGGGTTAGCAATCCAAGAGTGATATCTTACCTCTCAGAGTATGTTGGCTTTAACAAGCTTGTCCACCTCATTGCAGGTAGCTAAGATTCTTTTAGTAGCCAGGCTTCTTTTGAGGGAATGGTTTATGTGTGGGTGAGATGTTCAAGGAGTGTTCAACATATTCCCTTGGAACCCCTGTTATTTCATTTGGACACCATGCAAAAACATCTTTATTTTTGGTAATAAAGTTATTAGCTTACTCATGGTTTGAGTGAGAAGCTTACTTTTGACTTTGATGGTTCGTTCACCGTAAGCTGGATTGATGCTTATTCCCTGGAAAAGGTCATCTTCCATGTCTTCATTGAGCTCCCGTGATTCTTTAGCGGCAACTGTGAGTAAAGTTTCTTGTGTTGGTACCATCGTGGCTATTCCTCTCGTGGTAGGTAATTACATCATTCCATGGGTTGTGGATACTACTGCATCGAAAGTTGTGATTCAAGTTCTTTCAATGAGTATATTATAGTTAGATGGGCACCTAACCACTGTGAAGGTAAGCTTCTCAACTCGCGAGAGGTCTCCGTCTCTTAACTGAACATCTAAGGTGAGCTTCCCCAGGGAATTACCTTTTCTCCGGTGAAACTTTTAAGAGATTTGTTGGTTTCTTGGAGTTGAATCTTGATTTCTTGAGGGGTCTTTAGGAAACGTCTTTCATACATAACCTCCGTTTCTGCCCCACAGTCCATGTAAGCTCTGTCAATGGGTAAGCCATTAAGCTCGGTTTCTACAATGACCGGAGTTGTGATTTGTTGCGGGGGTTTTTCGGAGGGAAGAACATGCTCTGTTGGTTCCATGCGAGTGTTCGTTGCCTTTTGCAAATCTGAATCATGTTTACCCTGAACACCTTCTTTCCTCCCCCTTTACCTTGTTTTGGATCCTTGAGTAGGTGAGCTAACTCACCACTTTAAAAGGCATCTTCAATTTGCTTCTTAAATTGGAAACAATCTTTGGTGTGGTAACCAATGTCATTGTGAAAGGCACAAAACATTCCCGCATCCCGTTTGCTTGTTGGTTTAGACAACTATCGGGGAGGGCGAAAGTTGTATTTTACCTTCTCAGAAGCCAAGATTTCTTATGGAGTTTTAGTTAGCACGAAGAATATAAACGTGCCCTTCTCTTGTGGTTTTAGTTTCGAGAAGGATGGCTTCTGTCATCTGACCTTCTATGCTCGTGGAACTTTTGATGATGCTTCTCAACGAAGGACTGGAAACGAGGCTTCTTCCCTTATGATGGATAGCTTCTCTAGTTTCTTTGGTCACGTTTACTTGCTTCTTGGTTGTCAAAGGCTTCCTCTCCCGGAAGGTAAGCCTATGTCCTTTCGAAAGCTTCGTTCATGGTTTGAGGAATGTTCTCATGGAACCTTCTTACCAGCTTCATGGCCATTATGGCATTCATGTAGCCGGACACACACATCTTTCTGAAGCACCACTATAATTCAAGCATTCTTTATATATCTATTCATAAAGACTCTAAGATCTTCGTGTTCTTTCTGCCTGATTTGGTGTAGTACAACTGCATCTTTGGTACACCTTCTTTGTTGAGTGAAGTTGGTCAAGAAGCTTTGATACAGGTTATTAAAAGAAGCTATGCTTCTTGGTGGGAAGGTGCTAAACCAAAGCCTTGCATGAACATGTGACAACATTCTGCATTGTTCCACCTTTCACGGTAGCTACTCCCGTGAAGATTTGTAGGTGGTCTTCGGGGTATTCTGTTCCATCATAGGTCTTGACATTAGCCGGCATCTTAATCTTTTTTTGGAACATATAGTTTGCTATTTGTTCTTAGTAGCATGACAAGGTCGATGTCTTATATTGTTGGTAAGGTTCCAAGTGTGTCAAGTTCCTATATCAGTGGTGTTGATATTTGGAGTTTGAGTTGTCACGGGAGGGCTCATGGTTGGGAAGCCTTGAGAAGCTTGCCATTGTAAGCTTCCTGGCCATGTTTGACCATATTGAGACATCATCACGGAAGCCATCTGAGGGTATGTCATACCGGGTAGCATGAAACTTGACTGTTGATAAACTTGAGGCATGGAGCATGTAGCTTCTACCATAGGTGTTGTTATCATGGTTCTTGCCAAGGGTAATGACATTAAAGCTTCTCCTAGGGATGTACTTGTTGGAGGAGGTACCACAGCGGGTGAGCTTTGATGAAGTTGCTCCATGGTAAATTATCCTACTCCGTTAGGGGTTATGGGTGAAGTTGTGAGGCTTACCATTTCCCGAGGGGAGCTTACGGTTTCATACTCCCCTATATGCAAGCTGCTAAGTCCTTGAGCATTTATTCTCGCTGTTCTGTTTAACAGATGAGGCATGGGGGAGAATGCGACCTCAGGTTCTTCATTATAATCTAACCTTATCCTTATCCCTTTAGCTCGCTCTTTCTGAGCATAACTGTTCATCAGCTCCCTGAGCTGAAGAAATATACGTTTAACACCCTCTGACATCATAAATATTCTTTCCACCAGAAGAGGAAAACCACTCCTTGGGAAGAATGTTCCACTTCTAGACGAGGGTGGTGTTTGGAACTCAAAGGATCGTGATGACGTGACCAAAGGCCTGCTCATTTCCGGTGAACTACGGCAACATTTTCCTTCGGCGAGGATTTGTTTTACGGTCGATCATAGTACGTAGGAGGGCCTTGGTTAAGACTACTCTTTTCATCCATAAAAAGAAAATACTTGAGAACAATGGAGCTAAAGTTACAAGAATTGTTGTTACAACGGATATAGCACACAAAGGGCCTCTTACGATCAACCTCCGGCGTGAGAATCACTGATATGATACGAGAGATATAATAAGAGTATGTAGAGAGAGTTTAGAGAGAATAGGGTGAATTAGAATGAGAAAATACCTTTGGTGAAATGTTCTATTCAGTTTGGAAGCTTCCTAAGTAGAAACGGTCAGCTCTCCTTTCAGCTTGTGCAGACTGGGCAGATGCCATTCCCGTGTACCATGCAGTCAACTTTTATTATGTCTTGTAGTTACTTTTTACTTTATGGCATGTGTCAGCTTTTGAACAGTGATGACTTTTTCTGAAGTTACTGTAGCATATGCTTCTTAGTCAACTTGGGAGACTTGCTGAGCAAGTGTCTGGCTTCCATATCTGGCAGCTTCTGCTTGTTGTTCTTAGTTCATAAGCCTCCCTACATGTGAGCTGTTTTTCTATTATTGAGCTTGTAGGTGGGTAAGGGTACCCACGTCATCACTTCTTAAGCTAGCAGTAACTGATGAAACACACGTAGAACATCTTGTAGCTTATGTGTTAATAAGCAAATTTTATTATTTTATTTATCATCAACGATTATAAAATGAAGGTCATAAGATGCAATTCAGCAATAATATTTTGTATTCAGCAACACTATAATTTACATTCAAAAGCACTAATGGGTTGTTTGGTACTTTCTTAATAATTTTATTAAGATGACACCTCTAAATAGGTTAGAGGTATAGTGTGTTTGGTTAATAAAACACTTCTTAATGATTAATAGAGCTTGGTAATGATTAACTTTTATAAACATGTTAATAATCCATAGGCTACCTCTTAATCAATCGAGTTTTTAAATAATTCATCATGAAACTGCCAAACAATACTAATTCTGGTCACGCTAGCAAGTTACCTACGTTCTCCTAAGAATATATTACGTGTCATAATGATAAGAATACCTCGAAAATGATTGAGAAATATATTACGCATCATTTGCGATTAGCTTTTTAGTGTTGCCTATTGAAGATTTGTTTATGGATAAGGTTACAGTCATATATTATAACTTTTTCAACCCCTCCGGCGTCATATCAATTCTTTCCACTGGAAGGAGAAAACCACTCCTTGGGAAGAATGTTCCACTTCTAGACGAGGGTGGTGTTTGGAACTCAAAGTATCGTGATGACATGACCAAAGGCCTACTCATTTCCGGTGAACTATGGCCAACGTTTTCCTTCGGCGAGTATTTGTTTTACGGCCGATCATAGTTCGTAGGAGCGCATTGGTTAAGACTATTCTTTTCATCCATAAAAATAAAATACTTGAGAACAATGGAGCTAAAGCTACAGGAATTGTTGTTGTTACATCGGATATAGCACACAAAGGGCCTCCTACGATCAACCTCTGGCGTGAGAATCAGTGATATGATACGCGAGATATAATAGGAGTATGAGAGAGTTTAGAGAGAATAGGGTGAATGAGAATGAGAAAATACCTTTGGTGAAATGTTCTATTCAATTTGGAAGCTTCTTAAGTAGAAACGGTCAGCTCTCCTTTCATCCACGGAAGTAAAAACTTGAGTGACTTGAAGTTCTTTTAGCCACGCTTGTAGTCCACTATCCGCGAACTGGATTCCATTATCACTAACCAAATTTTGTGGGAGCTCGAAATCGCAGATAATGAACTTCCGCAGAAATTTCTTGACGCTCGATGCAGTGATGGATGTGACCGGTTTAGCCTCTACTCATTTAGTAAAATTGTCTATAGCCACAATCAAGAACTTGACTCGTCCCGGGGCTTCAGGGACTAAACCTATGATATCGATCGCCCATTTTTGGAACAGCCAGGCCGATGTTACTGAAACCAACCCATTCTCCGGACGCATCGTATTGGGTGCATGACGCTAGCAAGAATCACACTTTCGAATCTCATGCACAGCATCTATGTGCATCCCCGGCCAGTAGTATCCGGCGTTCATGAGTTTTGCTACGACCATTCTTGGGCCCACGTGTAGACCACAGATTCCTTCATGAACTTCCCATATCAAGGAATTCGCATCCTCGGCATCCACTCATCTCAGAAGTGGGCCGAGGAAGGATCTTCAATACAAGACGCCATCTTGCATTTGGTAGTTCAATGCCTTGTATCTTATTTTCCGAGCCGCAGCCTTCTCTTCCGGTAGAACTCCTGATGATAAGTAAGCGATGATTGGTGTCATCCGGGATTCTACACTGGTCTGGATTACTAAAACTTGATTCTGTGGAATAGATGGTCGATCAAGGACCTCAATGTGAATGTCTTTAGCGAAGTTCTCAAAGTTTGTTAAAGCCAACTTGCTAAGAGCATCCGCCGACTTGTTCTCGCTTCTTTTGATGTGGATTACTTTGCACGAAGAGAATTGGAGGATCAAGTTCTTTTCTTGTAACAAGTATGAAGCCATTACATCTTTTTTGCTTCATAAGTTCCATTGATCTGTCCCGCGATCAACATAGAATCCACTCGCGCTTCCAGGTATTTTACCCTAAGCTTTTTAGCTATCCGTAGGCCCGCCAAGAAGGCTTCATATTTCGCGTCCTTTTTGGTACTTTTGAAGTCCAACATGATGGCATATGTTAATTCATGGCCTTCAGGATTGACTAGCCTATGGCCCACGCCTGAACCTTCGCTACGTGAAGCTCCATCCGTGAACAGTAGCCAAATCTGGTCTTGTTCAGGAGGAACTGGGGTTTGTTGTTCAACTAAGCATTCTTCCTCTTTGAGTTGCGGGAGTTCTGTGACGAAGTCCGCCAATACCTGGCCTTTGATTGCTGGTCTGGGTTTTTATTCAATTGCATGTTCTCCCAGTTCAATGGCCCATTTCGCCAATCGCCCAGACAATTCCGGCTTGCTTAACACATTTTTAAGCTTATACCCCGTTAACACAATAATGGGATGACCTTGGAAATATATGCGGAGACACCTGGCAGCATAGACGAATGCCAGAACCAGTTTTTCGAGCATTGAATACCTGGTTTCCGGCCCAGTCAACGCCCTACTAACATAGTAAATTGGAGTTTGAACGTTCTTTCTGTCTGTCAATAACACGGCTCCGATGGCGATATCAGACGCCGACAAGTACAGTGTCTGAGGTTCTCCCGCATGTGGTGCCGTTAGGGTAGGCAACTCTATTAAATACTTTTGACCCCTATGAATGCTTGTCCAGCTCCCACGGTCTATTTGAAGTGCGCTTTCTTGGGGCAATTTCTCAATGTCGGGATAAACGGGTAAAACTTAGCCGCATTATTGGCCAAGAATCTGTTCAGCGCCACCAGCCTTCCATTGAGTGTCTGTACCTCCTTGAGGGTAGAAAGTGAAGGCATGCGAGCTACTGCCTGAACCTTGTCTGCATTAGATATAAAACCTGCACCCGTTACTATAACACCCAAAAATTTTCCCCCCTCCATCCCGAAGGAGCACTTGGCTGGATTCAATTTCATGTTAATCTGTCTAATCGTCTTAAACGTCTCCTCTATATCTTGAAGCATCTGATCTTCCTCAACGCTCTTGATCACCAGATCATCCATATACAACTCCAAGTTTCGACCAATTTGTTTCTTAAATGCCTCGTCCATCAATCGTTGATACATAGCACCCGCGTTTTTCAAGCCAAAGGGCATCATCTTGTAATAGAATGTGCCTTGGTCTATACGAAACGCTGTCTTATCTTCGTCACCCGCCGCCATGCGAATATGATGGTAGCCTTTGTAAGCGTCGAGGAAACACTTAAACTTGAATAGGGCTACAACATCAACTTTGAGATCGATTTCCGGCAGTGGGTAACAATCCTTCGGGCACGCCTTATTTAAATCTTTGAAATCTATGCACATTTTCCATGTCCCATTGCTTTTGGGGACAATGACCGGATTGGCGACCCAAGTCTGATACTAGATTGAGCGGATGATTCCAGCATGTAAGAGGTCTTGAACTTATTCATTCATTGCTTTGGTCTGTTCTGGACCCTTATCTGGATTGGATTTAAAACCCGCACCCGTTACTATAACACTCAAAAATTTTCCCTCCTCCATCCCGAATGAGCACTTGGCTGGATTCAATTTCATGTTAATCTGTCTAAGGGTCTCAAACATTTCTTCTATATCTCGAAGCATCTGATTTTCCTCAACGCTCTTGATCACCAGATCATCCATATACACCTCCAAGTTTCGGCCAATTTGTTTCTTAAATGCCTCGTACATCAATAGTTGATATGTAGCACCCTCAATTTTCAAGCCAAATGGCATCATCTTGTAACAGAATGTGCCTTGGTCTGTGCGAAACGCTGGCTTATCTTCATCACCCGTCGACATGAGGATCTGAAGGTAGCCTTTGTAAGCGTCAAGGAAACACTTAAACTTGAATGGGGCTACAGCATCAACTTTGAGATCGATTTCTGACAGTGGGTAACAATCCTTCGGGCACGACTTGTTTAAATCTTTGAAATCTATGCACATTCGCCATGTCCCATTTCTTTTGGGGAAAATGACCGGATTGGCGACCCAAGTCTGATACTGGATTGGATGGATGATTCCAGCTTGTAAGAGGTCTTGAACTTGTTCGTTCATTGCTTTGGTATGTTCTGGACCCATCTTACGCTTCTTTTGCACGATTGGAGTGAACGCTGGGTTTACTCGCAACTTTTTCTCTGCAACCCTCCACGGGAAGCCAGTCATGTCCGCGGGTTGCCATGCAAAGATGTCTATGTTCCTCGTCAATAGTTGCTTCAAAAATGTCCTCACTATCTTAGAGATAGCGGGTCCAATCGTTACTGTTTGATCTGGGAACTTCTTGTTTAATACCCATTTTTCTGGCTCGGTTCATCGAACTTGCTGCAGAACTTTGCTGGGTTTCGAACTTTTTGTCATGAAGCAGTGACGATTAATGTGGATGATTGCCACATCGGTGCGGGTCGGAACACCCACCGCGTCGTGTGTTGTAGAAGGATGAGCATTAAAGTCACCAATCGCCTCACGACCCAGAATGATATCATTCTTTGATGTCACCGGTAGGACCAAAAATTCGACATCCTCTGTTCTTGAATGAATCCCATCACTAAGAGTGACTGGGAACAATATTACCCCCTGCGGGTGCATCACCTCACCTCCAACCCAGACACATGTGCATGAATCGGTTTCAACATCACCTTCGTCTTCATCCAATTGGTCGAATCACTGCTCGTACATTATGTCTGAGGTGGATCCCGTATCAAAAAAGACGTAATGAGAACGATAGTGGCCTAAGAGGGCAGTGATTATCAGAGGATTCTTGTTACAAGGTAGTCCTTTGACCCGCGGAAAGATTACCAACTCATTTTTCCATTCCTCATCATCGAACTCTCTCCTCTTTCCTCCCACTTTGTGTCCGCCTTGAATCATGTGGACATTCAGGTCTTTAACTTGTTTCTTGGGCGGGCCCTGGTTATCTCGTGCAGGAGCTTTACCAGTCCCTGGTATTGCACCTTTGACCAAATATCCAAGTTTTCCCGACTTCACAGTCGCCTCAATCTCATTTTTCAAAGCTATACACTCATTCGTATTGTGACCTATGTTGTCATGAAACGAACAGTGTTTTTTAGCATCAAGAAACAATCTCCTTGTGAGTGGTTACGGTTTCCTGAAGTTCATGTTTTCAGTGGTAAGAATTTCAGCAGGAGTCTTCGGTAGTGGGGTCCAGTTATTGTTGACCCGCGCTGAAGAGTTCGCTTTGTTTTTGTTGCCAATCAAAGATCTGGCATCGAATTGCTTTGATGATTCTGCAGAGGGATGGAGCCTTGACCAGAATGTTCCTTTGGCCTGTCTATTTGGTCGTGGAGTTTGAAACTCCACTTTTGGCATTTGTTTCTGATTCCCAAGGCTCAAAGTCCTTTCAGTTCTTGCGTACAGCTTTTTCGCGGACATTATCTCGTCCCATGTTTTGGGCATTCTGTCCCTGCCAGTCAATGTTCTGATCAAATCATCACTTTTCACGTTTTTGCGGAAAGCTCCTCACAACATATCTTCGCTGACCCCGTCGATATTGAGACTTTCGTTATTGAATCGAGTTATGAAGTCCTCGATGGATTCATTACTTCGTCTCATCACGTCTAATATCTCGGAAGGATCACGAGTGTGTTTCTTCTACTGACTGAAATGCTGGGAAAATTTGGCACAAAGTCATCCCAGTTCTTAATTTGTCCGTTCGGCAGCTTTTCAAACCACTCTCGTGTTGCACCAGTGAATGTTAATGCGAACATGTGGCACCAGTAGGGAAGAGTCCAACCGCTGACTCCTCCTACAGCAACAAAGTTTAGTAAGTGATCACTGGGGTCAGTCATCCCATCGTATTTCCTTACGGATGTTGGGATTTTCGCATTGACTGGGAATGGGGCAGTTGTAATACGTGCAATAAACTTTGATTTTTCGGCGAAGGCTGCAGGACGATACGGCTGGGTAAAGTCCTCCTCCGAGTCACCATGGTATTTGGCATGGTGGACTGTTGCACGCGGGCGACTAGCCCCCTCCCAACCATGGAGTCTGCTATCTCCGCTATAATAGCATGTCCCAAGGATCCTTTCCCGTTACCACATATAGACTCCATGGTGGATGCAACGGCAGGACATGAAATGCTTACCTTCATGGATGCTTCCTTTGGATTTCAACAAATTCAGAATGAACCATCTGATCAGGAGGATACTGCATTCATGACTCCTACCGGCATATATTGTTATATTGCTATGCCATTTGGACTAAGCAATGCAGGGGCAACATACCAAATACTGGTCAACATGATGTTCAAGGATCAGCTAGGCAAAACCATGGAAGTCTACATAGACGACATGGTGGTGAAATCAAAGAAGGCTGAGGATCACCTCAGAGATCTTGAAGAAGCTTTCAATATCCTTGACCAATATAACATGAAACTGAATCCGTCAAAATGCCACTTTGGTGTTAAGGCTAGAAAGTTTTTGGGGTATATGGTGACTAAAAGAGGAATTGAAGCAAGCCCAGAGTAGATTGTAGCCATCATCAACCTAAAGACGCCTGCAAACGCCAAGGATGTCCAAAGACTAACGGGAAGAGTAGCTGCACTCAACCGATTCATCTCAAGATCCTCCGAGAAATGCAAAGACTTATATGATATTCTTAGAAAGAATAAGAAGTTTGAATGGATAGAAAAGCATGAGACTGCGCTTAAATCCTTAAAGGATTATTTATCCTCAGTTCCATCCCTGATGAAGCCTGTGGATGTAGAATCCATATATTTATACCTAGCAGTTTCAGGTAATGCAGTGAGTGCTGTTCTCGTCAAGGATCATGAAGGTGAACAACACCCTGTATATTATGTAAGTAAGAGTCTGTTAGATGCAGAAGCCAGGTACTCTCACCTTGAAAAATTAATTCTTGCTTTAATTATGGCTTCTACTAAATTAAGACATTATATTGAGACCCATACTTTTATTTTGAAAACTAATTATCCTGTTAAGAATGTTCTTAGAAAGCCAGAATTGTCAGGTAGAATGGCTAAGTGGGTTGTAAAACTGAGTGCATATATGAGCCTAGGACAGTTATCAAATCACAAGCACTCGCAGACTTTGTGGTTGATTTCAGCAGTGACTTGCAGAAAGAAGCCAAACTAGAGGTTCAGCAATTAGATGTAACCAAGGATCCTTGGATCCTCTTCACAGATGGAGCATCCAACGTAAGAGGAATGGGATTGGGCACACTACTAAAATCTCCACAGAGGGACATAATACCCCAGTCCATTGCATGTGCATTTCAAGTTACCAACAATGAGGCAGAATACGAAGCACTCATAGCAGGTTTACTTTTAGCCAAAAGTTTGAGGATTAGGTATCTTCAAGTTTATATGGATTCGTTACTCATTACTAACCACTTTAACGGTTCTTATACCGTAAAAGGTGAAAATATGATCAAATATTTAAGAATTGTGAAGGAATTAGCAAAATCCTTCGAAATGTTTAGTATAGTACATGTACCAAGAGAGGAAAATGCTGGGGCAGACGCCTTAGCAAATTTAGCCTCATCTCTAAAAATCCCAGAAGATACAAAGATCCCAATTATTCACATACTCTCGCCAACACATACTCTCGCCAACAATAGGAGATACAAAGATCCCAATTATTTTGAGACCCATACTTTTATTTTGAAAACTAATTATCCTGTTAAGAATGTTCTTAGAAGGCCAGAATTGTCAAGTAGAATGGCTAAGTGGGCTATAAAACTGAGTGCATACGACATTCAGTATGAGCCTAGGACAGTTATCAAATCACAGGCACTCGCAGACTTTGTGGTTGATTTCATCAGTGACATGCAGAAAGAAGCCAACCTAGAGGTTCAGCAACTATATGTAACCAAGGATCCTTGGATCCTCTTCACAGATGGAGCATCCAACGTAAGAGGAACGGGATTGGGCACACTACTAAAATCGCCACAGAGGGACATAATACTCCAGTCCATTGCATGTGCATTTCAAGCTACCAACAATGAGGCATAATACGAAGCACTCATACCAGGTTTACTTTTAGCCAAAAGTATGAGGATCAGGTATCTTCAAGTTTATATGGATTCGTTACTCATTACTAACCACTTTAACGGTTCTTATACCGTAAAAGGTGAAAATATGATCAAATATTTAAGAATTGTGAAGGAATTATCAAAATCCTTCGAAATGTTTAGTATAGTACAGGTACCAAGAGAGGAAAATGCTGGGGCAGACGCCTTAGCAAATTTAGCCTCATCTCTAAAAATCCCAGAAGAAACAAAGATCCCAATTATTCACATACTCTCGCCAACAATAGGAGAGCAAGAAGTTCGGGAAATAACAAGTGATAAACAGATTGTAGTTGGGATCCATTATCCTCAGACAATCAAGGATCCTGGATCCTTCCAATCAAGAAGTACATCCAAACTAGAGAGATCCCAACTATGGAGAATCCGAAATCCTTCAAACTCAAGGTATTAGATGATATGCTATACAGAAAATCTCTTGCAGGTCCATACTTGAGATGCATCGAGGATCCTGAAATCCAAGAAGTACTTAAAGACTTTCACGAAGGAGATTGCGGCAACCACACATGAGGAAGGGCATTATTCTCCAGGATACTTATAACTGGGTACTTCTGGCCGACAATGAAGAAGGAGGCAGTAGAGTATTCGAAGAAGTGTGATGCCTGCCAAAGGCATGCAAATATCCTTCATCAACCAGCAGAACCAATGTATCCTATATCCTCTTCATGGCTTTTCATGAAATGGGGAATGGACATTGTTGGGAAGCTACAAAGGCACCAGGTAGAAAGGTCTTTATGCTTGCCATGACGGACTACTTCTCTAAATGGATTGAAGCAGAAGCATTCGTACAAGTCCGAGAAAGGGAAGTTATATCTTTTATTAAAAGGAATATTATAACTAGATTTGGCATTCCTTCTGAGATTATATGTGATAATGGTTCCCAATTTATTGGGAACAGAACAACTAACTTTTATGACAGCTGGGGCATAAAGATGATTACTTCAACACCAGTGCATCCTCAAGCTAATGGTCAAGCGGAGTCTAGCAACAAAATCATAATCAACAATTTAAAGAAGAAGCTAGGATCCAAGAAGGGAAAATGGGCCGAGGAACTACCATATGTTCTTTGGGCCGACAGGACAACACCCAAGAATGCAACAGGCCAAACACCTTTTTCGTTGTTATTTGGATCAGAAGTAGTAATCCCAACAGAGATGGTGGTTCCTACAGCAAGAACGAGCATCCGTGATCCTGAAGCCAATGAAGAAATCCTTCTTGAAGACTTGGATACTATTGAAGAACTCAGAGACCTTGCCAAGATCAGAATGGGAGCTTATCAACAAAGGGTAGCTGGGGCATACAACAAGAATATAAGGATCAGAAGATTTCAAGAAGGAGATTTAGTTTTGAGGAAAGCCTTCCAAAATTCTACCAATCCAGCTGATGGAAAGTTAGCACCCAAATGGGAAGGACCGTATCAGATCGAGTCGGAAGCAGGAAAGGGGGCATATCATTTGCTCACAATGGAAGGAAATAGATTACAAAGAGCATGGAATGTTATCCACCTCAAGAAGTACTTTTTCTGATCAGGATCCAGTATCCTGAGAGGATATATTATCCTTATAGGATCAAGGATCCCCAAAATTGGAAATATCTATCCGATTACATATCCTTTTCAATTTCTTATTATTAATTTAAGGATAACGTATTCTTAATATTTTGTTCCTTCCAAATTTTAAATATCAATGCAGGATATTATTAAGATGTGTAATGATCAAGAGGTAGGCCACCTCTCCTATACATTCAAGGTACTATACTATTTCTCTTGGCCTATCCCACGTTTGGATATGATCCCCGATGGTTATATCCTCTAAGGTTTAAAGGTTTTCATCTTTCTTATAAATAGAGTTTCTTCACTCTCGCCTGGAGCGCACGTTATCCAACGTATAGTCCGGGGCAGCGGGACCAGTACACGCTTAGTGGCTGACAATTTCGTTGTCTTCAGCTATATGGAGGATCCTATGATTTATGGTAGATGTACCATACCACCGGTTTATAACGTTTTCACGTTATCTCAAGACAAAGGTTTCTAACATTTTCGTGTTAGATAAGGTTTATAACGTTTTCACGTTATCCCAGTTTTGGGCTTGTCCCTAGTTTTGGGCTTGTCCCCAGTTTTGGGCTTGTCCCCAGTTTCATGGGCTTGTCCCCAGTACACGGGCTTGTCCCCAGTTGCACGGGCTTGTCCCCAGTTAATTTACGGGCGTCCCCAGCTTGATGGGTTTAATCGCAATTAATATTATAAATTGTTTGCAACAGATTTACTAAGTTTTCATGAAGACAAAGTTCTAAGGATCCAAAGTCCTAAAAGGATCACTAAAGGTTCAGTTCTTATGGTAACTCAGGTCTACCTAGACCTTCTGGTATGATTTCTATTAATAAATTTGTATTGTCACAATTGCAATAATTTTAAACATTTTTAGGGTCACATATTTAAAGATAATCTGTTATAAAAGCTTTTACCGATTTTTAAGGATATCTTATCCTAAAGTTTGTTCTCTAAGAATACTTCATCTTAATTATTTTCCTAAGGATCATTTATCTTAAAGTTTCTTACTTAAATTCATTTTTCAAAATTACCAATAATGCTAAAGTTATTTCAAGCAAACTTTTAAAATAAATGACAGATAAATAGCTAAAAGATATATATTAATTAAAATAAGCCACCAGGACTTATCCAAAATTCTTAACCCGGACTTCACCATGCAAAAGATGGACCATCCATCCGGGTTAAAGGAGTACTACTAACTGTTCATGAGTGCAGGAAAAATAAAAACAGGGGCAACAAAGGCTTCATCCCCACAAACAAAGGATCCCTCCACCTTAGTCACCCCCGCAAATTGTCTTAAGGATCATGGATCCTTTACCCTAGTTACTACTGTTTATTACAAACCAAGATAATTGTTCAAGAAAACATCAACACAAAATAAAAAAAATGGGCTCAGGCCTTGTCTTCTTTATCCTTCATCGCCTACCTACGCTGCATCTTCACCCTCTGCAGCACCTTCTCTCTCACCAGCTTCAGCCACCTCCTTGACGCCACTAGTCCCAGTCTCATTTTCCTCAGCCATCTTCTCATCTTCTTCGCCACCAAGAGCTTCCAGAGCAGACTTTCATTTTTTCACATCCCAGGTCGCCTTATCGAAAGCAGAGTCGCTCGCCTCTTTTGCCATCTTGATCCATGCTTGGAAGACCGACCTAGCGGCCCACATATCGGCCTCCTCAATAGCCTGCTTCACAGCTTCTTGGTGTTGGGTCTCCGCTAAGGATAGCTGATCCTCCAACTGCTTTTTGTCCTTGGAAAGTTGGATCATGGCCATATCCTTGGCAACCACGGCCTTCCCTAGTCCTGACAGCTTCTCACTCATCTGACTGATATTCTTTTCATAATGCTCTTTGAAAGCATTCATAGCCTATCATCAACAAAGAAGTATAAGTTACAAGGATATTGGATTCTTAAAAGCTATATTACAGGATAAGGGATACTTACATTCAGGATCATGTCATAGTGATTCTCGGGATCGGAGGACCTTTTCCTCATAGATGCGGTAGACTTGGCTCTGGTCGTAGCAGTCTTAGGCTCGGAACTTGTTGCTGCTTTCGAGGCTTCTTTCTTGATGTCCGGATAGGTGACCATGCAATCAATATCTTCCAAGGAAAACCTGCTAGCCGGCTTCTGAGATTTCTTGGCACCTGAAAAGGAAAAAGTTAACAGATAAGTTTTCATATTCTAGTTTTATTTATCTTAAAATTATTAACTTACTTAACATGTTGGAACTTGAAGAGATATCATAAAAAGCTTCCACATAACGTACTTGAAAAGATCGAACCTCGGTATCCAGTGCTAGGAACCGTTTTGTCTGTTCTTCTGTGCCAGGTAACTTGCCCAAAGAAGCAAAGTTGTCAACTTCAAACAAAAAGGAAAATTTAGAAGTAAAGTTAAAGCATCAAGGATCCTGCTATTTCTTAAGGACCTAGGATCCTACCCTTTCTAACCCATTTTGAAGGAAGTTAAACCCCTCCTGGTATTGAGTCACGTTTTACAAATAAAAACTGATTCCTCCATAAGGAATCATTTAAAGTGTCTTTTAGTATTGGGTGAGGTTGTCGAGGATTGGATTTGAAGATAAATCGGGCAGGACCGTGGGTAGTAAGGGTGTACAGGTGTGATAACTCTGGAAGACCAAAATCAATCTCTTGCTCTTCAATGATTCTCTCGATAGTGATAAGGACCCTCCAATCCATAGGCATAGCCTGTATATAAGATATGCCGGTGGAATCGAAGAAACTCTGAGTGAAAGGAGGAAAAGGATACTTGTAGCCGATCAGGAACTGAGTCGCCAGAAAACACACCCAGACTTTGGAATACACATCGCAGCGGACGCTGGATTCGTAAAGTCGGAATAGGGTTTTCGGAGGGAACAACGAGCGGAACTCATCTATCTCGGGATCTGTGAGTTTACAAATCTCGGTAGACGGGTTGGCTATGTGGAATTGTGGTTCCATTTCCGAAAACTCGGAGTCATCGGAAAATTGATCAGAAGGATTAGAGGGAGACAGAAAAGAAGAAGTTGAAGCAATAGACATCGTTAAAAAAAATAAGAAAGGAATAGGAAGGATACCTGATGCTTCGGCTGGAGATATGATTATAACCAAGATATAGGGCGGCATATATAGACGGTTATTATTAACTCGGGGGCTAATAGGTAAATATTTCTGGCAAAACCGTCCCATCTATCAATTTTTTGCAGGGATTTTGAAATTCAAAATGACAGTTGTTTTACACAATCACCCGCCATTTTGGGGGCAATTGTTAGGGCATGAATTTTATGCTGAGGATCCTTAATCCTTAACTATCTTATGGATAGAATATCCTTGAGATATGTAACAGGTTATAAAGGATCAATGATCCTCGGTATTATTTGTTTACTAATGATTGCGTTTAGTATGGTGATGTGTTAGACAGGTATAACAATTTTAAGGCGTGCTTGCATCAGTTATCCTCATTGAGTATTCTCTAGCTGGAGTATGGATCCAGGGTCGACATTGAACTTAGCTAGTAAAGAACGACTTCGTGTGAAGATTGATGTTTAATTGTCAACAACGGGTCTTAGACTTGTTCTTCCACTTATTTCGCTACTAGACTCTTATGGCACGTGATCAAAGTAATGGGAGCGGCTAGTGGAGGACTTCCGGATTATTAGGAATTGTTGTTAATGATATTTTCTATATAATTATCGAGTTATGATCGATTAGAAAACACTTGTACACACACGCACCCTAGAGCAGAAGCAATCACTCTCTCTACTCACTAGCTTATTTTGTAACATCGATCATAAACTCCACAACACTTGTAACCACCTTTTACCATTAATAAACTTGACGATGATAGTTTTCACCGTCCGAGGGTTTTTTGTGCCGGAGGTTATAATAATCACGTACCATCCGAGCAAAGATTACATTGTTAATCATTGATCGAAGCAATTCGACCAAAGATTACCTTGCTAGTTTTTGACCGAAATAAGATTATCATAATCAAGTGTTTTTTCCCTCGTGATCAAATCATTGTGTTCATCAAGATTACGATTATATACTCGCTATTTTCGTGTTAGCACTATACATCACTAAACAGATTTGAATATATTATCCTTAGTCAATTTTTATCCAAAACAGCAGGTATCAGGCTCATATGTTGGCCATGACGTTAGTTTAGGAAAAATTATATAATCTTGTTGGGTTCCAGTGATGATCAGTCAATGGTTTAACAATTAAACCCGGTTTAATTAAATTAGTTTCATAATTATTAATCACAATAATATATGAATACGCAGCGGAATATAAAAGCGAGTAATCACCATGAAGCGGAACGTACAGGATCCGGTTACATACGATACGAGTACGAGTTATAAAATAAAATAACATATAATAGTAAACCAACAATATATAAGTTTACCTTGGTTAATGATTAACCGGTTGAGACACCGAGGTTCAACGAACGATGCTAGGTGACGAACCGAACACGATGACGGTTGGTGGTGATGGAGCGTTGGCGGCAAGGTGGCGCGAACACGGCAGCAACACCAGATCAAAGGCGGAGGCAGCAACACGGAAGCGATGGCGGTGCGGTAGTTTGGTTTATCGGTGGCCGGTTACGATATCGGTAGTGGCGGCTGGACCTTTGTGGCTTGCGGAAAAATTCCAAAAAACCCTATTTTCTTTTTTATTTTTACGTGATGCATATATATGCATGCCTCCAATTAACTTGGAGTCATCTCCAAGTAAAAAAAGGTTTTCTTATAATATAAATAATATTATTATTTATCAATAATAAATTCTAACCGGGCCAAAGTCCAACTCGTTCCAACACTCGTTTAAAGTCCGAACCACTATATTATCTATAACAATTATAAATAATAATTTTGTCAAATTAAATTCGTCATTTACAGATCAAACAATTTAAGCGGATTTTAGTTCGTTGCCCAAGGTGTAACTATCACGTGTCACAACCCGGTCGGCCACGTTGACTTACCCGAACCGGTCCATAATTCCAACAGTCTCTCACTTGGATGGATTTGGTTAAGTTTCTCAACGCTGACAACCAGCGGTGCTCTAGCTACACATGGTTGCCCCCAACAGGTTATGACATTTTAAATTCATTAACCAAAAGATCTTGAATACATTATTGCAAGATAATGAACTTATATTAATTGTTGTCATCTATCCTTTCTGTATATGACACCAATTGAACAATGAGACATGGATCAGATCAATCTCATATGGTGTTCAATCATTATCAGTTTCGTTCTAGAGTCAAAGTGGTCCAATCAAATACACAGTAAGTTTGGGCGAGGCCTCACACTTAACCAGTTTGAATCAACGAAGGCACCAAGATGTCTAACTGTTACATATCATGTAAGAGTTCAGAATCCCATCTTGATTACATACAACTCCCACTGAACTTCAGAATACTCCCAACCAATGCCTTTATGACTGGCAGTTACGCGACAACGGTTGACACTGATCAAAGAATACCTTTAGTAAACGAAAGTTCTAATATGTATCTCAAGTCTAAGGATGCTAAATGAGCATACCAATATCAAAGTCAACCTTTGAGTCCAAAGTCAGAATAGTCTTAATTCAGAATCGCTCCCACGAGTCTGACCAACTACGGATAATTTAGAATACAATATTCATGGATTAAACGTATTAAAATGAACACAGTTATAATATTCAATGTTTTCATTTAACGATTAAATAAAAAGTGAACTTAAAAGTATAACTGTTTAAATGTTCATACATCCAAATACTAAATCAAAACAAATCACTAGCAAGTGTAAGCCCGATAGCATCTCTATGCTTGTCCTGAGTCATTGGCTTAGTGAACAAGTCAGCTAGTTTTTTATCTGTTTCTACTTTTCTTAACACGATGTCTTTATGTTCCAGTAATTCTCGTACATAGTGGAACTAAAATGTTCTTGGCCATGTGATGAAAACTGAGCTCCTTGGCTTGAGCAATAGCACCTGTGTTATCACATATTACGTCGATCATTTTTCTAAAGTAGGAACCAGATCGAGGTTGGCTATGAATTTCTTCATCCAAGCAGATTATGAGCGAGAAACATCTCGGTCATTCTGGAAGTTAGCATCAGTGTAACACCTTACAGTGAGCTCCTCTTCCACTCCTCCAAAAACACGCTTACGAGACGTCAGGTCTAGTGTATAATATAGCGTACATGACTGAGCCAATCGTTGAAGCATATGAAATTGCTTGCATGTGCTCTGTCACAATGAACGTTGCCGGAGATTGTGATTTGCTAAAACGGTTCCTTTAGCAATGGAACAGCTCTTATCTTGGAGTTGTCCATTGAGAAGCGTGTCATGACTTTATAAGTATGTACTATGACTTTGCCCTAGAATCCGCTTAGATCTATCTCTATAGATCTTTATTCCCAGAATATAAGCGGCTTCTCCAAGATCTTTCATTGCAAAACAAGATTCCAACCAGTGCTTAACTTCCTTAAGCATAGGAATGTTGTTTCCAATGATCAGTATATCATCCACATAAAAAAGATGAGGAATAATATAGTGCTCCCACTAGCCTTTCTATAAACACAAGGCTCATCTTCATTTTTGACAAAACCAAACTCTTTAATTTTTTCATCTAAGTGAAGATTCCAGCTTCGAGATGCTTGCTTAAGTCCATAAATGGACTTATTCAATTTGTAAACCCTATTAGGATATTTTGGATTGACAAAACCTTCAGGCTGAACCATATAGACATCTTTAGAAAGATGTCCATTAAGGAAAGCAGTTTTGACATCCATTTGCCATATCTCATAGTCATAATATGCAGCAATGGCAAGTAATATCCTTATTGACTTACTCATAGCAACGGGCGAGAAGGTTTCATCATAGTCAACACCTTGAGTTTGAGTAAAACCTTTCGTGACCAGCCGTGCCTTATAGGTTTGTACATTTCCATGCATGTCGGTTTTTCTCTTGAAAATCCATTTACTCCCTACTGCCCGACTATCGGGGGTAGCTCAACCAAGTTCCAAACTTGGTTATCCTGCATGGATTGCATCTCGGCGTTCATGGCATCTTGCCATTTCTCGGATTTCGGATCCAAGATAGCAGATTTGTAGTTAGTAGGCTCTTCGCCAGACTCGGCTACTAATAAGACATCAGGACCATCTAGATGCCATATGTATCTAGAATTTGGTACGGGAGTCCTACTACTTCTGCGAACGCTCGTGTTCACGTCTGATGTATCAGCAACAACAACTTATTGATCAGACGCTCCAACTTCCTCGGCGGTTGTTTGTGGTACTCGAATTTCTTCAAGATCGACAATGTTATCTCCAGTTCCTCGATTGAGAAATTTCTTCTCAAGGAAGTGGCCTTTCCAAATCGTATTTGTATCAGGATGAAAGAAGTAATAACCACTTTGGTTATAGTATCCGACGAAAACAACTTTTACGCCACGGGGATCAAGTTTGTCATCAGACTCACTTGAGATGTAAGCATCACATCCCCATACTCTAAGGTAAGACAATTTGGGCTTCTTTCCCTTATGCCAATCTCATATGGGGTTTTGTCTATCTTCTTAGTTGGAGCTAGATTAACAACGCAGGCGGCGGTCATAAGGGCGTAACCCCAAAAGGAGTGAGGCAAGTTAGTTCTACACATCATCAATCGAACCATGTTTATCAAAGTTCGATTTCTCCTCTCGCTCACGCCATTATGTTGGGGTGTGCTAGGTGGAGTGAGCTGTGAAACAATTACATGCTCTTTTAGATGAGTGATGAACTCTGAGCTGAGATACTCTCCACCTCGATCTGATCGAAGCATTTTAATGGTTTTACCAAGTTGTTTTTCCACTTCGTTTTGAAACTCTTTGAACCTTTCAAAAGTTTCGTGCTTGTGTTTCATAAGATACACATAAGCGTATCGACTATAATCGTCGATAAAAGAAACGAAGTATCTTTCATGGTTTCTAGTCATGGTTCTGAAAGGTCCACATACATCAGAATGTATGAGTCCTAACAGATCACTTGCTCGTTCACTTTTATGAGTGAAGGAGTCTTTGGCGAGTTTGCCAGCTAAGCAAGATTTGCAATCATCAAACGAGTCTGTTCCTGTGGATTCAATAATCCCTTTGGATTGGAGTCTTTTAACTCTTGCCTTGCTTATGTGTCCAAGTCGGCAATGCCATAGAAAAGTATCGTTGATGCTAGTCTTGATACGTTTTGAAAGATGATATACGTTATTATCAGTTTGAACATCAATCTCATAATTACCATTTCGAGGTTTAGCCTCAAAATAAAAGATATCATTTAAGTAAGCAGAAATAGCCATGCCTTTAAAAACGTACTTAAAACCTTGTTCAAGCAACAATGAAAATGAAATGATGTTTCTGGTCAAACCAGGAGCATACAAACAATTATTCAAAGGAAAAACTAGGCCAGATGGATAAGTAAAATGAAAAATTCCAGTTGCCAGAACTGGTACTCGCTTCACATCTCAAACGATGAGTTCCATGCTGCATTTATTCAGTTTCTTCCACTTCTCAAGCTCCTGCAAGACATTAACAATGTGGAAACCACATCCGGTATCAAATACCCATGTGTTGCTAGAGACAGTGAAAAGTTCAATAACGTATATGGAAATACCTCGAGAAGTGCCTCACCATTGGCCTTCTTCTTTACTATCTCAGCTAGATGCTCGGGGCAGTTACGCATCCAGTGCCCCATCTTGTTGCACTTGTAGCACTGGCGCTCCTCAGGAGGCGGCGTTGGTGCCTTTGCAACTTTCTTGTTAGTGTTGGTGGCAGATTTGGCAGCAACAGTAACTTTCTTCTTGCTGTTTTGAGCATGTTGTGCAGCTCCGACACTGTCTTTACCCAGCCGTTCATGTTGAAATTCATTACGAACTTGTCGTAAGAGCTGGGGAGAGAGTTGAGGATGAAATCAGCTGCCATCTCATCGGGCAGGGAATAATCAAGTTTCTTAAGCTGATCGATGTGCCCCTTCATCTTAAGAACATGTGCACTGATGGGAGATCCTTCTGCCATCTTGCAACTAATGAGTTGTTTCATGGTATCGAACCGTTCCTGACGGGCTTGTTTCTGGAACATGCCCTTGAGTTGTTCCAGCATCTCATAGGCACGAAAGTCTTCTAAGCCCTTAGCGAGCTCAGAAGTCATGGTGGCTAGCATAATACAGGAGACATCAGCCGAGTCATCCCTATGCTTCTCTAGAATTTTTCGAGCAGCGGCTGTGTTGTTTTCAGGCTCGGTTGGAACAGGTCCATCGAGAACATACAGGCGCTTTTCCATGGTGAGAACAAGTCTCAAGTTGCGTTGCCATTCGATGAAGTTGGTACCTTTCAGTTTATCCTTCTCAAGGATAGACTCAAGGGCGTAGGGTGAGTTTTCGTTTGAAGACATCTGATTAAAAAGCAAAAGTAAATTTAATTAGTATTTTCGATGTAGTAGTCCTATTATTAATGACCCAATAACATTAATGAAATAGGAGTATGAGAATCTGGCTTCCAGTTATTAAGGGAAGCTGTAGCACACAACATTAATAAGTGGTTAGGCAGACTGGCAACGATTGTCAATTGTGAATAGAGCACAACTATCAGTTATGAGGCCTATAGAGACAACGATAGTCTGTATCAATACGTTTAGCCTCATCTATACCCACCTTAGTCTTCAGATAGCTGTAGCACGTAACAGAAGAGTAAAGTAATATTCGCCCTAGTACAGACACGTGTGAAAGGGTCGGATGTGTCAACGAAACCCTTTCACCTTAAAGGGATAGGCTAGAAAAACAAGTGCGGTGCTTTAGCTCCAATCACTTGAAATTTTGCAATATGCCTCAAGTGTGGCTTATAGTAGAATGGCATTAACTATTGATTTTAAAATTGGGATTAATTTTAGAATTACCGAATAGAGTAAAAGTCCAGTTTTACTGCATTAATCGGGACAACTTGATGAACCCTTTCATCTTTTAGGACACTCAGTTTTCAATAACCTATTAAAACTAAGTTTGCCGCGATATGACTAACCAATTTTATGTTAATAGTTAAACTATTAAGTTATAAGGTTTTGGAAAATCAAATTTAGTTTAATTTCGCAAAAACTTAATCGGTTAATTAAAAATTTATTTTAATATATTTGGTATTAGGTTGGTGGTATTATAACCTATTACAATAAAGCAAGCAACCACAATAGCAAAAAGAAAATGTAAATCTTAAATGGCCAAAAAGGTGATTGGTCTTGCTAGAGCCTATTAGCAAGACCAATCTGGTCAAGGGGTCACAACACAAAACAACCACAAGGATGGACTCTTGATGCATCCCGTCATCTTTGCTAACTCCCACTGACTTCAAGAGCTCCGTGAGCTCATCCTCGGTTTTCCTTCGGGTCTTCTTCATTACAATATTACAAAACATATATAATGAAAAACCAAACCCTAACTTACAATTTTGAACCATCAAGGTGGCCAAAATCCATAAAATAAAACCAAAAAATAAAGTACAACTTTGAACCATCCATATGGCCAAAATCAAAATCAAACAACCAAACACACATTGGTCGGGCCAGATTTACATATTCAATAAAAATAAAATTGAGCAATAATTTGGTCAAATAAAATAAATAAAAATTGACCAAACCAAGATTGCTCAAAAAACTAATCTAGATCAAAAACTTCAACTAGCTTGAAGTTTATGATGTAGATCCGGTAAAAAGACCGGATTCGACTAGTATGTTGTAACCATGGCTCTGATACCACAGTTGGGTTCCAGTGGTGATCAGTCAATGGTTTAACAATTAAACCCGGTTTAATTAAATTAGTTTCATAATTATTAATCACATTAATATATGAATACGCAACGGAATATAAAAGCGAGTAATCACCATGAAGCGGAACCGTACAGGATCCGGTTACATACGATACGAGTACGAGTTACAAAATAAAATAACATATAATAGTAAACCGACAATATATAAGTTTACCTCGGTTAATGATTAACCGGTTGAGACACCGAGGTTCAACGAACGATGCTAGGTGACAAACCGAACACGATAACGGTTGGGGTGATGGCGCGTTGGCGGCAAGGTGGCGCGAACACAGAAGCAACACCAAATCAGAGGCGGAGGCAGCAACATGGCAGCGATGGAGGTGCGGTAGTTTGCTTTAGCGGTGGTCGGTTACGATATCGGTAGAGACAGCTGGACCTTTGTGGCTTGCGGCAGAATTCCAAAAAACCCTATTTTTTTTTTTTACATGATGCATATATATCCATGCCTCCAATTAACTTGGAGTCATCTCCAAGTAAAAAAAGGTTTTCTTATAATATAAATAATATTATTATTTATCAATAATAAATTCTAACCGGGCCAAAGTCCAACTCGTTCCAACACTCGTTTAAAGTCCGAACCACTATATTATCTATAACAATTATAAATAATAATTTCGTCATATTAAATTCGTCATTTACCGATCAAACAATTTAAGCGGATTTTAGTTCGTTGCCCAAGGTGTAACTCTCACGTGTTACAACCCGGTCGGCCACGTTGACTTACCCGAACTGATCCATAATTCCAACACATCTATCTTAAGTACACGATTTAAAAAACTATTATCCTAGTTAAGTGAGTCCGAGTTGTTAAAATTTCTTTAATTAATCTCAAGAACATATTCTCTTTAAGAATATTTTCTTGCAATGATAATGCTTTAAACAAATTTGTTTCTCTTTCTTAATAAAAAATGAGAATTATAATTAACAAAAACTTATGTATGTTATCTTTAATTGATTATCCAAACTTTCAACCTGATCTCTTCTCATTAATGTTTTTTTAGAACAACGGCATTTTATACACCTCAACTAGCCAATAAGAAACTACCAAGAAAAAGAAATTACACGTAGTACAATAACAGCTATTTAAATCACTTGATCAAAGACATGTTACACTTCCAATTCCTGTTCACAGTACATATATAAGAGAAATGGAAAATATCGCATGAAAACTCCTTTCTATCCTTGATAACATTAATTATCTTCATTGTAGCATATTAGTTCCTCCCAATAATATTTATATAGTCATGAAATGAATATTTCCTATCTAAGGGCTTGGATTATCCTGTCTATGTTGTATTTCTCCATCACACATCATAATCATAATTGATGACGGGGGTAGCCTAAGGAATTAACAAAAAGACTTCCACACATTAACGCTAAAAAGGTTAAAAGGTTAAAAGCTTCGTTTCCTGCCCAAACTTATGTAAACAAGTACCCACGTGCTACAGTACGATGTCAACTCACTGATCAAATCATTGTTCCCTCTGAGCAAGAGACATGCTCAGATAAAGTATTATTATTTTAATCATGGACCAACGGTCCAAAGCTTCCCGCCCACAAATGTCAACTCTCTAAGCAAACTGGAGGGGAATTAGTTTGTACATCAGACAAAAGGCTTGGTATCTCCTTCTATATAATGAGGACTTAGCCATAAACATGGGGCTACCAGATCTGGAGTTAATACATACTCCTTGATCTTCTCTTCTCCCTTGAGGAATACACACTTTGTTTATTCCTTTCTTAGTTCACAAATATCATAGCTTCACCAAGAGCTTCATCTAAGAACCGATTCCAAACATAACGGTTCTGGATATTTGGTGAACTACAACAATCAGACAACAAACTAGTGAACCTCATTCTACGTTTTGCAAACGTAGAGGGACACCACGACCTGCGTTAGGTTAACCTGAACCCTTGAAGCTTGTTAGCCTAACCAGCCCATTCACTATCATTGGTCTTATCTTTGTTGTAGCAACAAGTTGACGCCCAGCGTGGGGCTACGCCGCTTACTTTATCTTAAAGACCAGTAGTGTAGCTCCATTTTCATCAAAATCACCATGTCGGAAGGTGGATCTCCCAATGAAGTCAACCAAGTGTCAAGAACACCGACGCCGAGTTCCGGCCAAGAAACTCCGGGGGCTACCACATCCTTTTCTACCCCGGGAGGAACTCTAACGGAACCTTTGTTCCTCGAGTTTTCACCTTTCCGAACTCCAACCCCTTCACAATTCGGAGTTCCTTCTCCTCATGTAGGAGTTACGAACACTCCGGAGCGTGTTGACTTGACGATGGAAGGGGTATCACGGCATTTCTTGCAACAAAGATATCTTCTTAACCAACACGTGAGCCAAGAAAGAGAAAAGGGATAAGACTAAGGCTGGAGTATGACGACGAAGAACCCTCACTGTCACCTGGACGTCCGCTTCCCCCTTTAACCAGCTCACGACCTGCTGCTTCTCATTTAGAAGCTGATCCAAGTGTAACCTGCCAACCTTTTAACCCCTCTCCTTATACTTATGGGAGACCAATCCCAACGGCTTTCCCTTTATTCACTTCACAACCCCTTGGACACGAGACTACTCTCGACCAAATATGGCAGTCACCAGCTTCAAGCGTTCCTCCTACAGCCACCACGTGGGAGCAGGCCATGTCATTCTTGCCCTTGGCTCGGCGTGCAGCAATGAGCACCCCCATGAGAACAAACCAAACAGTAGCAACCCCTGAAAGCCTTCAAGGCTTTAACCTTATCCCTCAGATGATGGCTCAAATGATGGCACACTTCCCTTGGACCCAGCTCATCAACCAAGCGCTGGGTACTCACCAAGGAACAACAAGGCATAATCATGCCGTAAGGCTAGACGAAGATCTGGCAAAACCTTACAAGCCCGGTAACCTATCTTGTTTATCTCAACAAATCGCCGATTATGACTTCCAAACAAAAATTAAGATGCCACCCCATTTAAAAACGTATGATGGGACTGAAGATCCCGAGGACCACCTTCAAGTCTTCACTGGGGCGGCCAAAATCGAAAAATTGTCCCACGCTGAGTGTTGCTTGATGTTCATGCAAACATTAGTCGGATCAGCCAGGATATGGTTCAATGGCCTTCCTGTTCAAAGCGTTCGAAGCTTCAACGATCTGAGCAAAGGATTCGTGGCCAACTTTTCACAACAAAGAAGGTACGTCAAGGATGCCACGGTCATTTTTCAGATAAAACAAAAAGATGATGAGAGCCTTCGAGACTTCATCGAAAGGTACAAGAAAGAATGGTTGACATACGTGGGGGCTGACGAAAAAATGAGGGTGGAAGGCTTCATGAACGCCATCACCTCCAAATACCTCACAAGGGATTTTAACAAATGCCTACCTAAAACCCTTGAAGAAGCTCTCGAACGAGCTGAAGCTCATATCCGAGGCGAGGAGGCTGTTGATTTTAAAGAGCAAAGAAAAAGAGCTCCTAGTTGGCGAGGCAATAGCCCCAACTGAAAGAAAGGGAACTACAATCCCTATGATAAATATCCAAGGAGCTCAGATCAACGAAGGCCTGAAGGTCGGAACCCTCCAAGCAGGGAAAAGACTGTGAACTTCACAGCCTTAACCAAAACCCCTTAGGAGATCCTTGCCACCGAAGAGGTGAAACACAACTTCTGACCTCCTCGACCCTTTCCCAAGAGCAAGAAAAACGAAACCTCCACCCAGTTCTGTGAGTTTCACGAAGAAAAAGGTCACCACACCAACGATTGATTTCAACTCAAAAGAAGAATTGAGGAAGCCGTTAAGTCCGGAGAATTGGCTCATTTGGTGAAAGGGGTCAAGGACAAGATTGCCGAAAGAAAAGGCAAAGAGGTGAATATGGTGAATATAGACGATGGTGTTTCCCACAAACGACAACGCTTAGAGGCTTGGGAGCTTCAATGCGTCTGCTTCCCACCACCTCAAGGTAACTTACTCTCAAATCCTTTGGTAGTAGCAGCGGTCGTGGGAACACTCAACACAAGCAAATTTATTAAATTAATCTCAGTCATTTAAATCTAAGATCAATGGACTGGATTTCTTCTCACCCTTCCCATTTTGTGGTCCTTTGTATTTTAACTTTACCCATGCAAGGCACATGTTAATACCCCCATCATTTTAGAACGTCTATAATTTTTCGTATGTAACATCCTACTTTTGGTTATGATAATAAAATAAATTTCGTCTATTTTATAGTGGGTCGTTATCGGTTTAGATAACTAGAATATGAGTTGGGCTAGTGTTGGGTTAAATGGATATGGGTTATGGACTTGGGTATGAAAGAAAGAAGGAAAGACCATGGGCTTAAGCCCATGATCCCTAAAAATATAAACCATAATCACCATTAAATCCCTCATTTTACACATATTTCATACACCACCAAAACACACACTTAAGCTCTCTCTCTCTAGTCTCTATCTTTAGCCGAAACATAGAAGAAGAACCGATCTCGATCCAAGGTATGATAGTATGATATTGTGTGAGCTTAAACCCGTTGTATATAATCACAAAACGACGAGCCGACACCGTTACATCGTTAAAGTCATGATATTCGGGTGGAATCGGGTAAAAACCGAACCTAAGATGAGCTTAGGGATCCCCCTAGCTCATATTTGGGTCGAACGAGACGAAAAAATATGAAAAACGGTGTAAAACAGTGAAAATACGTTTTCCCGGTGAGTTTTGCGGTATTCCGGCAATGGCGGCACAGGAAAGGCGGCGCCGGAAAAACATGTACGAGGTTGTCAGGGAATGTTCTGACAAATCTGACCTAACCCTAATTCGTATGGAAAACTAACGAATTAACAAGTAATTCGTTAGCGGAGGTCTAACGAACTAGCTCCAGTTCGTATCCAATTCGTTAAGGGAAAAGATAACCAATTACCTTTGATTCGTTAAAGTCATTCGTCTTAAGAGATAACGAATTAGATGGAATGATTCGTTACATGGACTGGTTCGCTATGGACTGATTAATTAGGGTCCAGTTCATTATAAGGTTCAATTCGTTAAAAGGCCAGTTCGTCGTAAGGTCCAATTCGTTACAAGAATTAGTTCGTTAGGGACCAAGTAACGAACTAGAAATTTAACATAATGACAAAACAGTCCCTGGACATAGAAAAGAATGATTTAATTACAAATAAGCCCTTGAACTTTTAAGTAGCAAGTTAATTAACGATTCAAAATGTTAATGTAAAATGTGATAAGACAGTTAATAGAAATAAAATTTTTCCAAGCTGACCTGGCAGCTCGACCCTAGCCAGGGGCTCTGCCCCTTGGACCCTGCTAGGAGCTGTCGCCCATAGACCCCGCTGCCAGGGGCGCTGCCCTCGGACCCCCGTTCGTTGGGGGTTATAATTAGACTAGAAACGTGATATGGGTAGTAATAATTAAATTGATACGTGTAATTGTTATACAGTTAGTCGTGCACAGCTAAAGAAGGGAATAACTATTAACGGTGAACGTAATAGAGTTCAGGTGAGTTTCTAGCCCCACTTCCTTGTTATGTTTTCGGGGCTGTGTGCATACTCGATGTGATAGTCAATACACTTACCTTAGGTGGTAAGTATATGCCTGGTATGATTTATGTATGACGATTGCTTGATGGTGCGTGAACGATCTTCGGATATTGCATGTGCCGTCAAGTGTTAGTTAAAGGTATGATTGATGTGTATGATGTATGAATGACGTATGTATGAATATGTATGATGTATGAACAATGTATGTATGAGTTGCTGATGGTACGTGAACGCTCTTCGGAGATTGCACATATTGTCAAGGAAAGTATGTAAATGACAGGTATGTTATAGTAGCACGAATGTAGGGAACCGACCCTAATAATATCAGCGAATGAAGGGAACCGACCCTAATAGTATCGGCGAATGTAGGGAACCGACCCTAATAATATCGGCGAACGTAGGGAACCGACCCAAATAATATCGGCGAAAGTTATAGGCGGAATGCTCTTTAAAACATATATGTATGAATGAAAGTATGTAAGTAAGTACGAAAGAAATAATGAAAGTACGTATGTAAGTAAGTGTGTAAGAATATCTGAAGGTATGTACCTCCGGGTGCATATGCTAGTATGTGAATGTATTGTATGTCGCCTGATTAACTAGAACTCACTCAGTGTAGCTGACTTTTAGTATGCACGCAGGTGAGTAGAATGAGGCAACTTGCTTGAGGGGAAGCACATGGCATGGATTTGAAGACACTGGCATCTCAATGAAGTGTTATGTTATGATGTTTTTATAAGACAATGTTTTAATATTAAATGATATGAATGTTCGTTAAAGACAAGAATGATGGATATGTAATATATTGGTTGAAGTTTATTATTTCCGCGAAAGTTTTAATTAACTCTGATATTTAGAACTTTGTTTATGAGTAAATCCAACGTTAAAGTGAGGCACCAGTAACGGGGCCTTACATCGTATGATATTTTTTTTTAAACTAATCATAATAACAAGCGTTTTTTATCTTTAATATGAGTATTATTTTCGTTATATAAAATTTAAAACAAAAATTACGTCATTGTGTCTTTTCGCACACCATTGTGTCTTTTCGCTTATCATTGTGTCTTTTTTCGTCATTATGTCTTTTCGCACACCATTGTGTCTTTTCGCACACCATTGTGTCATTACTCTTATCATTGTGTCTTTTTTCGTCATTGTGTCTGTTCGCACACCATTGTGTCTTTTCGCTTATCATTGTGTCTTTTCGCACACTATTGTGTCTTTTCGCTTATCAGTCGCACACCATTGTCTTTTCGCACACCATTGTGACTTTTCGCTTATCATTGTGTCTTTTTTCGTCATTGTGTCTTTTCGCACGCCATTGTGTCTTTTCGCTTATCATTGTGTCTTTTTTCGTCATTTTGTTTTTTCGTCATTGTGTCTTTCAACTCATCATTATGTTTTTTTTAAATACTAATAACACCGTTGTGTAATAATAATATGTAAAAATAATGATAAAATAACAACAAATTATCTAATACATAAAACATAATGATTAAACACAATAACTTTAAACGTAAAACACAATGGTGAATACGTATAACACAATGACCTAAAACGTAAGACACAATAGTGAATACGTATAACACAATGACCTAAAACTTAAGACAAATGGTGAATATATATAACACAATTATTTGAAACGTAAAACACAATGGAAACAACATATTACACAATGAACAACAAAAAACACAATTAAAAAAACCCATTAATTTTTTTTATTTTTATATAACAATATGATACTCATATTAAAGATTAAAAAACGCTTATTATTATGGTGAATTTAAAAAAAAAAATAATGTCGTATGAAAAAGTTATGAACATTTTAAAATGATGGAGAAATTGACATGTGCCTTACATGTGGAAAGAGAAAATCAACAAAGGTGAGTTATTACCTTCATGTCTTTTTCATCAATTTTTATTTATTAAATTAATTTCAGGCATTCAAATATAAGATTAATGGACTGGATTCATTCTCACACTTTTCATTTTTGTTGTCATTTTTATTTTAACTTTACCCATTTAGATAAATAATTCTCTTTTATTTAATTAAACAGCTCAATGAATTTTACATTTATCTTATTTTGTTTGGTAATTTATTTTCGTCTATAAATCAGTATATTGATTTCCTTTATTATATCACATTTTATTAAAACATGTTTTTACACATATTACATATAATCACAATTGATTTCCTTTATTAGACAAGGAAAGTTAAGTTACATACAAAACAAGAAATATGGTTTATAAGAAAGTCTTTAGTAACTTATGAATTTTACATTTTCAATTTTTAATTATGTTTCTAAATATTTAAATTTGAATGTTATTTTGGTTTATCTTTATGTCTCATAATCATTTGTTTTCGTACCAATATTATTTACCACTTAAAGTATGTTGTCGTCCCAAAAAATATATAACAACTTATATTGTTCTTTAAATTAAAAATGTTTATTAAAAAATTTCAATATTTTTACTCGTGGTACTATATAAAAGAAAACAATTTATATTAAAAGAACAAATAGAAATGATTAATGTTTGTTTTGATTATCGGTGATTTTTGGATTATAAATGCTATAGTCTAGCAGTTTCATATATTTAAAATATTAACACAAAAACGGTTTGTGTAAGCCATTCAAATAAGGGTCAATTAAAATGGTTTAGGTTAATTTAATTTACAGTATTTTGACAAGTGGTGACCATATTCATACTTTATAGCTTAATTTATAGGTTATAAACAACTTAATGAAATTTAAACATATTATAAATTTACATATATAATAAAAGTGTGAGTTTTCCATCAAATTCACAATTTAGTTTTTACCAAAATGTTTCGAATTGCTACATGGCATTTTCTAACTCTTTTTCCATTATTTAAAAAAAAACCATATTTTCACCAAAAACATCCATTCTCTTCAACAAGCATTCTTAGGTAAAACCCCAATATTCATCCACCTGATTTTACTTTAAACATTATCAACCTTCAAATCATCCCTGATTTCATCTCTCATGATTAATCATCGTTTTTAAAAGGCTCAAAGCCAAATAGGATAATAAGGTTTGCATTTTATTTTTCATATAATTTTTGCAATTCGTCAAAACTTGTATCTGCTTTATGTGAATTTCGTTTTCAATTGATTTGATTCGTTGCCTTCTGCAAATCCTAATTTGATTTTCCAGTCTTCATTTTTCTTCTTCGTTTCTTCCACTATTCTCAATGTTGCCTCAATCAAGGTTAGTCTCACTTTTTCACTATATTTTAAAATATTTGTGTTCCGAATATGTTTTTGTAGTACTTGATTGCTGTCTTGGCAGATTATAGTACTTGATTGTTGTTTTGACAGATTATATCATAACGAGTGAGCTTATATATGCATCTCATTGGATGAATTAGGATATTAGGTTTTAAGTTATTTGTTAAATTGGTCATTGCTTATCCTTTAATTTGCTTTAACAATTACAATTAACTTTTGTAATCTGTTTTTGAAATCGTTGTTACCAAATTGATATTAAATTATTATTTAATAGATTAGATCTACAAAATTCACCGTGTCTATTTAGACTTACAAATATACTTGCATTATCAGTTTGTCCATTTTTATTGGTTATAAAATATAATCTGTTTTTTTTCTAATTCAAACCTGTTCATTTGTGTTTCTTAAAATATTTGATTAGATTAATAGTTAATATTAAAGGGATATCATTAAAAGCCTATCAACCTTTGAGTGTCCAGTAGTCTCTTTTTACAATCAAGGTTGCTATGTCTACCGTCCAATAACATTTCCGGGTAAGTTTAACATATTGTATTATAATTTTTTTATATATTTTTTTTGTCTATAAATCTAAATCTTTAGTGAGTTGGTTACTCAACCAACTTGATTTATTAGAAGATTTTTATAACTATCAAGATTCGTATTATTTGATTGTCGCAACAAATGGACTTGAGAACCACATATCAAATCTGGTCCATGAAAATGGTTTTGATGAATGATCATGTCATTTAAGCAGACTAAATACATTATTAAAAATAATATATATTTAAACGTATTTAGTTAACATGTATTTATTTTTTTTAGTTTTCCCATCAATATATTTGATTATTTTAGTTTTTGGCAAAGGTTTACTTTTCTAGTCAAAATTGATCAAAAATTTCAAAATTTGTTAACCAATTTTCGGTTTCACGCACCCCAAATTTTAAGTCATTATTTTATTTTTTATTTAGTTATACGTACAACTAGTTTAAAGAATAGGCGGGTGCGGTGATCTAATAACTCAGCCCATAATCAGTATTATATAACTTGAACCAACCTGTTGCGGTATAAATTGGTATTGTCACATCTATTTGTTAGTGTTTATGATGGTATCCAATTGGTAGACCTTGATTTACATCTTTTGTGTCCACCCAACATGTACCCGTTATTTTAAGGTTATATGTGTGGTTATGTTGCTAGAAAAGTAATATGTCAAATTCAAACTACTATTTTATGAAGAAAAAAAATGTTTACTCCTGTACGGCTTAGGATGTGGGAGTCTCAACATTTTTAACATCACTAGAGTTTCTCATGCATGTTAAGGGGGATAAGATGTGAAATATATGAGATAAATTGAAGGTAATGTGCTATAACCATGCAGATAGTATGTGATATACTAACTTATGTTTTGTGATTGAATATGTGCTTTGGTTTTCCAAAAATTACTAATTTGCTTTACATATAGTTTAGCTACAAGGAAATTGAGGCATGTGTAACTCTCTATATTAAAGAAATTTCAAGCAAGGCTGTAGGCATTGCCCTTGTGGGGGTCTAAAGGACTAATTTCAGAAATTTACGTTCAGACATATCAAGATAGTAATATTTAAAGAAAGTATGTTGGTACTTAAAAAAGGGCGATCTTTTAATAATCAAGCTTATGTAATACACTTGTTTCTAACCTATAGTATGTTTTTTTAAGGAACTGGTTTTCAAGCATAGGAAGCTGCATGAAAATAACTATAAATGTTGTATACAATTAGGTATTTATTGAATTTTAAATTGTGTATACAGTCTGCAGAACATATCTGTAGAAGAAAAGGTGGACCAAATCTCTGTAGTCTTCAAGAAGATTCTGTTTGTTTGTTTACGTCTGCAAATTGCTAAAATCAACTGAAATTTAAGTAAACAATTTTTTTCTTAACTTAAAAGGGTCTTCAATATCGAAAATTAAGTAATAGTCACCAACGCTGAAATAATATTCATAAAACAACAATGACATTTATTTAGCTTTTTCAAATTATACTATATATTAATTTACAACTTCTCTTAACAAAATTGTGCTTTGAAAGTTATACATTTTGCTTTACCATTTGTGACTTTGGCTTTATTAGTTGTGCTCTATGCTTTATTGTTGTATTCATGCCACGTTTTCAATGAAATGATACGTGGCTAGCCTTCTCTTTAAATCAGCAAATCTACCTCCACAAGAAAGGCTGCCAGCCAGAGAGAGACATATCTGCAACCATTAAAAAAGATTTTCTCTCTCTATTTCCATGAATTCATTTCTCTGCTCTCTCTCTCTCTCTCTTTCTCTTCATGAACTATTTTATCTTTTGTCGGCTTTCATTTCGGAATCGTAGCCTACAGTTGTGATGTTTCACTGTTTCATTACGTCTGTGTATACTAAATCTGCTTTTACTTTCAATCACCATTGTTGCCGGATTTCGCTTCGGAACCCTAGACGCAGGTAAGATGGTGATGGCGATTATGTGACTGTTGTTGAGTTCCATTTTGGAACCCATGGCGATGGTAATGAAGGAGACGGTTGCTTTTGACCGCTGGTAATGATTGTTGTGGGATGTCGGTTTCTTTCTCGCTTTGTTGAGGGTTTTAGTCGGCGATGATGGTGGCCCGTCACTTGGCATGGCAACTTCGGTTGCAGCCGTGCCGTGCTTTGTTGGCGATGGTAATACGAGATTGTGGGTTGTTTACATTGTGTGTAACTTGGTTGTATTTCGTGGTTTATGTATTGAACATTCTGTGTGCGCTAAAAGAGTGCAATGTATTGCACGTGTTGTCACTTTTACACTGGCCGCTTTGGCGGCGATGGCCTTTTGCTGTTTCTTTTAATGGCGATTTTGTTTGTGGTTTGGCCGTGTTGGTGGTTGGTTGTTTACAAGCCACTCATCTGTTTTGAACCAATTCTATGGTTAGTGACATATTTGTTTTGTATCATTTTTGTTGGTTATTGTACTATTGCGTTTATTCTTATCTAGGATTGCTTATTTTGCCTCAAAAGTTGTTATGATTGTTGAAGTTTTATGGGGTGTTTTGAAACATGGGAAATTCAGAGCGGGCATTCTTAAATTTTGCCCAAAATCATGACTCTATGGCGGATAATGGTTTATGTTATTCTTCGGTTGTCGCTTGAATCCTTTGTCGAGACGATGATGACGCTTCGTTATTGGAATGGTAACGTTTTGTTGCTACCATAACGGAAATCTGAGCTACATTTCGAGTTTTATTATAGTTTGGTTAGGCGAAAGTATTTTTGATTTAGTAATTAATATAGAACATAACTACTCAATGCTTTGGCTCTGTTCAACTTTAAATAGTCAAAAGTTGGATGTTTGATGCACATACATTGGATTTATTATGTTTTGTTAGCGGGTCAAAAACATAAAATGGGAAAAATGTACTGTTGAATTTGAGACGATTTTTGAGCTCACTGATGCAAAGATTCAACAAAACAAAAAAATTACTCATTTGGTTCGGGCCAATAATGGTTCTGAGTTAAAAAGGTTATGATGAAAATGAGATTTGGGTCAAAATAGGTCGTTTTGTAAGAAATATGTTAATTGGTTAGGGAGACAAAACGTGTACCGATTTGGTTTGGGTTTCACTACAGATGTTATCATTTTGGTTATCATTTCATGTCATGAGCTCAATTCATAAGAGTATGCATAGAGAAATGCAGCTTTATACCAATACCGAAACGAGATTCCATTGACTGCTGCAAATTTCATAATTTCATGCGTAGTGAGCCCGCCACATCTCTAAGAAAGGTAGTCTCTTTATATTATGGAAATAGTTTTGTTGAACTGAAATGGCCCATTTAACTCTTTATATTATTTGAAATTCCTCAATTTCAGTTGTGTTTTTCGCAAAAGTGGGAAATGAATAGATAAAAATACAAACAGATTGGATCCATTTTATTTGGACAAATTTGTTGAACTATTCATTCAATTTTAACGTATTACCAAATGACCATACATTACAAGTTGTAGAGACACTACCAAAAGACCTTGACATGGAAGCTTTAGAATTTGATCTAGAAATGAAATCTGAGACCGAACAAATGATCAGATCAACGTATAAGTAGAAGCATTTGAAAGTACTATATATGACTGAACCGAAACCAGCTTTGCAACCACGAATATGATCTGAGCCTAAAGTTGTCATCAAATTTGACTTATGTATGCAAACGTTACCTTTGTTTCCACGCTTTGCGGGGGTTCTAAATACTAGTTATCAACAAACCGTAATGAAACAAAATTTTAAACTATGCTTTTCAAATAGAAACAAGATATTCAAGCATTCTATCCATACACAACTGAAAATAAATGACAATCGATTAATCTAGTTCATACTACAATCAATTTCTAGATTAATGTTGTATCTAATCATATGCAAACCACTTTAATTCTTCTCCATTTTTAATCAAAAATGGCCCGTACAGTAATGATCATCAATAACATGAGCTGATTGATTCCAGTAATCATTATATAACCATCACTTGTTATCGTCGTATTCGGTTAAGGAGTCGACACGAATTCAACCACATTTACGGCCACTTTCATTCTATTTTAGCAAGATGAGAGCAAAACCTCACGAAATACCACGAAGAGGCTACGAGATTCTATAAGCACTTGGTCCATGTCTATAGCACGAAGAGGTCGTAGAGACCTTTTTAAATGAACTATCTTCCAAAAATCAAACACTTTGTAGACCTAAACATCTTCGCGTACACTGCGCGGCGCATATAAAAGAGGCTAGGAAGACCTTTTGTGAAAAACAAACACCCCCTAAGTTTCTTTTTTTTTTCTTTCAATAAACTATCATTTACGTTAATACGGTTTCCTAAGTTTTGTCATTTCAATTCAAAAACCATTTTTTGCACACGACTATCCATAATGTTTTTAAAAGTTCATTTCCGTCCAACTCGCTAAGCGTGTTAGCTGTTACTTTTTGATGTGTGCCACGTCATGCATATGAACACAACATGGGTTTCTAGTAGTTTTGGTTCCATGCATTTTATTTTGATTAGATTAGTGGTCGGTTATTTGTTTAGTTAGTGGGTAGTTAATTAAGTAGTGGGTCGGTTATGTATCTTGGCTATATAAGCCACTAGTTTTTATGTGTTAGGAAGGAATGAAAAATATGAATTAAGTCTTGTTATCTCTCTATTTTCTAATATGGTTTCGTCTATTTTCTTTGGACCATTTAATTAACGAACGAGGTTCGTAACACTTCACTTTTTAAGTAAGTGCATAATTACAAAATACCCTCAATTATACCTTTTTAATAGAAAAAGATAAATTAATTAATGTATTTATGTATATTAATACATGTATATATAACCTCAATAATTGTCACACCCGGCCCTAAACGGCGGAAACAGCCGGGCGCGCGCGAGTGGGGATTGATAGTCAAGCACGGGTCATTGCAAACATTCAAGAAAAATAAAATTTCCATTGCGCATGAAATGTCTAGTACAAAATACACTACATTGTTTAGAATTACATAAAAACATCCAAGTATGAAAATCATTGAAGATTTCCGCGCCATATCCCCTCACACGGCGGGAACAACCGCGCGTGTGGAAGGGATAGAACTAAAATCTTCCAAAAAGCTAATTTTATAGATGTTCTGCGTGAAGTGCTCTATGTGTGACTCCTTGCGCTACTTACCTATCACCTGAAAGACACGTAAAAACATTTGAATCAGTATAAACTGAGTGAGTTCACAAGTTTTGGTGACTTGATAAATCGTATTGCAACATAATCTTGATAAAGCCATATTGAAACATATTTCTGATAACATTGTTTAAAACATATGCTTGATAGAACCGTCTCGCGGGTCACGCGCAGACATTCCTGAAAACCGTGGCACTGCCACAACAATTTAGATATACCGTCCCGCGGGTTACGCGCGGACGTTGTGCCGGAAAACAAGGCGCTCGTCTTTGCAAGAGGTGCGACCTCTACGAGCGGGCTCAATCCCATAGTACTACCCCGTGACATACTAGGCTCCCGTCTTTGCAAGGGGTGCGACCCCTACGAGTGGGTTGATCAAACACAGTAGTCCCTACCCTTAGAGTTCCAATGGTAAAGTGATCACTTACTCGTATCTTGCGCACTCACATTGAAAACCATAGATAACCGTTTGCATTGCTCGAAAATATTCCATAAGGAAACATAATTTAAACACATAATCGCTTGCATTACTTGTAAGAGTACCATGATAAAACATAATTTAAGTACGTGTCCCTCGCCCCGAAAACAGTTTAAAACCGTGAAAATAGTGAAAATAGGGGCTGTGAGACTCACCTGTGATTCTTGTTAAGTATGGTTTAGATTAAACGAGATTCGGGTTCCTTGGTGTTTAGCCTTGAAATTGGGAGTCTAGTGATGGAAACGGAAATGGAAACGGATGCTTGGGAGAGAATTACAGATTTAAGAGAGTTTGGGGTGTGTTTGTGAGATGTTTTATTCAATGATTGATACATATTTATAGGCAGATTCGAGGGAACACAATCCCTTGATTTAGGGGATTAAAAATCTTATCATATCTAGGTGTAATGATGACAAAGTATGGGATTTTTTATTATTTATTCAGGGATGGGGGTGATAGTCCTAGGGTGTGGTTAGAAAGATTCTGATTGATTTTGACAGGACATGCAGGACTGTGGTTGGTGGGAGTAGGTACGGCTGACAGCTGACATTTCGTGTTACAGTATACTTTTCCTGGTACTGTTGTCAGTGTGTAGTAAAAAGTAAAAATATCTGAAACACGCTACTGGTCCCTTCTGGGCGGGGGAAATCCCCTTACATTTGAGAAATAGACTAAGTGTTTTGTGCGTGTAGCCTTGTGCGTATAGCTTTCTGCGTGTAGGCTGTTTCTTTGCTGCGGGTAGGTGTGTAATCTTCTCGCAGTCAGGGACGTTGAGTTTCATTTGTAGATTTTCCATGAGGTCTTGGTATTTCAACATAGTGATCAGTTATGTTGAAGTCAATTCCATCCTGGAGCTTCAGACAAACTAGCTCTCAATGCTCCCGCCATGCGGGGAGGTTCCTTTCCGCACGCGCATAAATGATTTGGGATGCACCCGCCTTAGCGTCAGGCGGGGCGTTCACCCATTAGACATGACAAAATTAAGTTATATGAAGACAAGCCCAAAACATTCGCGCATGGCGCATATAACATACACGCGCTGATTCTAACATGGCGCGCTCGCGCAGGGCGCATATAACATACACGCGCTGATTCTAACATGGCGCGCTCGCGCAGGGCGCATATAACATAATTACCTAATAATTAGGTTGATTACTTGGTTTATGGGATTGGGAAATTACCGGGTGTCACATTCTCCCCCTGTTAAGAGAATTTCGTCCCGAAATTTAGGAGGCGTTGCTGGCGGGAGCTATGCTTTGAAAGAGGTGTGGGTATTTCTTGCGCATTTGGTCTTCTCTTTCCCAAGTGAATTCAGGCCCACGCTTTGAGTTCCATTGAACCTTTACTAACTTGATTCGGCTTCTTCGCAACTTTTGTTCTTTCCAATCGGTTACTGCTATAGGTTCTTCTACGAAGTGTAGTTGTTTGTCGATATGAATCTCGTCCAATGGTAGAATTAACGTTTCATCAGATAAGCACTTCTTGAGGTTAGATACATGAAACGTGTCATGAACTCCACTAAGTTCGGCGGGTAATTGGAGCTTATAAGCAACTGGACCGATCCTTTTCAGGATCTCAAATGGTCCGATGTATCGCGGATTCAACTTTCCTCGCTTGCCGAAACGGGGGACTCCCTTCCATGGAGAGACTTTCAAAAGCACTTTATCCCCTACTTGAAATTCCAATGGTTTTCTTCTCACATCAGCATAGCTTTTCTGTCTGTCGCGCGCTGCCTTAAGGCGATCTCGTATCTGGAAAATTTTGTCCGTTGTTTCTTGGATCAATTCTGGACCAGTCATTTGCTTGTCACCTACTTCAGCCCAACACAGCGGGGACCTACACTTGCGCCCATACAGGGCTTCAAACGGCGCAGCCTTGAGGCTTGTGTGATAACTGTTATTGTACGAAAATTCAACCAATGGGAGATGAGTATCCCAGCTACCTCCGAAATCGATTGCGCACGCGCGCAACATATCTTCTAATGTTTGAATCGTTCGCTCACTTTGTCCATCCGTTTGGGGATGATAAGCCGTACTCATGTCAAGACGAGTACCTAAAGCCCCTTGTAACGATCTCCAAAATCTTGAGGTGAACCGACTATCTCTATCAGAAATGATGGACACCGGGACTCCATGTTTTGAAACTACTTCTCGAATATACAATCGGGCTAACTTTTCCATCTTATCGGTTTCCTTGATCGGCAGGAAGTGTGCTGCTTAGTTAGCCGGTCTACAATAACCCAAATCGTGTTGTAACCCCCGGGTGTCCTTGGCAGTTTGGTAATGAAGTCCATAGAGATTTGTTCCCACTTCCACATGGGAATTTCTGGCTGCTGAAGCAACCCCGACGGTTTCTGATATTCAGCCTTCACCTTTGAACACGTCAGGCACTTACTGACATACGTCGCGATGTCGCCCTTCAGATTGGGCCACCAATACAGCGCTTTAACATCTTGATACATCTTGTCTGCGCCAGGATGTACTGAATACCGCGTTTTGTGAGCTTCGTTTAACACTTGCTCGCGCAATCCTCCCTTGAGAGGGACCCATAAGCGGTTAGCAAAATATCGAGTGTCATTCTCTTTGAGTTCCAAATCCTTAACCATACCCCCAAGGGATTCGTTCTTGACAAACTCTGATTTCAAGGCTTCTTGTTGAGCTTCTCGGATGCGGGTAGTGAGATCTGCACGAATGGTCAATCTTAGAGCCTTAACTCGTAGCGTCCTTGCTCGCTCTTTCCTACTTAGAGCGTCCGCTACCACATTCGCCTTTCCAGGATGATACTTTATTTCACAATCATAATCATTCAATAACTCAACCCATCCTCGTTGCCTCATATTTAAATCCTTCTGATCAAATATGTGTTGAAGGCTCTTGTGATCCGTAAAAATCAAACACTTTGTACCATAAAGATAATGGCGCCAAATCTTTAGCGCGAAGACAACTGCTCCAAGTTCCAGATCATGCGTTGTGTAGTTCCTTTCATTGACCTTGAGTTGACGCGAGGCATACGCTATGACTTTGTTTCTCTGCATAAGGACACATCCGAGTCCTTGATGTGAAGCGTCGCAGTAGACGACGATATCATCCGTCCCCTCGGGCAGAGATAAAATTGGCGCACTACATAGCTTCTGCTTTAACATTTGAAACGCTGCTTCCTGGTTTTCGCCCCAATCAAACTTCTTATCTTTCTGGGTTAGCGCGGTCAGAGGTAAAGCTATCTTGGAGAAGTTCTCAATGAAACATCGGTAGTAGCCAGCTAGTCCTAGGAATTGCCTCACCTCAGTTGGGGTTTTTGGCGCCTCCCAATTCTCGATGGCTTTGACCTTGGAAGGATCGACGTGTATTCCTTTATCGTTTACAACGTGACCGAGAAAGTGAACTTCTCTAAGCCAAAACTCACATTTAGAAAACTTGGCATACAACTTTTCTTTCTTCAGTAACTCCAAAATCAATCTCAGATGTTGTTCATGCTCAGCTCCGGTTCGAGAGTAAATCAGAATATCATCTATAAACACAATCACAAACTTATCCAAGTATGGTTTGCACATACGGTTCATCAGATCCATGAATACGGCCGGCGCATTAGTTAGCCCGAAGGGCATTACTAAGAACTCATAATGGCCATATCTAGTTCGGAAGGCTGTCTTCGGCACGTCTTCCTCATGGACCCTAAGTTGGTGGTATCCTGACCGTAGATCTATCTTCGAATAATAACTGGATCCCTGCAACTGATCAAATAAGTCATCAATCCTCGGTAAGGGGTACCGATTCTTGACCGTCAGTTTGTTCAGTTCCCTGTAGTCAATACACATTCTGAATGAACCATCCTTCTTCTTTACAAAAAGCACTGGAGCTCCCCAAGGTGAAAAGCTTGGGCGTATGAAACCCTTATCCAATAGTTCCTGCAACTGATTGGATAGCTCTTGCATCTCAGATGGAGCTAGTCGATAGGGTGCTCGAGCTACTGGCGCAGCTCCTGGGACCAAGTCGATTCGAAACTCGACTTGTCGCGGCGGCTGTAATCCGGGCAGATCTTCAGGAAAAACTTCTGGAAATTCGCGCACCACTGGTAAGTTTTCAATCTTTCGCTCATCTCCTTTCTTCTCTACTACGTGCGCCAGGAAGGCGTAGCATCCTTTCCTCAGGCACTTGCGCGCCTTTAGACACGAAATGAGTTTTGTCGCAACTCCACTTCTTTCCCCTTGAATTACCAAGGTTTCCCCGCTCAACAGCGGGATCCGAACCTGCTTCTCATGGCAAATAACTTCCGCGTGGTTTTCGACTAACCAATCCATGCCTACCACAATGTCAAAACTCCCCAAGTCTATTGGCAATAAGTTAATAGTGAATCCGTGATCTCCCATGACCAATACACATTGCTCAGTCCTCTCGTTCGCGCGTATCTGTCTACCATTGGCTAGTTCTATAGTATAAGGCGTGTCTAGCCTACTGGTTGCTAGGCCTAGGGAGTTTTTAAACTCAGTGGATATGAAACTTAGGTCAGCGCCAGTATCAAATAAGACAGATGCAAAATGTTCGTTAAGTAGAAACGTACCAGTTACTACATTCGGTTCTTCTTTGGCTTCGCCCGCGCCGATCACAAAGGCTCTCCCGCGAGCTTGGTTTCTCTTCTGCGGGCAATCCCGACTGAAATGCCCTGGCTTCCCGCATGCATAGCAGTTGTCGCTTCCCCCAGTTTCTTGGGTACGACAATTCATCGTCTTGTGTCCTGGCTTGTTACATTTGGCACATACAAGGCTTGCGCATTCACCCTCGTGGTGGTACTTGCATCTGCTGCACCATGGGTGAGACCCGTTGTACACTTTTCGTGGTGGCTCCAAGGCTTGTATCGCGTAAGCCCTTGCGCTCTCATGTTTCTTGAATGGTGGCTGTTTGGAGTCGGACCCTCGGTGGTGAGAGTTCCATTTCCTCTTGAGGTCAGAGGTTCGCTGCTCGTTTCCGCGCGCAGTTAACGTGCCCGCACGGACCGTATCTCTTGTAAGAGTGATGGCCCGCGCTACTGCCTCATCAAAGGTCGGAGGCGCTGCGGCATTGAGCGGAACTCTAATGACATGAGGTAACCCAAAGATATACCTCTCGATCTTCTTCTCCTCCGTGTTCGCCATATCCGGCACCATCTGGCAAAGTTCGTTGAACCGGTTGTTATAGGCGTCGATATCGGTTCCTACCATGGTGTGGTTCCAAAACTCCTGCTGCAGACTCTGAATTTCGGCGCGAGATCAGAACTTTCTCATCATCATGTCCTTCAGCTCCTCCCAGGTCTTGTGGAGAGCAACATCTCGCCCTAATGTTTTCATTTGAAGCTTCCACCAAGACGAGGCTGCTTCTTGAAACATGCAGGTCGCGTAGAGGACCTTTTGATTTTCACTACATCCGCTAATGGAGAGAACTGTCTCCATCTTGTCGATCCAGTTGTAGAGCCCAATGGCCCCTTCGGTGCCCTTGAATAGCCAAGGCTTACAGGCCATAAACGTCTTATAGGAGCATCCTTTGTCCAAAGCTCCTGATTCGGGTTCTGGGGTTTCGGTCTCCTGACGACCCTGACTTGATTCGGCCTTGCTGGCCTCATGTGTTGCGATCGCCTGCGCAATTATTTCTGCGAGTTCCTCGGGTGTCATGGTAATTCCCTTGGCTCTGGTTGGAGGCATTCTCGTTTTTCTTAAAAAAAGAAATATATCAAACTTAGCGCATGTACCCTGAGCACATAGTGTTTTTATCCTTAATGTTCACTAGACATTGTGTGACCCGTGTTCCTAAGTGTGTGTGTGGTTTCTTTTGAAAATATTCTTTGAAAAATATTTCATGCGATTCCCCTACGGTTATAGTCTCGGTTAAAACTTCTTTCCTAGTTCGCTATAACCAGAGCTCTGATACCAATCTGTCACACCCGGCCCTAAACGGCGGAAACAGCCGGGCGCGCGCGAGTGGGGATTGATAGTCAAGCACGGGTCATTGCAAACATTCAAGAAAAATAAAATTTCCATTGCGTATGAAATGTCTAGTACAAAATACACTACATTGTTTAGAATTACATAAAAACATCCAAGTATGAAAATCATTGAAGATTTCCGCGCCATATCCCCTCACACGGCGGGAACAACCGCGCGTGTGGAAGGGATAGAACTAAAATCTTCCAAAAAGCTAATTTTATAGATGTTCTGCGTGAAGTGCTCTATGTGTGACTCCTTGCGCTACTTACCTATCACCTGAAAGACACGTAAAAACATTTGAATCAGTATAAACTGAGTGAGTTCACAAGTTTTGGTGACTTGATAAATCGTATTGCAACATAATCTTGATAAAGCCATATTGAAACATATTTCTGATAACATTGTTTAAAACATATGCTTGATAGAACCGTCCCGCGGGTCACGCGCAGACATTCCTGAAAACCGTGGCACTGCCACAACAATTTAAATATACCGTCCCGCGGGTTACGCGCGGACGTTGTGCCGGAAAACAAGGCGCTCGTCTTTGCAAGAGGTGCGACCTCTACGAGCGGGCTCAATCCCATTGTACTACCCCGTGACATACTAGGCACCCGTCTTTGCAAGGGGTGCGACCCCTACGAGTGGGTTGATCAAACACAGTAGTCCCTACCCTTAGAGTTCCAATGGTAAAGTGATCACTTACTCGTATCTTGCGCACTCACATTGAAAACCATAGATAACCGTTTGCATTGCTCGAAAATATTCCATAAGGAAACATAATTTAAACACATAATCGCTTGCATTACTTGTAAGAGTACCATGATAAAACATAATTTAAGTACGTGTCCCTCGCCCCGAAAACAGTTTAAAACCGTGAAAATAGTGAAAATAGGGGCTGTGAGACTCACCTGTGATTCTTGTTAAGTATGGTTTAGATTAAACGAGATTCGGGTTCCTTGGTGTTTAGCCTTGAAATTGGGAGTCTAGTGATGGAAACGGAAATGGAAACGGATGCTTGGGAGAGAATTACAGATTTAAGAGAGTTTGGGGTGTGTTTTGTGTGATGTTTTATTCAAGGATTGATACATATTTATAGGCAGATTCGAGGGAACACAATCCCTTGATTTAGGGGATTAAAAATCTTATCATATCTAGGTGTAATGATGACAAAGTATGGGATTTATTATTATTTATTCAGGGATGGGGGGTGATAGTCCTAGGGTGTGGTTAGAAAGATTCTGATTGATTTTGACAGGACATGCAGGACTGTGGTTGGTGGGAGTAGGTACGGCTGACAGCTGATATTTCGTGTTACAGTATACTTTTCCTGGTACTGTTGTCAGTGTGTAGTAAAAAGTAAAAATATCTGAAACACGCTACTGGTCCCTTCTGGGCGGGGGAAATCCCCTTACATTTGAGAAATAGACTAAGTGTTTTGTGCGTGTAGCCTTGTGCGTATAGCTTTCTGCGTGTAGGCTGTTTCTTTGCTGCGGGTAGGTGTGTAATCTTCTCGCAGTCAGGGACGTTGAGTTTCATTTGTAGATTTTCCATGAGGTCTTGGTATTTCAACATAGTGATCAGTTATGTTGAAGTCAATTCCATCCTGGAGCTTCAGACAAACTAGCTCTCAATGCTCCCGCCATGCGGGGAGGTTCCTTTCCGCACGCGCATAAATGATTTGGGATGCACCCGCCTTAGCGTCAGGCGGGGCGTCCACCCATTAGACATGACAAAATTAAGTTATATGAAGACAAGCCCAAAACATTCGCGCATGGCGCATATAACATACACGCGCTGATTCTAACATGGCGCGCTCGCGCAGGGCGCATATAACATACACGCGCTGATTCTAACATGGCGCGTTCGCGCAGGGCGCATATAACATAATTACCTAATAATTAGGTTGATTACTTGGTTTATGGGATTGGGAAATTACCGGGTGTCACAATAATCATCATTAGTTCTTTCGACACCACCGCCATACATACACTAGCGGATGACAGACCACCACTACACCACTGTCGGCCAACATGTCCCCCCCTACCCCACACACACACACTAAATTTGTATTATCTTTGTTTCATTATCACCTAGTTTTAAAAGACAAAATTGTTTGATTTTTTCGCTCTTTGTTTTAGAATAATTCGTGTTAATGGTTAGAAAGTCACACTTCACATTTATTGATATCAATCATTTTTAAAAATTTTGGTTTGATTTTGAAAACCCTAGATCTATTTGAAAGTAGGATTATGTTGAGATGCAAGAAAATTGATTAGGAAGTGAAGCACGTTGTTGCACTATGTGCTTATAGAAAAATGGTGGTTGTCGGAAAACGCTATTGTGGTGGGAAAGGGAACCAAGAGATTGGAGGGTGGTCGAAAAACAATATTTTGGTTTGTGGAGGTTGGAAAACAAACAGGTTGTGGAGGGAGGTTAGAAAAACAATCTCCAACAAATGGTGACAAAAGTCGGTATGATGGTGGTAGTTTTGAGGTGTATAAGAAGATGATGTGGGCCCGTTTACTTATTGTTTTATAATATAATTAGTTTAAGTCCTCTCGTGTTACTAGGGTTTACTTAAGTTTTGTTTTTAATCGTTTTGTAATTTTTTATTTTGTAATTGTTGGGCCTAAATGATTGATCAAGGAAGATTGGAATCTTCTCAACCTCCACAGAAATATGCTAAGTTTGGAATTCGAGCAAACCCGGTAATTCGAGCAACCTTTATACTTATTCAGGCAAGGTATTATGTAAACACAACGGATCTCAACTCAGATCTAATAACGATTAACGATTAGATCTAATTCCGTGAAGGATCTAGATCCTGATTACTATTAATTAGGTTAAATATATATTATATATTAGTTGTATATATGTGTATATATTATAGGAATACTTTATTTTATTGAAGTTTTGAATGAGAGATTACTTGGACAGAGGTTCGATAATATTAACTCAAAACTTAAATTAAACAGTGGAGAAACCCATTATATATTGAAGACAGGTCTAGTTCGTTACACATTCCGTAACGAACGAGACACCTGCTTTGTTACATTACAATAATAATAAACTTAACGAACTATCCCTTGATTCGTCAAACATCCTTAACGAATCAGGAGGAAACTTAACTTAACATCTAGTTCGTTAAACATCCTTAACGAACTAGAGACTTCTTAACAACTAGCTTATATAATAATAATTCTTTCATAAATAAAAACAAAACATAAATACAAAGACTCGAGACGCAAAACCGTGCACTAACAGACACCCCCTCGTCTTGAGCTCTTTGTCTTTAAGTTACTTGAAGCGCTTGGACTGCCAGTCTCTGCAGCTGTGAATCCCATGCTCATGACTCACACGAACAACGCGTTGAAATTGCATTGCTCGGTCATAGTCTTCACGGGGCTCTATTAATATTTTATTCTTGAACAACACGTCATTGTTGGTCTCTGTCAAGTTCAAGAGCCACATCGGATCAATAATCTTTATCAGCTCAGTCTTCAAGCCCTTTCCCAGAACAATAACGTCCTTGCCATTTCGATTGTCATAATACCAGCGGTTGAAAGATAAATACATGTGTTGATTAAGCGTCTTGACTGGTACACGCTTCATTGTTTTCGGCGGTTTTACTTTAAGTACCTGCTTCCTCCAACCCGTCCTTGGATCGATCTCATCAATACGCTTACGGATTGGGATCTGTGGCTTAAAGTATTTAAATCCGTGGTTCACCTCCAACAACAAATGTTGGTGAAACCAACTTGCTCGGTGATCCCCACCACGGTTAATAAACGGACGATACGCAAGAGTACGTACATCCCATCTTGGCAATTAGAGAACGTCAGTCATCCTTTCGTAATACTGAACGCCGTTCTCCCATTTGATAATGCAAACTTTTAACTCAGAGTCAAAAATCCATGAAATAATATCACCTCGAACTTTCGCACAGTCTTGAAAGAAGTCATCTGATTGGCTTTGGCGCGTGCAACGGCTTCCATTTTTAACTTTTGATCAACATATCTATATGCATCGATAATATTACAAGCGTTCTTGTCTCTAAAATCAAACCAACCTCGAATATCTTCAATCGATGGATCAGTCATCGAATAAAATCTTGTATCAACAGTTTTACCCTCTGATTCCTTCTCCAACTGATCCTCGACTGCTTTGACAGTTTCCTTAGTAAATACCAGAGCACCCTGATCAACATTAGAGTGTTGACATAAGTCAGGATACTCCTCAGCCGTTATATCTTCAACCTCAACTTCCTCGTCTTCATAAATGAAATACGTGTTTATCTGAATGTTCGGATCATCAAAGACCTCTTCATCATTCATGACCTCCACATCACCCTCAGCCTCTAACACGGTTAGTTCATCGTCATTAAGACCAAACAGTATAGAAATCTTCTCTCGTGTTAAGGACCTTTCAACAAACTGCCCAACCTCAATCTCATCAGCATTTACAATGCTTCTTATCACCCCCTCGGCATCAACAAATATAACAGTGTCAGCCTTTATCGACTCAATCGGCTTGATATTTGTCGAATCTTGATAAACAATCACCTGTTTACTCGAATAACCAGCACCAGCACTAGTACCTGCACCAGAGGATGAGTCGTGAATTTGTTTCGTCTCACCTCCAGCACCAGACTCATCAGGATCTTCCTCATCGTTTCTCAGCTTTTTGAGCGTGTCGTCTTTTCATGTAAGTTGCAAAATTATGTCCTCTTGTTCTATTATCTTCACCCCTTGAGACGTAACAATCTCACGGAGGGATTTGGTCTCTTTTTGGCAAAAAGAGACATAACTCAGCAACTTCTTCTGATTCTCCATCAGACGCTCTTGATTCATACGATCAGTAGACATTTGATTTTCATACAAATGAAGTAAGCTCAAAATCATATTCGTCTGTTGCTCTTGCGTCATTGCATTAAACAAGGGAGGAATCGGCTGAATAGGCCCTTGAGGACGTTTGAGCCTCATATATGAAAAATCCATAGGAGATGGAGGCATCATCGTCGGTGTAAGTGAAACCACCGAGGTAGCAGTCGTAGGCCTTGGCAGAGTAGATAGAATTGACCGTGGAATCATGCCAAGCCTAGGATCAGAAGTAAGAGTTGTCGTCAACGTGAGTTCCGGGGTGCTAGTAGTAAGCGGCACCGCCGGTCTTTGAGTAATGGACGAACTTGGAGGCTGGAATCCAAATGAAATACCAGCTCCAGCGGTCACTCGACGTTTTGAGGACCCCTCACCAGCAAGATCTTTCCCTTTCCTTTTTCGTTTAGCAGCTTCAACAACAGCTGCCTCAGCCTCAACACGTTGTTGTTGAGCTGGATCCCCACCATAACCACCACATCCTCATCACCATCGTTCCCACCTGGTCCTTCCTCATGCTCAGAATCCGAGTCATAGTGGATCCAGCAATCATTGTCAGGACATACATAATCTGGATTTACCAACTTACCAATCAATCTCTTGAATCGTGGATGAGGAGTTTGGCGATACGACTTCATCCTTCGTATCGTATCCGCTGACATGTGATCCAACTTTAACTTATCATCGAGGCGTGTTGGATCGAGCACCAAATCGCGAATCGCATCTTGAACAAACAGTTGGATAAAGCGAGGATACATCAAGAACTTTGTGCGTCGTTTCACAGTAAGACAATTCTCTTTGAGATGATCGAAGATCATAACCGAGAAATTGAAAGGTTTGTTCAGTATTAACGCAACGAACGCCGATTGAAGCATGATTCGGCATTCGTCAAAGCCCCATTTCCGTCCACCAAGGCAGTGTATAAGATCGTGCAGTAAATACTTGTATGTGGGACACAAGTATGCCTTGTTATACATGGACTCAACAAGATCGCCAGAATAAAATAATCTTCCAAACAATTTGATCAGCTCTTTGTGGTACTCACTCGGGTCATCCATAGTATCATCGAACCACAATACCCGTCGAACGGTCTCAGTTGATATCACAACTGGTCTCGCATTAACTTCTGCAGAAATGTGGTTCTCAGCCTCCACGTATCTAGCAGTGTTCCAAAATTGACGAACAACGTTGAATCTGACATCAGGATTAACAGTGATAGCATGATGAATACGCGAGCGTCGTAAGAATGCCAACATCTCTCCAAACACATTCTCGTTAGCAAAATTCGTACCTACAAAGGCACAAACGTTGTGTCTTTTGTTATACGGAAGTAAAGGAATATCATGTGCCTGTTGTTGTTATTGTTGTGGTGCAGCAACGGGAGCATCCTGATCCACATTATCGGCCATGACTGATAAAATAAATCTAAGGATTTGTAAACTTTAAAATCAAATAACAGTATACTATTAAATAAACTATTAAAGTTTATAAAAAAATTAATATATAAACTTATTTTTTTTAATAAATTAAAAATGTCATTCGTACTTAGCTGATTCGTTATAACGAACTGGTGATTCGTTATGACGAATTGGCTATTTCGTTATCAAGTAAATAATATGAATTGACTCTTAACGAATCAGGTATGAAAGTGTAACAAATCAAAGTCTGATTCGTTATAAATAACGAATGGCAAGTTGATTCGTTATCAATAATTAATGGTATCCTGATTCATGTGAATTTTATAACGAATTGGACATGAAACAGTTCCAATTCTTTATATCTTAACGAATGACCCTTAAGCTTAATATTTGACTAATCTGGCCAAGGTCAAAATAACCAAGAACATCGAAAAGTCAAAATAGCAGACTAAAATCAATTCACACATGATTAACGATAGAAATCCAAATAAATGATCACAAGGATCTCGGAAATAAATCGCAAACTGAGTCGTATCAAGCATTTGCACCAAATCATGGTACACCTTAGGTTAAATTAAGGTTTTACACATAACTTGAAAACCATTAATAAAATGAACAAATTAACCCTGCAAATGTTCATTAGGTGTGACGAAAAATCATTACGCCTTGATCGCCCTTACCTTATGAATCGAAAACATGGATTAAATTTGAATATTGTGAAGATCGAGTTTCAGAGAAAAAATTGGCATTGTTTCGTTACTTAGTGAAGAAGAAAGGTGAATAGTAAAGACGAACACGTATCCCTATATACTCTGACAAAGCACAACCTCCAATGTGACAAATCATCTAATTCGTTTGAATTTTGAAATAACGAATTAGGTGATTCGTTATCAGAAATGCACACGTGGCATAACGAAGTAGACTTAATTCGTTAAAGTTTAAGACGAAATAATAACGAATTAGGTGTAATTCGTGTTTAATTCGTTAAGTTATGTTTAACGAATTAGGAGTCATTCGTTACAGGGTGGCGAAAGCGAAATAGGTTAACGAATTAGAATTCAATTCGTTAAGAATGACTTTAATTCGTTATACTAAACTAACGAATTACTGTTATGTAATTTTAAATTGAATAATTAAATCAATTAAATCAAAAGAATAATTAAATATTGATACCAATTAGATAAATAAGTCAATCAACGAAATCTCGTATCTCGATGATTAAATACTTAAATTTGTTTCACGCTTAAAACATTTAACTTAAAAAGAATTAAATAATATGTAAATGAAAAAGAAATATCTTTTTGGTATTTTGAATTTTTAAAGAAAAATATTTACAAGAAAAATATCCTAAAATTGAAATGTAAAGCAGAAAAAAATATTTTTGTGTTTTTGTATGAGTTTTCAAAAGCTCTACATATTTTTGGATTTTGGTGAGTTTGAGCAGAGAATCATATTGACTATATTGCCCTTCTACCACAGTTTTATATTTCAACGATATTGTGACTGGCGTTAAGTCGGTCATTGATATTGTTGTCCACTTAAATCTTATAACAAACTTTCAAACATTTTTGTGATATGATTAATGGTTCAATTAGAGCACAGAATATCAGAAACTATCAGCCTCTAATCTCGGTTCAAGCTTAATTTTATTTTTGCCATATCACCCCAACTTGACTTAAACCATTATATTGCTGATCAAAATTTGAATTTTAAAGAAATTTATGAGCAATGCATTGCGGCTCCTTTACTATGAGTGAGTATGCATGAGTCCATCTGTCGGCTTACATACACTCTATCCCCCGGGGTCCGTTTCTTAATGTTATTGAGACGCGCGCGCAAGGGAGGAACAAATGTATGACTAACAGTGGGATTTGATCAAGTCAGTAGTTTAATTTTGTACGAGGTACAACAGTGATCAAGTTTAATGACTTTGGGTTTGCTCTAAAAGCGAATGAAATATTCATGCCTATGAATACCCAGATGATTAAGCCGTATAAAGACTCACAGTGTCCAGAACCTCAACGCTTGTTATTTGCTTTATTTTATTTTTGGTGACAAACAAATATAAGGCTTGAGTATGATAGGTTATTACATTTCTGCCATCCTTACCGAGATTTTTGTTAGAGACTAACACCTCTTTCAATTTGGCATTTCTTTAAGTTTATATTACACTTTACTCTAACAGCTTGTTTAAGACCAACCAATGCACCAATGCAATTAAGCACATAGTCTTTTAAGCTTATTTCTTGCTGGATATGGGGTCAAATGATTAATGTACTATCATTTTCTCTTTTTTCTTCAAAAACACAAAATTTTGAGGAGCATAAAACAAAATGAATTTAATCGCCCCAGTTACATTTAGTCTATATATTAATGGCTATCCTATAAATTTCCAAGAGAATAATAGGACCAAGACATGCACGCATGCTCTACAAACTTAAATAACCGACATAATTTTCAGCGAGAAAATAAAGTAAAACGCATAACAAACGCCCCAACTACTATCCATTGTCTGGAAAATGGCTATCCCGATCATTTACGATTAAATCTCAGGGCCAAACATATACAAGTATATGTCCTTCAAATATGAGTAATTGACTTACTTTTCAGCGAACGTATGCAAAAAAATTTTTTTTTTTTTATTTTCTTATAAACATAAAAACTTAACAATCTTTTTGGAATTTTGTATTTTTCTATACAAGCTGAAAAACACAATATTATTGGTTTTTTAAGATTTTAAACTGTTTTTGGATTTTCAAAATATTTTAAAGACATTTAAAACAAGAAAACACAATATTTTTGATTTTTCAAATTTTTCAATGTTTTTGGATTTTATCTATACAAACAAAAATCACAATATTTTTGTATTTTCTATTTTTCACCCACTAAAATCCAAAACCAAAATAAAATTTAGAAGAAAAATTAAACTGTAAATAAAGATAGTTATCCTTGTTTCAGGATATCAGCAAGGGTCTTCAATCCATTTAAACCAAGCAAATATTTAAATCGAGTTTTGTCAAACGTTTTGGTAAATAGATCGGCTTTTTGAAAATCGGTATGTACCTTCTCAAGATCGATTAATTTCTTTTCAAAACAATCGCGTATGAAATGATATTGAATTTCAATATGTTTCGTTTTAGAGTGTTGTACGGGATTTTTGGTAATGCTAATGGTAGCAGAGTTATCAATTAAAATTGGAGTAGTAAGAAACTTCAAACCGTAGTCGCGCAGATATTGTTGGATCCACAAAACCTGGGAATAGCACCTCGAAGCTGCAACATATTCTGCCTCAGCGGTTTAAGTGGAGACCGTCGTCTGCTTCTTACACTGCCAGGAAACAAGCCGGCTTCCTAAGAATTGACACCCTGTCGTAGTCGATTTGAAATAAATATTGCACCCTCCGTAGTCTGAGTCAGAAAAGGCGGTAAGTTCAAAGTTATCGTACTTGGGATACCAAAACCCGATGTCTGGATTGCCCCTTAGATATGAAGAATACGCTTGACCGCTGCCAGGTGAGTCACTCGGGGACTAGTTTGGTACCTAGCACATAAAAAAACTGCAAACATAATGTCAGGTCGAGAAGCAGTAAGATACATCAAAGATCCAATCATAGCACGATAGATGGTAGGATCGACGGTGTCCTCCAATTCATCCGGTGATAAATTGTGACTCACGGGGAGAGGACTTGAAAGGATTTTCTGGCAGATATCTTGAATCGGTTAAAGACATCGTTCACATACTTAATCTGGTGAGTAAAAATTCCTTTTGTAGACTGGTGAACTTGCAACCCTAGAATGAAGTTCATCTCTCCCATCGAGCTCATCTCGAACTTGGTTTGCATTGACTTCACGAATTCCTCACATAACGTGTTGTTTGTTGACCCAAAGATAATGTCGTCGACATATATCTGAACGAGGGGAAGATCATCACCAATATTCTTATAAAATAAATGCAGTCGGAAGTCCCTCGCTTGAAGCCGTTATCAGTCCGATGGTCGGCAAGCGTGCCATACCATGCTCTCGGGACTTGATGTAGACCATACATGGCCTTGTTTAAATGGTAAAGTCGGTCTGGATAATCAGGATCTTCAAAGCCAGGAGGCTTTAAAACACACACTTCTTCGTGTAATTTACTATTGAGAAAAGCACTTTTCACATCCATTTAATAGACTTTGATATTCTTGTAAGCCGCATATGCTAGAAAGATTCGTATAGCTTCCAATCTTGCAACCGAAGCATATACCTCAGTGTAGTCTATACCCTCTTGCTGATGGAAACCTTGCACCACTAGCCGTGCTTTGTTTCTCACGATCACACCACGATCATCCTTTTTACATTTAAATACCCACTTAGTCGGAATAGACTTCTTGACTCTAGCAGGTTTAAAGATAAGATCCCAAACACCCAGTCTGTTAAACTGCTGCAATTCCTCTTGCATTGCCTCTACCCAAGAAGGATCTTCAAGTGCCTTACGAGTGGTCGTCGGCTCAACTTGGGATAGAAAGCAAGTGTATTTGGCAAGATTTACGATTCCAGAAGAATGTAAATCTGGATAAGCACACAATACATTATTTTCACTAGAAGAGGAAACTTAATGACGCGTTTGTACTCCCACATCAAGTTCTCCAATGATGTTTTCCTTTGGATGATAATTATAAATCCTAAGCGTGGGATTCTCAGGAACAACAACATTGTCGAATTAATTATTGTAATGTTCTCCCAGCTGATATGAATCATCACTTTCAACTGCATCAGCAACATCAGGTGTATCATCAGAAGAAGTAGAAACATTATCATAAGAAGCTGGAGGATCATCACATGGAACTTCAGTTGGAGCTACGGTTGGAGCTTCAACATCATTAGAACTTAAAAACCTCGGAATTACCAATTGATCTTCAAAATATGCACGAACCAGGTCTTCATCTGGTTGCTCAGTTGATAGAGTAAATGAGTTAAACAAACCGTCATAATCAAACATCCAGTCTGGACCTTTTCCTTGAGGAGGTGTGGTGTACTTTTGACAATCCACATGATACCATTCCTCCACACAACCAGAGTAACGTTAAATACCATTTTCTTTGGAGAAGCGTAACCCAAGAAATAACCCTCAATGACTTTTTCTTCAAATTTACTCACATCTCTTTTCAACATCGTACAGGGACACCCAAATGGTTCCAAGTATTTTAACTTAGGTTTTCGTTTGTTCAAAAGCTTATAACTAGTCTTCTGGAGTCTCTTAACAGTTAGAAATCGATTAAGCGTATAACAAACGGTATTCATAGCCTCGTTCCAAAATTAAACAGGAAGCTTAGAATCGGCTATCATAGTTCTAGCTGCTTCAATCAAAGTTCTGTTTTTTCCTTTCAGCAACACCGTTATATTGTGGTACATAAGGGGCACTATATTCTCGGTGAATTCTTTTTTGAACACAAAAGAAATCCAACACAGTGGTCAGATAATTTAAAATTCTTCAAAGAAACACTTTCAACCAAGTCATTTTCCATTAAATAATTCATCTTCCTCACATGAATATGACCCATCCTACGATGCCATAGAATAGAGTCTTTTTCAGTTGCTTTAGAAACGAAACACGTTTCCACAGAAGTTGATGCCTTAGAAGACATGTTCAAGACATAAATATCATTTGACAGAGGGGATCGCATGACAACCATGTCCTCGGGAATAACGTATCCCGGTTTCAGAATAAGACATTCATTATCAGTAAATATTGTCGTGTACTTCTTGTCACAGATTTGCGATACACTTAATAAATTATGATCAACTTTATCACAGTAGTTGACTTTCTCAAACGTGATATACCCATTTGAAACTTCACCTTCTTGTGTAATCATACCCCCATAATTCCCAGTAAAAGCCACATATCCCCCTTTAATATTTCTAATATTTGTTAAGAGGTTGAGATTTCCAGTATTATGACGAGAACATCCACTATCCATTATCCAGTTTTCAGTAGACACGGTCTTGGATGTACCCTACACACAAATGAAAATGATTAGTTCAAAAAGGCAGCCCAGGCCTCAGTCTTGGGCACCTTTTGAGTTTCATGAGAAGAATCAACTTTAACAGAATTCAATTGTTGTTCAGAAACTTGAGAATAAGTTACAGGCCTCTTAGACTTTCGTCTTAAAAAGGCAGCTTGAACGACTTTTGAGTTCACATTCTTACAGATTGGCTCGGTTGGAACAAACTTTGGTTTTACTTGACCATATGTTTCATTCACATGAATCACCTTTCGTGGATTCACATTTGAAAACATGATGTGAGTATCATCATCACACGACAAAGGTCGTTTCAGAATCTCCTTTATCATAGGAACCAGTTTCGATTGGTTCTTGACAAACGAATGAAGATTCTGAGATTTCTTCTATCCATAGTTTCTTACCACATGACCTTGTTTTCCACACAGAAAACAACTTCTTATGTCCACACGATCATGTTGAGATTTGGGAAAAACTTATTCCACAGAAGGTTGATGACTCACAGTTCTAGTAAAATTCTTGGACAACCCATCAAACGACACAAATTTCTTTTTCATATAGAATCGAGATTAGAACAGTTGGAAAAACTTTGCAATGTATCAGTTCCAGTTGATTTCACAAAATGAACCTTTTTAGCAGTTTTAACAGTTGCTTAGCTTTAATCAATGGGTCTGATGTGTTTGATGTTTTGGCACAAGCATATTGACGTTCAAGATCTTGTATCTTGGAAGTTTCATTGTGAAAGACGCTTACAATCAATTCTGGTTTGATAATGCTAATCGGAATGTCTTTCTCAGTGAACATTGTGTCAATTCCCTTTAGCTTAGACACACGACCAGTTGATGGCTTGGAAACAGTAGGATTGATAAGACGCATCAAATCCTCATTAGAAATTTTGGGTTTTTCTGATTTCTTGGCCTTCACCGATTTAACCTTAACTTGTTCTTCCTTTTTTACTTGAGTTGTGTGTGAACCATACATATCCTTCTCAAATTCATGAGGTTCACATACAATATGATTAGAACTTGGATTGTCCTGGTTTTTGTGTATTATTTCAGGTTCAAACACATCCTCAATGATCATATTCTCAACATTTTCTACAAATACTTTATTGCTTTCGACATGATGTTTTTGAGTTGGTGGTTGGGCTTTAACGTTTTCAGATTTTACTGGTTTAGGTTTGTCAGAAACAATATATTCTTTCACAATCACCTCTTCTTCTTTCCTAGCAAAAGGATTTGCTCTATAATCATTTTGAAATGGTGGTGGTATTTCAACAAAACCTATACCCTTTTCGAATCTTTTTGCTTACCAGATACTTCGATTATTTTCATTTAGCAAAAAGGAAGAGTTTTCTAAATTTGTCCAACTTGTTCTTCAACTCAAGAACCTCATTCTCAAGCTTAGTTATCTTAGACCAATGTTTCAAAATTTCTTGAAACTTTTGACCATTAATTGTCATTTTTACCGACAACTCAGCTTTGAGATCATATTTACTTGTCGACAATGCTTCAATTTTCTCCCTAGATCTCATTTGATATTCTAAAGATTGTCGATAAGTATCTTTAAGTGAAGCAATTTCTCTCACTAAACAATCATTGTGAGTTTTCAAAGACGCTAACTTAGGCTTGTTTTTCTCACATTCAACACAAGACACATTAGCAGACACATTAACAGAGATAGGACCAGAATTACTTACCTCATTAATTTTGGCCATGCAAGCAAAAGTTGTTGGAAGCTTTTCACACGAGTCGTAAGAATCAGACTCAGTATCATTTTCAGAAGATAGCTCACTCATGCTTCCATTTTGAAAATGTTCAGTTAGCCCGAACATAGCTAGATTAGCTTGATTATCGTTGCACAACAATCCTTGTGACCAATTAGTTCCATCCAAGTTGGTCAGCATAGCTTGTGATCCAGAAGAAGATGATGTGGTTCCAGAAGTCTTAACATCATCATTTCCAGTTTTACTCGATGAACTTCGATCTTGATTTCTAGGACCAGTATACTCATTCTTCAGTTTATCACACTCCTTTGCAAAAAACTCAAACTCTTGGCACTTATAACATTTAACCTTTAGTTTATCGAACCCAACCTTCTTGTTTAAAGCAGGAAGATCTTTGCCACTTCTTTGCATAAACTTTTTAACCTTTCGGACAATTATCGCCATGTTCCATTTCAAATCCATGAGTTCCAACTCATCAGAATCAATTTGATCGTAGTCTTCATCAGTCAAATCACTCGTTGCAATCTTACTACTCACCAGATTCTCATATGAGGTCATGAAGGCAGACAAGAAGGAAAAGTTTTGTTCTGCCATGTTTACATTAGGTGGAAGTGAGAATGGATTTGTAGTGGATGAACTTCTAGATCCACCAAAAGAACCAGACGCACCAGGTGACCCAGAACTTCCCGCAGTATAGAAACATGGTCGTGGATCACTATAGATAGTTGTAGCATTATCACTTGTATTTTGTGTAAGAAGTGCGGTGATTGGAGAAATTGTTGAACTCAAGGGCATACTTCCACCATAAAAAGCCGGATCTTGACTATCCTTAGAAGACTTTTGACATTTAAGATCATATTCTCGTGCTTCGATCTTTTGCATGAATTCAAAGGATGTCAGATCTTTATTGTTGAAGTAATTATTCTCTTTCAGAACAAGTAAGAAAGTCGAGTAAGAACTCGGTAAAGCACCTTTAATTGTGTTAATCTTATCTGATTCAGACGGTTCCATCTTCATCTTGTCCATTTCGGCTATTAGATGATTAAACCTTGTTGTCATCTCTTCAACAGTCTCACCTTTAAGTAAGTTAAAGTTTCTAAATTGAAACTTTAACATCACCTTCTTGCTTTGAGCGGTGTTACCCATACTCCTCATACGAATGTGTTGGAATAACAAAGCACAAATCTTGATGCTACCAACTTGATGAAAGATGTTTTCAGGTAACGCCATTGTAAGAGTACAGTATGCTTTCGTTTCAATCTCCAACGCTTTCTTTTCTTCTTGAGAGTATTGTGAGATGGCTTTAGGTGTAAATCCGATAGTCTCATCTCCTATCATCGGAACGGTATACACTTCATCAAAGCAATAAGAACAATCAGGGTGAACCAATCCTAGATGAGCACGGAAACGAGGTTCCCACTTAGAAAATTCACTAAACTTCATTAAACGAGGACACTTGGAATGGGATCCAATCTCTGTGTCCAATTGTAACATTTTTTGCATAAGTGCATTTTGGGAAGCTAATACGTACATACCAGCCATCTTGAAAAGTAACAAGATAATCAAACTTCAAGGACTAAACTTGAAAATATTTTAACGAACTATGAACAGTAAATGTAACGAACTGTGAACAGTGTTTTAACGAACTGAAATAACGAATCAATTTTAACGAATTGAAAGTTATCTTAGTAACGAATCAGGAACAGTGTCACACGAATTAGGTTATAACGAACTGGGTCAATGGATTAGGTCAAATTGACGAATCATTTTAACGAATCTGAATTCAAAGTAACGAATTAAGGTAAAAAATTACTAAGGTCACTTAACAAATCAAGTAATGAATCACTAAGTGAAATCTTAACGAATCACAATGTCAACTTAACGAATCAGGTAGCGAATCAGGGTAACGAATTAGTTACAGTTGATAACGAATCAACTATTACGAATCAGTCTGTTAAAACGGTTATAACAAACTCTGACATTTTACCACGTGGCAAATGTTTGTTAGATTTAAGGTTAACGAATCAGACCACGTGTCTGACGAAGTAGAAGACACGAATCAGATTGATGATAAATTGAGTAATGAACTGAATGACGAATTGAGTAAAGTTAACGAATCACTATGACGAATCAAGTTAACGAAGAAGAATCTTCAACAGATGATGAAGATATTAAAATCTTCATCATCATTTTCCATAATTCTGGAAAAACTACGAACACCAAGTCAATCACCAAATCCGTAATGCAAACTCGTTACTATACCAAATCACACGTATAATAGCTTAAATTACTCGGCAACCCATCGCGAATCCAAATCGTACCATCCCGTAAATCAATTTAACCAAACTCTAATCTAATTTAACCAAACTTAACCCCCTGTTCCGATCACACTCAGATCCAAATCAAACCAACTCAAAACCAATACACATCATAATTCCAGTCCACTAAAACCTTCCTAATACCTTAACAAACAACAATCCAACCACACTCAATCCATATCCGATCAATTCAACACTGAATTATATCAAAATCAAACTGAAAACAAATAATAACAAACTAATACGTATTATTCTTTAATAACCAAATCAAGAGAAATCGAATCCCCGAAAGCTCTGATACGACTTGTAAACACAACGGATCTCAACTCAGATCTAATAACGATTAACGATTAGATCTAATTCCGTGAAGGATCTAGATCCTGATTACTATTAATTAGGTTATATATATTATATATTAGTTGTATATATGTGTATATATTATAGGAATACTTTATTTGATTGAAGCGTTGAATGAGAGATTACTTGGATAGAGGTTCGATAATATTAACTCAAAACTTAAAATAAACAGAGGAGAAACCCACTATATATAGAAGACAGGTCAAGCTCGTTACACATTCTTTAACGAACGAGACACCTGCTTCGTTATATTACAATAATAATAATAAACTTAACGAACTATCCCCTGATTCGTTAAACATCCTTAACGAATCAGGAGGAAACTTAACTTAACATCTAGTTCGTTAAACATCCTTAACGAACTAGAGACTTCTTAACGAACTAGCTTATATAATAATAATTCGTTCATAAATAAAACAAAACATAAATACTAAGACACGAGACGCAAAACCGTGCACTAACATATTTTATTTGAGTAAAGTTATCTTCTAGATTTCTTTTAATTATAAGCTTCGAGCAAACTACACTTCATCAAGCAAGTTTTTCTTCAGTCGAGCAAAGTTTGTGTTAGCTCTTGACTTATCCTAGCTTAAACCAAGTTAACAAGTAATTTGGTGGGTCGAGGAAAGGTACAATAAGAACTTCTCAAGCATACTTGTTTTGAAGTTAAAGGAATTATTATAAGGACTTCTACGAGCAAAGTTCAATCTCGAGCAAGCGACAATACCCAAGTATACTATGTTTGCTAGAATAAGTCTTATGACAAAGTTTTAAGAGATCAAGAAGAACAAGTTTGCCCCTGGGATATTTCCGAGAAATGTTGGGTTATATCATGAAAATTGAAGTATTCTTTAAGAATATTTTCTTAGGAAAATATTCTAAGTAAAAGCTTACTCGAAGTAATGTTCAAGCAAACTCGAGGATTACAAGGTCTGCTCGACAAGGATAAAAGCTTACTCGAAAACCTATTTGACACTTGTAATAATGTTGAATATGTTTTAATATTTTTTTTACAATTATTAGGGTTTCTAGAAAGGTTTGCCATATGCCTATAAAAGAATACTAGGTTACATTGATAAGGATGACTGATTACACACTTTTCTAGACAAACTAAATATTTTGTACAGAAAGGCAACCACACCTGACATTTTACCTGAAACCCTAAAGCATTTCCAATTGTATTTGATTGAATATTCTAATGGAAATCTTTTGAGTTATTCATGTGTTATTGTCATTTTAATGTTCTTACTATTTTAAGTAACACCCTGTGTGACACCCGGTAAATTCCCAATCCCTTAAACCGAGTAATCAACCTAAATATTAGGTAATTATGTTATATGCGCCTTGCGCGAGCGCGCCATATTAGAAACAGCGCGTGCATTTGTTATGTGCGCCCTGCGCGAGCGCGCCATGTTAGAATCAGCGCGTGCATTTGTTATGTGCGTCATGCGCGAGCGCGCCATGTTAATCAGCGCGTGCATTTGTTATGTGCGCCCTGCGCGAGCGCACCATGTTAAGAACCAGCGTGGGCATATGTTATATGCGCCATGCGCGAATGTTTTGGCTTTATGTTTTCATGCACCTTAACGTTATGTTGTCTAATGGGTTGACCATCCCGCATGATGCCAAGGCGGGTGCATCCTAAATCGTTTATGCGCGTGCGGAAGGGAACTAACCTCCCCGCATGGCGGGAACATTGAGAGCTAGTTTGTCTGAAGCTCCAAGATGGAATTGACTTCAACATAACTGATCACTATGTTGAAATACCAAGACCACCTGGAGAATCTACAAATGAAACTCAATGTCCCTGACTGCGAGAAGGTTACGCACCTACCCGCAGCAAAGAAACGTCCTTCACGCAGAAAGCTATGCGCACCAAGTGATACGCGCAGAACACTTTGTCTATTCTCCAGATGTAAGGAGATTACTCCCGCCCAAAAGAAAACAGTAGCGTGTTTAAGAGATTTTCCACTTTTTACTGTACACTGACAAAAGTACCTGAAAAAGCACACTGTAACATGAAAAGTCAACTGTCAGCCACCCTATTCTCACCAACCCCAGACCTGCATGTCCTGACCAAATCAAATCAAAATCTTTTATCCACTACTCCACTTTTAAATAAATAATAATAATTTTCATACTTTATCATCATTACACCTAGATATGAGAAGATTACAATCCCCTAAAGCAAGGGATTGTGTTCCCTTGAGTTTGACTATAAATATGTAACCTAAGTTATCACCCAAACACACTTCAAACTTCTCTCTTAAGAACTGCAAACTTGCACTAATCATCTCCCAAGCATCCGATCCTGTTACTAGGTAAGCCGAGAATATAACCTTGAGATCTACCTTCCAACCCTTATATTCTCCTATTTCTTGATCTTAATATATATACTTCTTAATCGTATTCTAGACCTTCAATTCAAAGGCCAACACCAAGAAAACCCGAATCTCGATTAATCCCTTAACAAGAACCACAGGTGAGTCTCACAGCCCCTATTTTCACTATTTTCACTGTTTTTTTTAAACTGTTTTCGGGGCGAGGGACACGTACTTAAATTACGATTTATCATGTTATACTTACAAGTTATGCAAACGATTGTGTTTAAATTATGTTTCATGATGAGCAATGCAAACGGTTATCTATGGTTTACGATGTATGTGCGCCAGAATTCGAGTAAGTGATCACTTTACCATTGGAACTCTAAGGGTAGGGACTGCTGGTTTGATCCGCCCACTCGTAGGGGTCGCACCTCTTACACAGACGAGTGCCTAGTATGGTCATGGGGCAGTACTATGGGTTTGAGCCCGCTCGTAGAGGTCGCTCCTCTTACGCAGACGAGCGCCTTGTTTTCCGGCACAACGTCTGCGCGTAACCCGCGGGACGGTATTATTCGCTCGTAGTGGCAGCGCCACTTACACAGACGAGCACGATTTTTCAGAAGTGTCCGCGCGTAACCCGCGGGACAGTATTACTTGTTTCGCTCGTAGTGGCAGCACCACTTACACAGACGAGCACAGTTCCCAGAAATGTTCACGCGTAACCCGCGGAACGATTTTATCAGAATATGTTGATAGAACTATGTTTTACCGAGCATGTGTTTTAATGATGCTATCAGAATTATGTTTCAGAATGATTTTTATCAAGATTATGATGCAATACGATTTATCAAGTTACTAAAACTTGTGAACTCACTCAGTTTATACTGATTCAAATGTTTTACGTGTCTTTCAGGAGATAACTAAGTAGCGCATGGAGTCACACTTAGAGCACCTCACGCTGAACATCTAAAACTAGCTTTTTGGAAGATTTTAGTTCTATCCCTTCGATGCGCGTGGTTGTTCTCGCCGCACAAGGGGATATGGCGTGGAAATCTTCAACAGCTTTTATACTTGGATGATTTTATGTAATTTTTAAACAATGTAATGTATTTGTATTAAACATTTCATGCGCAATGAAAATCTTATCTTGAGTGTTTGCAATGGCCCGTGCTTAATTATCAATCCCCACTCGCGCGCGCCCGGCTGTTTCCGCCGCTCAGGGCCGGGTGTGACAGATTGGTATCAGAGCACTGGTTATAGCGAACTAGGAAAAGAAGTTTCAACCTAGACTATAACCGTTGGGGAATCGCATGAAATATTTTTCGAAGAAAATATTTTCAAAATAAACTATACACACACTTAGGAACACGGGTCACACAGTGTCTAGTGAATAAAGATAAAGAACATTATGTGCTCAGAGTAAATGCGCTAAGTTTAATATATTTTCGCTCTTTTAAAGCGAGAATGCCTCCAACCAGAGCCAAGGGAATTACCATGACACCCGAGGAACTCGCGGAAATAATCGCGCAGGCGATTGCGACACATGAGGCCAGCAAGGCCGAATCAAGTCAGGATCGTCAGAACGAGACCCCAGAACCCGATTCAGGAGCCTTGGACAAAGGGTGCTCCTATAAGACATTTATGGCCTGTAGGCCTTGGCCATTCAAGGGTACCGAAGGGGCCATTGGGCTCTACAACTGGATTGACAAGATGGAGACAGTTCTCTCCATTAGCAGATGTAGTGAGAACCAGAAGGTCCTTTACGCGACATGCATGTTCCAAGAAGCAGCTTCGTCTTGGTGGAAGCTTCAAGTGAAGACTTTGGGGCGAGAAGTTGCTCTTCACAAGACCTGGGAAGAACTGAAGGAAATGATGATGAGAAAGTTCTGCTCTCGCGCAGAAATCCAGAGTCTGCAGCAGGAATTCTGGAACCACACCATGGTAGGAACGGATATCGACGCCTACAACAACCGGTTCAACGAGCTTTGCCAGTTGGTGCCAGACATGGCAAACACGGAGGAAAAGAAGATCGAGAGGTATATTTTTGGGTTACCTCCTGTTGTTAGGGTTCCGCTCAACGCCGCAGCGCCTCCAACCTTTGATGAGGCGGTAGCTCGGGCCATCACCCTTACAAGGGATACGGTCCGTGCGGGTATGTTGACTACGCGCGGAAACGAGCAGCGAACCTCTGACTCCAAGAGGAAATGGAACTCTCACCACCGAGGGTCCGACTCCAAGCAGCCACCGTTCAAGAAGCAGGAAGGCGCAAGGGTTTACGCGATCCAAGCCGCGGAGCCATCAAGGAAAGGATACAGTGGGCCTTACCCATGGTGCAACAAATGCAAGTTTCACCACGAGGGTGAATGCGCGAGCGTCACGTGCGCCAAATGTAACAGGCCAGGGCACAAGACGGTGAATTGCCGTGCTAAAGAAGCTGGAGCCAATGACAACTGCTACGCATGCGGAAAGCCAGGGCATTTCAGTCGGGATTGCCCGCAAAGGGGAAACCAAGCTCGCGGGAGAGCTTTTGTGATCGGCGCGGGTGAAGCTAAAGAAGAGCCGAATGTGGTAACCGGTACGTTTTTGCTTAACGGCCATTTTGCATCTGTCTTATTTGATACTGGCGCTGACCTAAGTTTTATATCTGCTGAGTTTAAAAACTCCCTAGGCTTAGCAACCAGTAGGCTAGACACGCCTTATACTATAGAACTAGCCAATGGAAGGCAGTTATGCGCGAACGAAAGAACTGAACAATGTGTTATAGTCATGGGAGGTCACGGGTTCAATATTAACTTGTTACCAATAGACTTGGGAAGTTTTGACATTGTGGTAGGTATGGATTGGTTAGTCGAGAACCGCGCGGAAGTTATTTGCCATGAGAAGCAGGTTCGGATCCCACTGTTGAACGAAGAAACCTTGGTAATTCAAGGGGAAAGAAGGGGAGTTGCGACAAAACTGATTTCGTGCCTAAAGGCGCGCAAGTGCCTAAGGAAAGGGTGCTACGCCTTCCTGGCGCATGTAGTAGAGAAGAAAGGAGATGAGCGAAGAATTGAAGACTTACCAGTAGTGCGCGAATTTCCAGAAGTTTTTCCTGAAGATTTGCCCGGATTGCCGCAGCCGCGACAAGTAGACTTTCGTATTGATTTAGTCCCAGGAGCTGCGCCAGTAGCTCGAGCACCTTATCGATTAGCTCCATCTGAGATGCAAGAGCTATCCAATCAGTTACAGGGACTATTGGATAAGGGTTTCATACGCCCAAGCTTTTCGCCTTGGGGAGCTCCAGTACTGTTTGTTAAGAAGAAGGATGGTTCCTTCCGGATGTGTATTGACTACAGGGAGCTGAACAAGCTGACAGTCAAGAATCGGTACCCTTTACCGAGGATTGACGACTTATTTGACCAGTTGCAGGGATCCAGTTATTATTCAAAGATAGATCTACGGTCAGGATACCACCAACTTAGGGTCCATGAGGAAGATGTGCCGAAAACAGCCTTCCGAACTAGATACGGCCATTATGAGTTCTTAGTGATGCCCTTCGGGCTAACTAATGCGCCGGCTGTATTCATGGATCTGATGAACCGCGTGTGCAAACCATACTTGGACAAGTTTGTGATTGTGTTTATAGATGATATTCTGATTTACTCTCGGACCAAGGCCGAGCATGAGCAACACCTGAGATTGATTTTGGAATTGTTGAGGAAAGAAAAGTTGTATGCGAAGTTTTCCAAGTGCGAGTTTTGGCTTAGAGAAGTTCATTTTCTCGGTCACGTTGTAAACGAGAAAGGAATACACGTTGATCCTTCCAAAGTCAAGGCCATCAAAAACTGGGAAGCGCCAAAAACCCCAACTGAGGTGAGGCAATTCCTAGGACTAGCTGGCTACTATCGACGCTTCATTGAGAACTTCTCCAAGATAGCTCTACCACTGACCGCGCTAACTCAGAAAGACAAGAAGTTTGTTTGGGGCGAAAATCAGGAAACAGCATTTCAAATGTTGAAACAGAAGTTATGTAGTGCGCCAATTTTGTCTCTGCCCGAGGGGACGGATGACATCGTCGTTTACTGCGACGCTTCACATCAGGGACTTGGATGTGTCCTTATGCAGCGAGACAAAGTCATAGCGTATGCCTCGCGCCAACTCAAGATCAATGAAAAGAACTACACAACGCATGATCTGGAACTTGGAGCGGTTGTCTTCGCGCTAAAGATTTGGCGCCATTACCTCTATGGTACAAAGTGTATAATCTTTACGGATCACAAGAGCCTTCAACATATATTTGATCAAAAGGATTTAAACATGAGGCAACGAAGATGGGTTGAATTGTTGAATGATTATGATTGTGAAATAAAGTACCACCCTGGAAAGGCGAACGTGGTAGCAGACGCGCTAAGTAGGAAGGAGCGAATAAAAACGCTACGAGTCAAGGCTCTAAGGTTGACCTTTCGCGCAGATCTCTCTACCCGCATCCGAGACGCTCAGCAAGAAGCCTTGAAACCAGAGTTTGTTAAAAACGAATCCCTTGGGGGTATGATTAAGGATTTGGAGCTCAAAGAGAACGACACTCGATATTTTGCTAACCGCATATGGGTCCCTCTCAAGGGAGGATTGCGCGAGCAAGTATTAAACGAAGCTCACAAGACACGGTATTCCGTACATCCTGGCGCAGACAAGATGTACCATGATGTTAAAGCGCTGTATTGGTGGCCCAATCTTAAAGGCGCCATCGCGACGTATGTCAATAAGTGCCTGACGTGTTCGAAGGTAAAGGCTGAATACCAGAAGCCGTCGGGGTTGCTTCAACAGCCAGAAATTCCCATGTGGAAGTGGGAACAAATCTCTATGGACTTCATCACCAAACTGCCAAGGACACCTGGGGGTTACGACACGATCTGGGTTATTGTGGATCGGCTAACTAAGTCAGCGCACTTCCTGCCGATCAAGGAAACCGATAAGATGGAAAAGTTAGCCCGATTGTATATTCGAGAAGTAGTTTCAAAACATGGAGTCCCAGTGTCCATCATTTCTGATAGAGATAGTCGGTTCACCTCAAGATTTTGGAGATCGTTACAAGGGGCTTTAGGTACTCGTCTTGACATGAGTACGGCATATCATCCTCAAACGGATGGGCAAAGCGAGCGAACAATCCAGACATTGGAAGATATGCTGCGCGCGTGCGCGATCGATTTCGGAGGTAGCTGGGATACTCATCTCCCATTGGTTGAATTTTCTTACAACAACAGTTATCACACAAGCCTCAAGGCTGCGCCGTTTGAAGCTTTGTATGGGCGCAAGTGTAGATCCCCACTGTGCTGGGCTGAAGTGGGTGACAAGCAAATGACTGGTCCAGAATTGATCCAAGAAACAACAGACAAGATTTTTCAGATACGGGATCGCCTTAAGACAGCACGCGACAGACAGAAGAGCTACGCAGATGTGCGAAGGAAACCATTGGAGTTTCAGGTAGGGGATAGAGTACTTTTGAAAGTCTCTCCATGGAAAGGAGTCCCCCGTTTCGGCAAGCGAGGAAAGTTGAATCCGCGCTATATTGGACCATTTGAGATCCTGGAAAGGATCGGTCCGGTTGCTTATAAACTCCGTTTACCCGCCGAACTCAGTGGAGTTCATGATACGTTTCATGTGTCCAACCTCAAAAGGTGCTTATCTGACGAAACGTTGATTTTGCCGTTGGAAGAGATTCACATCGACAAACAGCTGCACTTCGTAGAAGAACCTATAGCAGTAACCGATTGGAAAGAACAAAAGTTACGCAGAAGCAGAATCAAGTTAGTAAAGGTTCAATGGAACTCGAGGCGTGGGCCTGAATTCACTTGGGAAAGAGAAGACCAGATGCGCATGAAATACCCACACCTCTTTCAGAGCATGGCTTCTGCCAGCAACGTCTCCTAAATTTCGGGACGAAATTCGTTTAACAGGGGGAGAATGTGACACCCGGTAAATTCCCAATCCCTTAAACCGAGTAATCAACCTAAATATTAGGTAATTATGTTATATGCGCCTTGCGCGAGCGCGCCATATTAGAAACAGCGCGTGCATTTGTTATGTGCGCCCTGCGCGAGCGCGCCATGTTAGAATCAGCGCGTGCATTTGTTATGTGCGTCCTGCGCGAGCGCGCCATGTTAATCAGCGCGTGCATTTATTATGTGCGCCCTGCGCGAGCGCACCATGTTAAGAACCAGCGTGGGCATATGTTATATGCGCCATGCGCGAATGTTTTGGCTTTATGTTTTCATACACCTTAACGTTATGTTGTCTAATGGGTTGACCATCCCGCATGATGCTAAGGCGGGTGCATCCTAAATCGTTTATGCGCGTGCGAAAGGGAACTAACCTCCCCGCATGGCGGGAACATTGAGAGTTAGTTTGTCTGAAGCTCCAAGATGGAATTGACTTCAACATAACTGATCACTATGTTGAAATACCAAGACCACCTGGAGAATCTACAAATGAAACTCAATGTCCCTGACTGCGAGAAGGTTACGCACCTACCCGCAGCAAAGAAACGTCCTTCACGCAAAAAGCTATGCGCACCAAGTGATACGCGCAGAACACTTTGTCTATTCTCCAGATGTAAGGAGATTACTCCCGCCCAAAAGAAAACAGTAGCGTGTTTCAGAGATTTTCCACTTTTTACTGTACACTGACAAAAGTACCTGAAAAAGCACACTGTAACATGAAAAGTCAACTGTCAGCCACCCTATTCTCACCAACCCCAGACCTGCAAGTCCTGACCAAATCAAATCAAAATCTTTTATCCACTACTCCACTTTTAAATAAATAATAATAATTTTCATACTTTATCATCATTACACCTAGATATGAGAAGATTACAATCCCCTAAAGCAAGGGATTGTGTTCCCTTGAGTTTGACTATAAATATGTAACCTAAGTTATCACCCAAACACACTTCAAACTTCTCTCTTAAGAACTGCAAACTTGCACTAATCATCTCCCAAGCATCCGATCCTGTTACTAGGTAAGCCGAGAATATAACCTTGAGATCTACCTTCCAACCCTTATATTCTCCTATTTCTTGATCTTAATATATATACTTCTTAATCGTATTCTAGACCTTCAATTCAAAGGCCAACACCAAGAAAACCCGAATCTCGATTAATCCCTTAACAAGAACCACAGGTGAGTCTCACAGCCCCTATTTTCACTATTTTCACTGTTTTTTTTAAACTGTTTTCGGGGCAAGGGACACGTACTTAAATTACGATTTATCATGTTATACTTACAAGTTATGCAAACGATTGTGTTTAAATTATGTTTCATGATGAGCAATGCAAACGGTTATCTATGGTTTACGATGTATGTGCGCCAGAATTCGAGTAAGTGATCACTTTACCATTGGAACTCTAAGGGTAGGGACTGCTGGTTTGATCCGCCCACTCGTAGGGGTCGCACCTCTTACACAGACGAGTGCCTAGTATGGTCATGGGGCAGTACTATGGGTTTGAGCCCGCTCGTAGAGGTCGCTCCTCTTACGCAGACGAGCGCCTTGTTTTCCGGCACAACGTCTGCGCGTAACCCGCGGGACGGTATTATTCGCTCGTAGTGGCAGCGCCACTTACACAGACGAGCACGATTTTTCAGAAGTGTCCGCGCGTAACCCGCGGGACAGTATTACTTGTTTCGCTCGTAGTGGCAGCACCACTTACACAGACGAGCACAGTTCCCAGAAATGTTCGCGCGTAACCCGCGGAACGATTTTATCAGAATATGTTGATAGAACTATGTTTTACCGAGCATGTGTTTTAATGATGCTATCAGAATTATGTTTCAGAATGATTTTTATCAAGATTATGATGCAATACGATTTATCAAGTTACTAAAACTTGTGAACTCACTCAGTTTATACTGATTCAAATGTTTTACGTGTCTTTCAGGAGATAACTAAGTAGCGCATGGAGTCACACTTAGAGCACCTCACGCTGAACATCTAAAACTAGCTTTTTGGAAGATTTTAGTTCTATCCCTTCGATGCGCGTGGTTGTTCTCGCCGCACAAGGGGATATGGCGTGGAAATCTTCAACAGCTTTTATACTTGGATGATTTTATGTAATTTTTAAACAATGTAATGTATTTGTATTAAACATTTCATGCGCAATGAAAATCTTATCTTGAGTGTTTGCAATGGCCCGTGCTTAATTATCAATCCCCACTCGCGCGCGCCCGGCTGTTTCCGCCGCTCAGGGCCGGGTGTGACACCCTGATTATTATAGATTCCGCCGGCTTTAATTTAGGGGTTTTCACATCTTATTATTTCGTATTTATTCTTGTCAATTGGTTGTGTGGGTTACGAGTTTAAAACAGTCATGACAAGTGGTATTAGAGCTTGTGTTAGCTCCATGAAGACCGCTGTGTTGCTTAAGAAGTTTTATTGTGAAGCTTTTATTGAATCAGAGTTGATTTAAGGTAGACGACGATGACGTAAGCTGAGTATTGTTTCATTGAAAAGTGACGTCTGCCACTGACTCTTCTTCCTTTATATAAGCTATTAATTAAGGTTTAAAAGTATTCTAATCCGAGACTTACATCTTTTGATTTGATTTGTGTCTTAATTTTGTTCAAATTCATATGTTTCAATCAGATCTAAGGATTTTATTCTCAGATCAAGATATTTCAAAGCTATCCAAATATTGTTCAAGTTTTTAGTTAAATTTTGTAACATCCTGTTTCCTGTTTCAGTTAATAAAATAATAATACTAGTTATTATGAGATGGTCTTGTGTTGGGTTAAATAAATGTGGGTAATGGATTTGGATTAATAAGGAAGAAAGAAAGACCATGGGCTAAGCCCATGACCCATAATATATAAACAATAATTATTAATTAATCCATTCATTTCCACTCATTCCATACATCGCTTAAAACACATACTTATGCTCTCTCTCATCATTCTCTTTTTCTCTAGCCGAAAACAAGAAGGAAAACTGAGCTTTGATCCGAGGTATGATAGTATGATCTTACATGGATCCAAACCCACTAGTTCTATTCGCGAAACGATGAACCAAAACCCTCAACCATTAAATTCATGAGATCTGGGTGGAATCGGGTATGAGACGATCAAATCAAAAGCTTAGGGGTCACCCTAGCTCGGATCCGGATCTATCAGGGCGAATAACGGCGGAGAACGGTGTGAAAACAGCTTTTTCCGGCCACCATCCGATTTTCCTGCATGGCAGCGCTGGAAAGGCGGTGTACGAGGTATGGATGTCAGGGAATGTTCTGACATTCCGTGCTCTATCCCTTGGCGCATATAACGAATGATCATTCGTTAATGAAGAATAACGAAGGAACCCCATTCATTAAGAAATTCGTTACAGATAACGAATTAGTCCTCATTCGTTAGAGGCTCATTCGCTAGGCCGTTCGTTATGAAAAGACCAATTCGTTATGAAATAAAGAATAACTACCCGTTCGTTATAGAGCCCTCATTCGTTGGAGGTCATTCGTTAGACCAGACTAACGAATAAGCTCACATTCGTTAGATGCTCATTCGTTAGTCCAGTCAACAAATGAGCCCCCTTTCGTTAAGGGTCAAAGAACGAATTAGACTTTGAAAGAATGACAGAAAGTTCCCTGGAATTAGGACAAAATGGATTTATTACAAAGAAGCCCTCGAACTTTATGAGTTAGCAAATAAAATAATAAATTAAAATTGTAATGAAAATTGTGTTATGACAGTTATTGGAAATAAAATTTTTCCAAGCTGACCTGGCAGCTCAACCCCGCTTCCAGGGGTGCTTCCCCCGGACCCCCATACGTTGAGGGTTATAATTAAACTAGAAACACGTTATGGGTAGTGATAGTTAATTGATACGTGTAATTGTTATACAGTTAGTCGCGCACAGCTAAAGAAATGAACAACCATTAACGGTGAACGTAACATAACACATGTGAGTTTCTAGCCCCATTTGCTTGTCATGTTTTCGGGGCTGTGTGCTTACTTGATTTGATTAGTTAATACACTTACCCTAAGTTATAAGTGTATGCCTTATATGATTTATGTGATAATGATTTGGGATATGAATGAATGCTTGTCGGTACGTGAACGATGTTCGGATATTGCACGTATCGCCAGGAAAGGTGAGTTATACATTAGATGCATGAATGATATATGAATGATTAAGAATATGTATGAATGTATGCAATAGAATGTACGTGTAAAGAAACGTATGCATGGTTATATGGAAAGAAGGGATCAGACTCTAATAATATCTGAGATTGAAGGGACCAGACCCTAATAATATCTGAGATAGAAGGGACCAGACCCTAATAATATCTGAGATAGAGAATAAAGGGACCAGACCCTAATAATATCTGAGATAGAGACGGAAGGGACCAGACCCTAATAATATCTGAGACAGAGATGAAAGGGACCAGACCCTACAAATATCTGAGATGGTAAAGATAGTTATGTATGTATTATGAAAGTATGCACGTGTGATGGTATGAAAGAATGTATGAATGAATGTAAGAAAATATGAAAGAAAGAAAGAAAATATATATCTACGAATGAAAGAAAGGTAACAGTCTAAGTATGTAATATGTATCTTTGGATACGTATATATGTAAGTATGTGAATGTATTGAATGTTGCCTGATTAACTAGAACTCACTCGGCGTAGCTGACTTTTAGTGTGCACGCAGGCGAGTAGGATGAAACAGTTGTCTTGAAGGGAGATGTGACACTCGTCAATTTCAGGTTAACTCCGTTAACTCAAACTCCGTCAATTCAAACTTAAGATCAATTGATCTATAACGCACATCTCATTACATTTAAACTAAGGGTTTAAATGACGCTTGACAATTACTACATGTGTAGTCTTTCGGGAATTGCACCGAAACGCAAACGAGTTGACGCAAACCATTGGTGAATAAACAAAAAACAACAAAACAATAATTATGTGATAATTATGTGTTAGACTTATGTGTTATGTGATAATATTGGTTAGAACACTAACTCAAGATGCAAACAAGTTAATTTAAGCTAGAAAAGTAATATTTAAAAGTTGAGGGACCTATGTGTAACATGTTATTATTTAATAATAATAATAAACCCTAATCTCTTTCTCTCCCTCACATCCGATCGACAGCCCCCCCCCCCTCTCTTTGCGATCGGCAGCCCACACACACACACATATCACCTTGTTTTGATCTTGTTCTTCATAATCGGAGCATCCTACACTCGTTTCTAAGCATCTCTCACGTTTCCCTTGGTTGTTTCTGCGTTTTTAAGGTATAAACATGAAACCCTAACTTTGTAAATCATGTATTTAGTGTTTGCATGTGTAATTTTGATTAGATGATGATTGATTATGTGTTAGTTATTGATATTGATGATCATATGTGATTTTGAACGGTGAAAGATTATTGAATCATTGATGGTTTGTAAACCCTAGAGGGTTACTACAGATTTTTGTGATTAATTATGCTCGTTACATGTTTTGAGATATGTCGTATGCTTAGGATGCATGTTAGACGATTGTTTGTGCTTGCTGAGTTTTGACAGCAGTGATTGTTAAACTTAAACGACATGTAACTTGTTGAATATATAAGAAAACTGAGCTAATTATGAGTCTACAAGGTATTACTCTGAGTCTAGTTTTCAGAAAGTCCAACCACGCCTAATTTGGAGGTGTTTTGGTTACTCAAACGATTTAAATGTGATTAAAGGTCAAAACTGGTACTGGACAGATTGTAAATTATATTTAGACAACTGTAACTAAATGTTAATGTGGAAATTGGTCGAGGTTGTTAACACTACAGGGTACTATGATGAGTCTAGTTTCAATAAAGTCCAAGTTTGTAATTTTTGGACAAGTAAAGGTTAACTTTTATTATTTTACAAAACTGAAGTGCAAATCTGAATTGTGAGACCTGCTGTTAGGTTGTTTTGTAAATATCATATCTCATGAACTACAAGACCAAATGGGTTGGTTTCACTTCTGGAAGTTAACTTGTTGAGTTAAGAACCTAACCCAATTGGTCTTGCATTAATTGGATTTTCCATTTAACGGGAATAACAAATAACATTCTGTTGCGCATGATTTTGACTTCTGTGAGTTTTCTGTAATGTTTTGATCATTGTGAGAAATCTATGAGGAATAAAATACAATAAAATATTTTCTGGAAACCTAACACATGTATGCTTTTGTGATAATTTTTGGTGAATTAATTGAGATGCTATGATCTGTCGATAGAATAATCTTTTCGAGTAGAAATTCTGCCTTGATAAAATTAACTTCTGAACTTTGTGAAAATACATGAAACGTGCTTCTTGCTAGATAATTGTTATATTTTGACCAAATTACCCTTGCGGGGAATAATGGCTAGATATGTACACTATTAATACTTGACATGTAAATAATTGTTCACAACATGTAACGTATCACAAATGTGCTTGTTAAGTCACACATGATTCACAAACGAACACGAAACGTATCTTGTGCATAGGTATTATGTGACGAGTCTAGAGACTCGATAATAGTTCTGACTAGAAAATCTCCTTATTGTTTTAGAACGCTAGCGAGAGTTCTTCTGTGACGCGCATCACTTGAGTGACTTGTTTTGGAATTCTTCGCAAGCAGTGAGTTTCACTTTCCCCTTTAAACTTTTTAAACGCTTTTCACTTGGGGGAGATAACATACTCCGAAACGCTTTTAGATTTTATTATGAAATTATATATCACTTGTAAAGGCTAAGTGGCAAACGAAATAATTGAAGTCCTTCACACATCGAACCGTTTAGTATTGGAAAATATCGAGTCATTGTTGAGTAGTACTATTGGGTTTGACAAACCCCACCCAACGCTAAGCTCGACTGGAGGTCGAGTGGGTGTAATCTTGGCTAAACACATTACCATGGTCGGGATAGACCTGGTGGCAAGGCACATGATAAACAGTCAGCTTCGGTGTCAAACACTTAGTAATACTTGCTTTATAGGCTAGCTACCTATAGATATATAATCGATTTAACACTATCTGGTAACATAAAACGCTAAACGCAAAACGCTAAACGCAAAACGCTAAACGCAAAACGCAAACGTAAACGCTTTATTGATATAAACTCGTGAACTCACCAACCTCGTATTGACACTTTTAGTATGTTATTCTCAGGTAGCCGAGGCGGGCGTGCGGTATAGGATCATGCATTACTTTGAACGCTTATGTTATGCAAACTCATTGTTTTTAAACTGTTATTATTAATTGGGTTTTAAGTCGTCCTGCGTGGCGCAACTATTGGGTTTAAATGTTTTTACGCTTCCGCATTTATTTACACATAAACGTTTCCGTGGCTTGAAAAACTTTATTTATGGTTTGATTATAACTAATGATTCCGATCCTATTAGGTCACACCCTCTGACGGTAAAACTCCGTTAGTGGATTTTGAGGGTGTGACAGATTGGTATCAGAGCCATTGGTTATAGCGAACTAGAAATTGCATGCATACTAGACTATAACCGCAACGACCCATTAGTTATAATGATACGCACTGCATATGTTTTATGTAGTCTTTGTTATCTTATTTCTTTACCACATTCATTCATACGCGCGCATACACGACGTACCTGTAGGGATGTCGACCCCACCATCATCATCATCCGATCAGATGACTCATACTCATGGGAAGGAACCGCAGTTACCTACCTCATCGCCACCCCGAGTAGTCCCGGAACTAGAAGCCCCTGCACCGAAGAAGTATCTCTTATCCGGAGGCATGTACGAAGACGAAGTTAGCTTGGATTGGTACCCGAATATGATCAGGCGTGTGGTCTATCGCGAACAAGTTCCCCCACTACCCCACCGAGTCGTCCTACTTACCCCAACACCCTACCACCCATAACCGAACCTGTAGAGCGTGTTCTCGCAGCTGTTGTCTCTTTCTTAGAGCGCGACGTGGGTTTTATGCGCTCGACGAGAGCGAACGTTTCCGGACTGTTAAGAGAAGGAATCAAAACTAAGGAAGAAATTTCCCGCCTGACAGCGGCTATGAAGGAAATGCAAGAGGCTAGTGATCAACAGATGAAGATTATGAGAAAAATGCAAGCCGAGATGATAGACTTGCAAGAGTAACTTCAAGTGGCAAGGACCCGAACCGAGATAGCTTTAGAGCGTTGCGATGTCTTACAAATGCAAATTTCTCAGAACGCAGCAGAACCTGAGGAGGAACCCGAAGAGGAACCGGAGGAAGAACCGGCTGAGGAGGAGGCACACTCAGAGGTGTCCTCAGACGATGAAATCTAAGGATGATAACACCTAGATGGAGGGGTTGGTCTCCATCCCAACTATTATTTTCTATGATTTTAAGGATTGGTTTTAAATACTTTGTAGCGAATACAATGGTTTTAATCATGAATTATTATTTGGATTATTATATGGTTGTGATTTGATGTTTACTTCTTCTATTTTTCTTTCCTACCTATCTTTTTTATTACATGTATGGTGTGTTGCATATGAAACCTAGAATTCATGTCTGACATTTTATGTTGTGATTCTAGGAAATGGCAGGAAGAAACGCTGGACACGGTCGCGGGTAATATCAACTTAACTGCAGCAGAACTCCAAACTCTGCTAAACGACCACGCGGCGGCCGCTCTAGCCGCACATGTCCAGAATCAATCTGGAGGTCCAACTAGAACGTGTACTTTCAAGAACTACCTGGATTGCAAGCCCAATTCGTTTAAGGGCACTGAGGGAGCCTTAGGTTTCCAGCGTTGGGCTGAGAAGGCGAATCAGCTTTTGAGATGTGTAATTGTCCACCTGCCAATAGGGTCAAATTTGCTGCTGGAACACTGGAAGATTCTGCTCTCACTTGGTGGAATTCAAATGTGCAAATTCTGGGATTGGAATTGGCAAACGCTATGAACTGG